>NW_027507757.1:600000-1092675 GCF_037356315.1 Lithobates pipiens
GTGCACAGAAAGAATTTTAAAAAACAATTTGCTGGGACATATTTATATATATATATATATATATATATATATATATATATATATATATATATATATATATATATATATATATATATATATATAGCCTTGGCCTGCCTCCAAATAAGCGATGCAAACAGAATTGGGGTTAGAAGGTCTTCATCTGGAACCACATAGTAAGAGACCCAGAGCATTGAACTGAGGAACACAGAGGCATGCCAAGGTTTTTCAAGTTCTGTCCAGTGCTTACAGGAGTAAAATGTGGACCAAGATGCCAAGTGTTCCAGATGAGCTTCAGATTAGTACTTTGTAGTTCCCGGTGCCAAATCCCAAAGCCTCAGAGATGATCCACAAAACCGTCCTACCTCCATGTCCACCGTAATCCTGGCTTTATTCAGGCGCTCAACAGAGCGAGCATGACGCCAAATCCGTCGGGCTACAATGTCCGACCAACACAATGACAACACAGAGGAATTCATGAATCAAACACAAAATAGGGGGGGGGGGAGAATTGGGACTTTGAAGGAGGCAATTGACAGTATCAAATGTATAATAACATGTTTTATTATCATAAAAATGTATAAACTTAGCACATTGCAATGATTGCATGTTACATATTAACCACTTTCAGACCGGACCAATTTGCTGGTCAAAGACCAGACCACTTTTTGCAATTCGGCACTGCGTCGCTTTAACTGACAATTGCGCGGTCGTGCGACGTGGGTCCCAAACAAAATTGACGTCCTTTTTTTCCCACGAATAGAGCTTTCTTTTGGTGGTATTCGATCACCTCTTCGGGTTTTAATTTTTTGCGCTATAAACAAAAATAGAGCGACAATTTTGAAAAAAACGCATTATTTTTTACTTTTTGTTATAATAAATATCCCCCAAAAATATATAAAAAAACGTTTTTTTCCCTCAGTTTAGGCCGATACGTATTCTTCTACATATTTTTGGTAAAAAAAATCGCAATAAGCGATTATTGATTGGTTTGCGCAAAAGTTATAGCGTTTACAAAATAGGGGATAGTTTTATAGCATTTTTATTAATAATTTTTTATTATTTTTTTTTTTTAACTAGTAATGGCGGCGATCAGCGATTTTTATTGTGACTGCGACATTGTGGGGGACCCATCGGACATTTTTGACACATTTTTGGGACCATTGTCATTTATACAGTAATCACTGCTACCGTGTTTCCCCGATAGTAAGACACCCCCGATTGTAAGACGTATCGGGAGTTTCAGAGGGGTCGGCTAATATAAGCCGTACCCCGAAAGTAAGACATATGTCTTACTTTCGGGGAAACACGGGGGTATTGCCGCCTCCAGTGGCGTAATAAGAGTGGGGCGGGGGTGCGGGCCGCACCGGGTGCCACACCCTGGGGGGGGGGGGTGCCAGGCCAGCGCCCTCCCCCTCCGACTGAAGAGACAGCGCCGTTCTGATCAGTCTCGGGCAGCGGCTGTCACTCACAGCCGAGCAGAGTGAAGCCGCCTCCCCCTCCTCTTGTATGGCTACACAGTGCTGTCCATGAAGGAGAAGGAGGGGGAGGCGGCTTCACTGAAACTGCCTCCCCCTCCTCCTCCATACACAGCACTGTGTAGCCATACAAGAGGAGGGGGAGGTGGCTTCACTCTGCTCGGCTGTGAGTGACAGCCGCTGCCCGAGACTGATCAGAACGGCGCGACGCAACCACAGAGAAGGGGATTGGTGCACCGGGTCCCGGATCACTGCCGACAGGTGTCACTGGCTCTGTGTCCTCCCGGTACAGGTCAGTGCTGGTCATACAGAGAGAGACCAAGGAGGGGGAGGGGGAGGGGGGGTGTGAAGAGATTCTCTGAAGCTCTTTTTATGTAACCGCAAGATGCAGCTGAGGAGGACTACAAGTCCCAACATACCGGGCTGTGTGGGCTTACAGTTCTCCTCTGCTGAGCATAGCAGCTTTGTATGCTTGGACTTGTAGTCCTCCATAGTGCAGCCTTGCATGCTGGGACTTGTAGGCCTCCTCTGTAGTACAGTGCAGCCTTGCATGCTGGGACTTGTAGTCCTCTGTAATGCAGTGCAGCCTTGCTTGCTGGCACTTGTAGTCCTCTTCTGTAGCGCAGTGCAGCTCTGCATGCTGGGATTTTTTTTCCAATATAAGACATACCCCGAAAGTAAGACATAGTGAGGCTTTTGGGGATAAAAAGAAAGTAAGACACTGTCTTACTTTCGGGGAAACACGGTATATAAATGCAGTGATTCCTGTGTAAATGACACTGGCAATGAAAGGGTTAACCAGTGGGTGGCAGTGTAGGGGTTAAGTGTTCCTAGGGGTGTGTTACTAACTGTGGGGGGGGGTTGGGCTTTCATTTAGTGAACACTGATCTCTGCTCCAATCACATGGAGCAGAGATCAGCGTCACTTGTTGCTAGGCAGAATGGAGAAATGCTGTTTACAACGGCATTTCTTCATTTGGCCGCTCCGTGAGACGATCGCGGGTATTCCCGCAGCGATCGAGTCCGCGGGTCCCGCGACCGGACTCACGGGGGGTTCCCCGATGGCAAGGCGGCAAATTTAAAGGGACATACATGTACGCCCATTCGCCTGCCCATGCCATTCTGTCGACGTACATCGGCGTGCGCTGGTCGGCAAGTGGTTAAAGGGGTTGTAAAGCTTTTTTTTTATTCACCTTAATGCATCACCTTAAACCATCTGACGGTTGAAGGCCCTCAGCCCCCCCCCCCCCCGGTTTACTACCTGAGCCCTCGAAAGTCCAGCACCGAGAACGCGCTGGCTTCTCGGGTCTTCTCGGCTCTTCATTGGATAGATTGATAGCAGCGCTGCTGTCAATCAAATCCAAATGACGCAGCCACTGGGGAGGTGGCGGGACTGAGACATACACTCTGTGTCTATGGATGCAGAGTGTATGAGACGGGAGCGCGCCCACAAGGTAACCCCCTCGGGAGAGAGCTTCCTGAGGGGGTTATTTATTGCGGGGAGGATCTGAGACAGCCACCGTGGGACCCCAGAACAGCAGGATCGGGGGCCTCTCTGTGCAAAACGAACTGCACTGTGGAGGTAAGTATAACATGTTTGTTATTTAAAAAAAAAAAAAAAAACTATACAAACACTTTAATTCCATATGTATACAATGGCATAAACATATTACACTTGGTATAAAGATGGTATAGCAGCACATTTCCAGTGTAGAAAATTCATATATATATATATATATATATATATAGACAAGGTATAATGTATGAAAAACATAAATAGATTATAATTCATGTATTACACAAAAATGATCTAGTTGTCCAATTTGATTAACAATATGTAAGGAGAATTATGGACTCTATAGTCTGAGGGTGTTGAGAACAGTCAGGGATATCAAGTGTAGGATACGTAAACAAGTAGTATGTCAGAGCATGGCTACATCCTGAAATGCTCAACGTGTTTCGCGGCAAAGGCCGCTTCCTCGGGAGCGGATGTGTCAGCATGTCTCAGAAGAAAGTATATGTGTGTGTATAGTTACATTGTAAGGTTGAATAAAGACACCAGTCCATCCAGTTCAACCTGAGTGAGGTGTCCACAACTGTCCCTATCCCTGTACGTTGCACACTCACATTGGTCCATACTCTCAAGGAGCCCACAATCCAAGGTCCCCATTCATATACTAGGGCCAATTTTGCACAGAAGCAAATTAACCTACCTGCATGTCTTTGCCCTTGTACACATGGTCGGAGAATCCGTCGGGAATGTGTCCTATCGGACCGTGTCGTCGGATAATCCGACTGTGTGTGGTATGCATCGGACTGATTCCGTCGGAATATCCGTCGGACCCAATTTTCCGACTTGTTGGAAATATTTTCCGACCAACTGGTTCGATCGAACATACTCCGATCACGTGTAGAGAATTTTGATCGGACCAAGTGCCACGCATGCTCAGATCAAATTCCTACATCAAAGCTATTGGCTACTAGCCTGAACGTAGTCCCGTCATAACGAAATTACGTCATCACGTTCTGAAAGATCTGATTTTTCGACAACTTAGTCCGACCGTGTGTATGCAACAGTTTCGGACAAGATCCGACGGGCAAAATCCGACGGGAAAAATCCGACGGATTTGGTTGGCAGAATGTCCGACCGTGTGTACAGGGGCTTTGTACTGCGGGAGGAAACTGGAGTACCCAGAGGAAATCCACGCAGGCACAGGGAGAACATGCAAACTCCAGGCAGGTAGTGTCATGGTTGGGATTCGAACCAGCGACCCTTTTTACTGCGAGGTGAGAGGATTGCATAAAAGAGGGAAGAGAATTCCAATCCCCATTACTTACATAGGGCTAAGATCAAAGCCATGCGACTCGCAGGTCAAGGGCCGCTGTGGTTTGTCTCGGGAGCTGAGGAATGGAGCCATATGTGTAACGGACGCCAACAAAGTAGCCCTAAGCCCTTGTACACACGGTCGGACATTCCGACGGAAAATGTCCGATCGGACCGCGTTGTCGGATAATCCGACTGTGTGTGGGCTCCATCTGACTTTTTCCGTCGGAATGTCCGACCAACAAAGTTTGAGAGCTGGATATAAAATTTTCCGACAACATGATCCGATCGGACTTTGTCTGATCGTTTGTAGAGAATTCTGATCGGACAAAGTGCCATGCATGCTCAGATCAAATTACGAGACCAAAGCTATTGGCTACTAGCTGCAATGTAGTCCCGTCGCAATGACCGAACGTCATCACGCTCCAGACGATCGGATTTTCCGACAACTTTGTCCGACTGTGTGTATACAACACCAATTTCAGACAAAATCCGTCAGAAAAAATCAGACGGATTTTGTTGTCGGAATGTCCGGCCCGTGTGTACAAGGGCTAAAACATACAAGTCTCTGTGTGAAAAATGTAGGTGATAGTGAGGGTAATGGCACCAAACGTATCTAAAAGGGGTCATATATTAAATGACTTGCATAAAAAGGTATTCTGGTATAAATAGTATAACATGTTGGCGTTAATAAAAGGATGAGAATGATAGGGAGTGAAGGGATGAGTGATATTGCTCAAAGAGTGCCAATGAGCCATAACCCAGAGTGAAAAACAGAGAAAAAATGAAATAATAAGATAAACAATAAACAAATATGGCGGAATCCATAATGCATGTTGCCCCAAGGGGCAGAGTGCCAGTGAAAGTATTGATACAAAAATTCCTGTGACCCCAAAATAATTACCCTATGAGTGGTAGGGCCCATTGTGATGTGCGCCGTGTCCAAATGTGCAGCTCAAAAGGTTGTGGCAGTGGACGATGGTGTATATCAGTGTCCAACGCACATGCAGGTCCCTCCCAGGGTCAGGCTCACATAATAGATGAGGAGGGCCGCCCCGGCCGGGCGGAGTACGGCGTTGGAGCTTGGCGCCAAAATCCCCATGTGAATCAGCGCAGAGTGGAAAGGGATAGAGGTATGTGTCCATCAAATGTGGAGCACCAAAACATCCAGGGGGGGGGGGGGGGGGGGGGCTTGTCAACTCTGGAAAAAAAATGGAATTATTGGAGAACACAGCCCCATATCATGTTTCTAATACTCAACCACTTTGAGCCCTTGCACACACGGTCGGAGAATCCGTCGGAATGTGTCCTATCGGACCGTGTCGTCAGATAATCCGACTGTGTGTGGTATGCATCGGACTGATTCCGTCCGAATCTCCGTCCGACCCAATTTTCCAACATGTTGGAAATATTTCCCGACCAACTGGGCCGGACGGACCGAATCCGATCATGTGCAGAGCATTTTGATCGGACCAAGTGCCACGCATGCTCAGATCAAATTCCTACATCAAAGCTATTGGCTACTAGCCTGAATGTAGTCCCATCGTAACGAAATTACGTCATCACATTCTGAAAGATCGGATTTTTCGCCAACTTGGCCCGACCGTGCGTATGCAACAGTTTCGGACACAATCTGTCGGACTAAATCCGACGGGCAAAATCCGACGGATTTGGTTGGCAAAATCTCCGACCGTGTGTACAGGGGGCTAAGACAGCCTGGGCCCGTTAAATGACAAGTTGTCTACCTTCAGGGCGTGCATCCACCCGGATCGTCCCCCAGAAACCATAAGAGACTCCCAAAAAACACATAAAGGCCCTGAGGAAGGCCATCAACAAGGAAAAAAAAAAAAAAAGAAATCATGGAGCCCAAAAGACGAGCATAAAAAAACAAGTAAAGAACAACGGACAACATTACAGCAGATGTTAAAAAACGGCCTGACCTCAAACCCGCTTCTGTAGCTGCAACAATGGCTCCTGCACAGACCCCCTGACCTGTACATGGCACTGTACAGCAGGAACCGGGCACACTGTCTCCAGAAGCACTTTAAACAATGTCACAGCCACACCTTTTCCTAACTGATCAGATAGTATCCAGCTCCACATCAGCAGATCAAAAACTGATCAGAAAAGGTAAGAGGGATAAGCTCCTCCTCCTTCTCGCTTTCGTACACCTTGCTTTTTTCTATATTAAAGGGGTTGTAAAAAACCTTTGTGTTTTTTCGCCTTAATGCATCCTATGCAAAAAAATTCTTTCGTTTTACTCACCTTCGAGTCCTGTAATTTCCAACGGCAGAGACGCGCTCTTCCTCTGCCCAGGGTCAGGGGCGGACTGACCATTGGGCCACTCGGGCACTGCCCGAGGGCCCCATGCCACTAGGGGGCCCCATCAGGGTTGCCAGCCTCAGTAAAACCCGGAACAGTATGTAAAAATCTGTGTTTTATTTTACATCTGTCTCGGAAATGTCCCTTAACGACATTCCTTTGGTCTAAAAATCCAGAGATTATAGCTGCCCCGCCTCTCCAGTACCTTCTCAGCCAATAGAAACATGTCTGTGTATACTGTGTGTGTATACTGTGTGTACATGTATGTGTGTACTGTGTGATTGTATACTGTGTGTGTGTATACTGTGTGGCCCCATAATCTCCAATTGCCCGGGGACCCCATGAGTTGTCAGTCCGCCCCTGCCCGGGGTTCTCGGCTCTTGTTTGGATAGATTGATAGCAGTGCAACCATTGGCTCCCAATGCTGTCAATCAAACCAAATGACGCGGCCGCCGGGGGCCGGGGCTGAGTCCTACATTCGGGGTCTATGGACACCGAAGGCTAGACTCGGGAGCGCGCCCGCAAGGTAATCCCCCGGGAGAGCGATTCTGATAGGGGGTTATACAATGTGGGGAGGAGCCGCGAGAGCCTCCGAGGTACCCCAGAAGAGGTGGATCGGGGCCACTCTGTGCAAAACGAACTGCACAGTGGAGGTAAGTATGGCATGTTTGTTATTTTTTTAAAGTAAAAAAAGTAGCTTTACAATCACTTTAAACATGTACAAGGGAAGAGGGAGAATATTTCCACATATTCGCCCCACCTGATTTTTTTCCCTGACTTCTTGCTTTTTTTTTTTTTTTTCCTGACTTCTTGCTTAACCACTTCAGCTCCGGACCAATAAACACCTTAAGGACCAGAGGTCTTTTTGCAATTTCGCACTGCGCTGCTTTAACTGGTAATTGCGCGGTCATGCAATATTGCACCCAAACGAAATTTGCGTCCTTTTCTTCCCACAAATAGAGCTTTCTTTTGATGGTATTTGATTGCCTCTGCGATTTTTTTTTTTGCGATATAAATGGAAAAAGAGCGAAAATTTTGAAAAAAAAAGATATTTTCTTCTTTTTGTTATAAGAAAAATCGAATAAACTAAATTTTAGTCATACATTGAGGGCAAAATTTATTTAGCCACATGTCTTTAGTAAAAAAATGTCAATAAGCGTATATTTTTTGGTTTGCGCAAAAGTTATAGCGTCTACAAACTAGAGTACATTTTCTGGAATTTACACCGCTTTTAATTTATGACTGCCGATCTCATTTCTTGAGGTGCTAAAATGGCAGGGCAGTACAAATCCCCCCCAAATGACCCCATTTTGGAAAGTAGACACCCCAAGGAAATTGCTGATGGGTATGTTGAGCCCATTGAATATTTATTTTTTTTGTCCTAAGGGATTGAATAATGACAAAAAAAAAAAAAAAAAATTTTTTTTACAAAAAGTTGTCACTAAATGATATATTGCTCACACATGCCATGGTTATATGTGGAATTGCACCCCAAAATATATTCCGCTACTTCTCCCGAGTATGGCGATACCACGTGTGTGGGACTGTTTGGGAGTCTAGTCGCGCACGGCACCCCGAAAACCAATCACCACCTTCAGGATTTCTAAGGGTGCAAATTTTTGATTTAACTCCTCACTACCTATCACAGTTTCGAAGGCCATAAAATGCCAAAATAGCACAAAACCCCCCCCAAATGACCCCATTTTGGAAAGTAGACACCCCAAGCTATTTACTGAGAGGCATGTTGAGTCCATGGAATATTTTATATTTTGCCACAAGTTGCGGGAATATTACAAACTTTTTTTTTTTGCACCAAGTTGTCACTAAATGATATATTGCTCACACATGCTATGGGCATATGTGAAATGACACCCCAAAATACATTCTGCTGCTTCTCCCGAGTATGGAGATACCACATGTGTGGGACTTTTTGGGAGTCTAGTCGCGCACGGCACCCCGAAAACCAATCACCACCTTCAGGATTTCTAAGGGTGCAAATTTTTGATTTAACTCCTCACTACCTATCACAGTTTCGAAGGCCATAAAATGCCAAAATAGCACAAAACCCCCCCAAATGACCCCATTTTGGAAAGTAGACACCCCAAGCTATTTACTGAGAGGCATGTTGAGTCCATGGAATATTTTATATTTTGCCAAAAGTTGCGGGAATATTACAAACTTTTTTTTTTTTTTGCACAAAGTTGTCACTAAATGATATATTGCTCACACATGCTATGTGCAGAAGTCAAATTACACCCCAAAATAAATTCTGCTGCTTCTCCCGAGTACGGGGATACCACATGTGGGGGACTTTTTGGGAGCCTAGCCACGTACGGGACCCCGAAAACCAAGCACTGCCTTCCGGATTTGAATATAAAATGCTATAAAAAACAAACTAACCAGAGTCACCCGTAACACTTATACGGTGATCACTGGTGAAAGGGTTAACTAGGGGCAATCAGGGGGTTCAAATTTTTATTAGGTAGTATATGGGGGTCCCTGGCGCTATATAAAAACCTGACGGGGAACCTAAATAACTAACTGGCTAACCAGCGTCACCAGTGACACTTATACTGTGATCGCTGGTGAAAGGGGGTGAAAGGGTTAACTAGCAGCAATCAGGGGGTTAAAACCATTATTGGGTAGTATATCGGGGTACCTAGCGCTATAAAAACCTGGCGGTGAACCTAAAAAAATAACTAGCTACCTAGCGACACTAGCGACACTGATGCAGCGTTCAGAAAAATTATCGCTTAGTGACACTGGCAAAAGGGGGTGAAAGGGTTAACTAGCGGAAATCAGGGGGTTAAAACCATTATTGGGTAGTATATCGGGGTACCTAGCGCTATAAAAACCTGGCGGTGAACCTAAAAAAATAACTAGCTACCTAGCGACTGTAGCGACACTAATGCAGCGATCAGAAAAACGATCGCTTAGTGACACTGGCAAAAGGGGGTGAAAGGGTTAACTAGCGGCAATCAGGGGGTTAAAACCATTATTGGGTAGTATATCGGGGTACCTAGCGCTATAAAAACCTGGCGGTGAACCTAAAAAAATAACTAGCTACCTAGCGACTGTAGCGACACTAATGCAGCGATCAGAAAAACGATCGCTTAGTGACACTGGCAAAAGGGGGTGAAAGGGTTAACTAGCGGCAATCAGGGGGTTAAAAACATTATTGGGTAGTATATCGGGGTACCTAGCGCTATAAAAACCTGGCGGTGAACCTAAAAAAATAACTAGCTACCTAGCGACACTAGCGACACATGCAGCGATCAGAAAAATGATCGCTTAGTGACACTGGCAAAAGGGGGTGAAAGGGTTAACTCTAGGGGCAATCAGGGGGTTAAATCTTTATTAGGGGGTGATAGGGGGCTACCCTGGACCTAACACTAACTGTCCTGACAGTTTTTACTGTCACAACTGACACTGAATGCATTGATCAGTAAAGAAATGATCAATGCAATCAGTGACACTGTGACTGGGGGGGGAGGGGGGGCGGGGGGGGGATCGGGGGGCGATCGGGGGGGGGATCGGGGGGGGTTTGTGTGCCTGTGTGTACCTACATGTCAGTGTAGTGTTGGTGCACACTTACTTTTACTGTTCTCCTCGTAGTCCGGTCAAAAAGACCGCCCCGAGGAGAATGACATCACTTCCTCCTTCCTGTGTAAACAATACACAGGGGAGGAAGCTTCTCATTGGCCAGGAGCGATCCAGAGGGGGTGGCCGAAAACCAACGGCCATCCCCTCATCACGGAGCGCTCCTGGACCGAATCGGACCGCCGTAACCAGCGGGAGGGGGTCCGATCCCACCCGCTGGAAGGCAATCACGTAGATGTACGTGATTATGCCTGCCTGTGCCATTGTGCTGACGTACAATGGCAATACGGCGGTCCTCAAGTGGTTAAGGTGAACCCCACAAAGGGCCCTCAAAGCACTACACCTTGCATTTCGCCGAATCCGCCAGGCGAACCCCCATCGTCCTCTGACTCCTTGGTCTTGCACGATTCCGAGCCACTAGCCTTCTCAGTCTGTGACTCAGACTCAATAACCGTAGCAGAAGATGAAGACAAGTCAGTACTCACAGCCAAATCCTTCCTCCCCTGCTCACCAGTCCTCATTGTGGCGCTTACCGCCGCTGGCAACACAGAATGAGTTAGGGCTGAAACATCCCATCCTAAGCCGCCCGATGCGGCCGCAGCAGGAGTCCACGTTGTGGGCCCAGGAGTCCCAGACAGGAGCACAACCAGGCCAACAAGTCCCTAAAACCTGCCAAAAATTCCGCCAAGCCCAACACACCCCCAGTGGTCCCAACCAGAAGATCTACATTAACCCCACCACAGATTCCTTCCTGCACTAACCCCAATTCCCTGCACTGGAGAAGTAGGTAAAGAGTGGAATTTACCTGACTGACTCTGCATCCATCCCAGACTGCTTGCCCCCAGTCCTCTCAGGCATGCCTCTCAGTCCTCTTACTGTAACACTCACCAGGGTGGATGTCTTCCTTCCTGGAGATTTGCCCGGCAGTGTTCTCCTGCTATCCTCTCCTTGCTCCCATGCCTCCTGGTCAGGGCACCTCTGTGTGTTGTAAAGAGGGTCCCTTCTGCACCCCAGTCCAGGCCCGAGGTCACCCCCCCCCCAGACTAGGGGGCACCAACAGCCTAAGACTCTATCTCCATCTTCCACCCAAACGTCACTGCCCCAGAGGCGCTGACCCAGAATATTGGAGGGGGCCTGCCAACCCATCTGTTGAGGATTGATCAGGGCTGTTAGAATACTCCAGGCTGCTCCTCCTCTCCTCCCCTCCCATTCTTCTAGAATCTTCTGCAAGTTTTCAGAAGTAGGGGAAAGTATTAGAGATGCTGCCTGTGAGTCACACGACACCAGTCTCCCCGAGTCACTCAAACCCTGACCCAGATAAAAACACAGGCTTGGGTGCCAACCTAGCCTAACAATTTACCTACTCTATCAACAAAAATCCTATATAATACATTGTATACATACAGGATCCGTTCTATAATACATTGTATACATACAGGATCCATTATATAATACATTGTATACATACAGGATCCGTTCTATAATACATTGTATACATACAGGATCCATTATATAATACATTGTATACATACAGGATCCATTCTATAATACATTGTATACATATAGGATCCATTATATAATACATTGTATACATACAGGATCCGTTCTATAACACATTGTATACATATAGGATTTATTATATAATACATTGTATACATGCAGGATCCATTCTATAACACATTGTATACATGCAGGATCTGTTCTATAATACATTGTATACATGCAGGATCCAGTATATAATATATTGCATACATACAGGATCCATTCTATAATACATTGTATACATATAGGATCCATTCTATAATACATTGTATACATACAGGATTTATTATATAATACATTGTATACATATAGGATCCATTCTATAATACATTGTATACATACAGGATTTATTATATAATACATTGTATACATACAGGATCCATTCTATAATACATTGTATACATATAGGATCCATTCTATAATACATTGTATACATACAGGATCCATTCTATAATACATTGTATACATACAGGATCTGGTCTATAATACATTGTATACATATAGGATCCATTCTATAATACATTGTATACATACAGGATCCATTATATAATACATTGTATGCATACAGGATCCATTCTATAATACATTGTATACATATAGGATCTGTTCTATAATACATTGTATACATACAGGATTTATTATATAATACATTGTATACATATAGGATCCATTCTATAATACATTGTATACATACAGGATTTATTATATAATACATTGTATACATACAGGATCTGGTCTATAATACATTGTATACATATAGGATCCATTCTATAATACATTGTATACATACAGGATCCATTATATAATACATTGTATGCATACAGGATCCATTCTATAATACATTGTATACATACAGGATCCATTCTATAATACATTGTATACATACAGGATTTATTATATAATACATTGTATACATATAGGATCCATTCTATAATACATTGTATACATACAGGATTTATTATATAATACATTGTATACATACAGGATCCATTCTATAATACATTGTATACATACAGGATTTATTATATAATACATTGTATACATACAGGATCTGTTCTATAATACATTGTATACATATATGATT
The DNA here is from genome assembly GCF_037356315.1 of Lithobates pipiens. Classification (NCBI taxonomy): domain Eukaryota; kingdom Metazoa; phylum Chordata; class Amphibia; order Anura; family Ranidae; genus Lithobates; species Lithobates pipiens. Next base: position 612,868 of record NW_027507757.1, read on the forward strand.
TATTATATAATACATTGTATACATACAGGATCCATTCTATAATACATTGTATACATACAGGATTTATTATATAATACATTGCATACATACAGGATCCATTCTATAATACATTGTATACATACAGGATTTATTATATAATACATTGTATACATACAGGATCCATTCTATAATACATTGTATACATACAGGATCCGTTCTATAATACATTGTATACATACAGGATCCATTCTATAATACATTGTATACATACAGGATCCAGTCTATAATACATTGTATACATACAGGATTTATTATATAATACATTGTATACATACAGGATCCGTTCTATAATACATTGTATACATACAGGATCCATTCTATAATACATTGTATACATACAGGATTTATTATATAATACATTGTATACATACAGGATCCGTTCTATAATACATTGTATACATACAGGATCCGTTCTATAACAAATAGATAAATAAAGTTGCGCTACGAGACTAGTTTCTTAAAAGTAAAGTGAATGCTTGAAGAGGAATTACTAAGGAAATTCTTAAAGGGTTGAAGCTGCCTATGCCTAGATCCTCCACCCTTAAGTAAAGGAGGAGGTGAAAAATAAAGAATTAAAAATAAGCTATGGCGCAAAAAACCCTGTGCTTGTGCAACTCTGTGCATACAAATGTGTGCTTAGGATATAACCGTACTAGCAAAATATTGCTTATCTATATCTATATAAAGTGCTGGTGCTGCCGTACTGTGCAGTGCTACATATATATTCTATTAGTATTATAGATATTACATACATGAAAAAATTCCAAATGAACAAGAAATTACAATTATGCAAAATTGCTGTGTAAAAGTGCAAATCAACAGTCCTATATAAAATCGTGCAACAACCTGTGCAAAAAATACAAGAAATGTGTGTAAAAAAAAAAAAAAAAAACACATTGTATACATACAGGATTTATTATATAATACATTGTATACATACAGGATTTATTATATAATACATTGTATACATACAGGATTTATTATATAATACATTGTATACATACAGGATCCATTCTATAACACATTGTATACATACAGGATCTATTGTATAATACATTGTATACATACAGGATCTATTATATAATACATTGTATACATACAGGATCCGTTCTATAATACATTGTATACATACAGGGTATATTATATAATACATTGTATACATACAGGATCTATTGTATAATACATTGTATACATACAGGATCTATTATATAATACATTGTATACATACAGGATCCGTTCTATAATACATTGTATACATACAGGATATATTATATAATACATTGTATACATACAGGATCCGTTCTATAACACATTGTATACATACAGGATATATTATATAATACATTGTATACATGCAGGATCCATTCTATAATACATTGTATACATACAGGATTTATTATATAATACATTGTATACATACAGGATCCATTCTATAATACATTGTATACATACAGGATATATTATATAATACATTGTATACATACAGGATCCATTCTATAATACATTGTATACATATAGGATTTATTATATAATACATTGTATACATACAGGATCCATTATATAATACATTGTATACATACAGGATCCATTCTATAATACATTGTATATATACAGGATTTATTATATAATACATTGTATACATACAGGATCTGTTCTATAATACATTGTATACATATATGATTTATTATATAATACATTGTATACATACAGGATCCATTATATAATACATTGTATACATACAGGATTTATTATATAATACATTGTATACATACAGGATCCATTCTATAATACATTGTATACATACAGGATCCATTATATAATACATTGTATACATACAGGATCCGTTATATAATACATTGTATACATATAGGATGAATTATATAATACATTGTATACATATAGGATGAATTATATAATACATTGTATACATACAGGATCCATTCTATAATACATTGTATACATACAGGATTTATTATATAATACATTGTATACATACAGGATTTATTATATAATACATTGTATACATACAGGATCTGTTCTATAATACATTGTATACATATAGGATTTATTATATAATACATTGTATACATACAGGATCCATTCTATAATACATTGTATACATACAGGATCCATTCTATAATACATTGTATACATACAGGATCCATTCTATAATACATTGTATACATACAGGATCCATTCTATAATACATTGTATACATACAGGATCCATTATATAATACATTGTATACATACAGGATTTATTATATAATACATTGTATACATACAGGATCCATTCTATAATACATTGTATACATACAGGATCCAGTCTATAATACATTGTATACATACAGGATTTATTATATAATACATTGTATACATACAGGATCTGTTCTATAATACATTGTATGCATATAGGATGAATTATATAATACATTGTATACATACAGGATCCATTCTATAATACATTGTATACATACAGGATCCATTCTATAATACATTGTATGCATATAGGATTTATTATATAACACATTGTATACATACAGGATCCATTATATAATACATTGTATGCATACAGGATGAATTATATAATACATTGTATACACACAGGATCCATTCTATAATACATTGTATACATACTGGATTTATTATATAATACATTGTATACATACAGGATCCATTCTATAATACATTGTATACATACAGGATACATTCTATAATACATTGTATACATACAGGATCCATTCTATAATACATTGTATACATACAGGATCCATTCTATAATACATTGTATGCATATAGGATTTATTATATAACACATTGTATACATACAGGATCCATTATATAATACATTGTATGCATACAGGATGAATTATATAATACATTGTATACACACAGGATCCATTCTATAATACATTGTATACATACAGGATCCATTTTATAATACTTTGTATATATACAGGATCCATTCTATAATACATTGTATACATACAGGATCCATTCTATAATACATTGTATACATACAGGATCCATTCTATAATACATTGTATACATACAGGATCCATTCTATAATACATTGTATACATACAGGATCCAGTCTATAATACATTGTATACATACAGGATTTATTATATAACACATTGTATACATACAGGATCCATTATATAATCCATTGTATACATACAGGATCCATTATATAATACATTATATACATACAGGATCCATTATATAATACATTGTATACATACAGGATCCATTCTATAATACATTGTATACATACAGGATCTATTGTATAATACATTGTATACATACAGGATTTATTATATAATACATTGTATACATACAGGATCTATTGTATAATACATTGTATACATACAGGATCTGTTCTATAATACATTGTATACATATAGGATTTATTATATAATACATTGTATATATACAGGATCCATTATATAACACATTGTATACATACAGGATTTATTATATAATACATTGTATACATACAGGATCTATTGTATAATACATTGTATACATACAGGATCTGTTCTATAATACATTGTATACATATAGGATTTATTATATAATACATTGTATATATACAGGATCCATTCTATAATACATTGTATACATACAGGATTTATTATATAATACGTTGTATACATACAGGATCCATTATATAATACATTGTATACATACAGGATCCATTATATAACACATTGTATACATACAGGATCCATTCTATAATACATTGTATACATATAGGATTTATTATATAATACATTGTATACATATAGGATGAATTATATAATACATTGTATACATACAGGATCTGTTCTATAATACATTGTATACATATAGGATTTATTATATAATACATTGTATACATATAGGATGAATTATATAATACATTGTATACATATAGGATCCATTATATAATACATTGTATACATACAGGATTTATTATATAATACATTGTATACATACAGGATATATTATATAATACATTGTATACATACAGGATCCATTCTATAATACATTGTATACATATAGGATTTATTATATAATACATTGTATACATACAGGATCTGTTATATAATACATTGTATACATACAGGATTTATTATATAATACATTGTATACATACAGGATTTATTATATAATACATTGTATACATACAGGATCCATTCTATAACACATTGTATGCATATAGGATTTATTATATAATACATTGTATACATACAGGATCCATTATATAATACATTGTATACATACAGGATCCATTCTATAACACATTGTATGCATATAGGATTTATTATATAATACATTGTATACATACAGGATATATTATATAATACATTGTATACATACAGGATCCATTCTATAATACATTGTATACATATAGGATTTATTATATAATACATTGTATACATACAGGATCTGTTATATAATACATTGTATACATACAGGATTTATTATATAATACATTGTATACATACAGGATCTGTTATATAATACATTGTATACATACAGGATTTATTATATAATACATTGTATACATACAGGATTTATTATATAATACATTGTATACATACAGGATCCATTCTATAATACATTGTATACATACAGGATCCATTCTATAATACATTGTATACATACAGGATTTATTATATAATACATTGTATACATACAGGATCCATTCTATAACACACTGGATCTTTTTCTCCTTGCTAGAGGAGAAATGTGTAAACAAAGTTGTGTTCAATAAAAAATAAAAAAAGATAAAAAAAAGAATAAGGAAAACCCAGCTAGATCAGGATTTGAAGTGGGTCAGTATCGGGGTAAGAATTAGGATTCAGGTTAGGGTCAAGGGTCATGGTCAGAGATAAAGGTCAGGGTCAGTGTATTTTTAGGTAGCATTAAAAAAAAGTATTTTTCAATTTAGCGTTGGTGTGTTTGCTGTAGGAAAAAAACCCCAAAATGTGCACTATTGTTTCTGGTCTGTACTACGGGTACATACAACAACTAAGCCCTTGTACACACGGGTCGGACATTCTGACAACCAAATCCGTTGGATTTTGTCCGACGGATTTTGTCTGAAACTGTTGCATACACACGGTTGGACAAAGTTGTCGGAAAATCCGATCGTACGTAACGTGATGACGTTATTTCGTTACGACGGGACTACGTTCAGGCTAGTAGCCAATAGCTTTGGTCTAGGAATTTGATCTGAGCATGCGTGGCACTTTGTCCGTCGGAGTAGGCTACACATCATCGGAGTATGTCCGATCGGATCACGTTGTCGAAAACAGTCCGATGGAGACCACACATAGTCGGATTATCCAACAATACGGTCCTATCGGACACATTCCGTCGGAATCTCCGACCGTGTGTACAAGGGCTAACATACACATATGTGGTATCGCTGCGATAAGGAGAAAGAAATTGTATTATTATTTTTTTATTTTTATTTTTTTGTTAGGTGGTCTTGGTAATAGCAAGAAAAATCTACCTAAATTGAAAAAAATATATATTTTGATAATAAAAAAAACATGGTATAGCCCGCCTGGTAGTTGGGATGATATGTACTTATTCACTAACACATGTCAAAGTTGCAAAACTGTGTTTAGGCGTTACGAATGTCACGAAGGGTTTCCCAGACATCCACAGAGTATTTGGCAGTCTGGGAAAGCTGTAATGTGGCCCTCCCGGGGTGGGGGTGGGGAGGTTACATGTGGTTTCTATTAATTAGTATAAGTAGACATCAGCGGGACGGGGAAGGGGGTTGCGGTGGCCGTTTGCCAATCTCCAGCTGATTGCCTGACAATCCCAGAGGAAGTATCACTGGGGTGAAAGTGTCTGTAAATTATAAGCATAAAAGGAAATAACATTTTTCATTAGCTGATGTCTGTACTGGCTGTGAAGTGCGGTCATGCGTCTTCCCAATTCTGGCTCCTGCAGAAAGGGGAATCACCACACAGAGCGCAGAGATCCCGGGGAAGACACCTATGGAAACCCACACAGCCAAAACCAACACTGATCAGAAGAAGGGAAATCCAGTGCCCGTTACAACTTCGCGGCACTGCGTTATTCCAACTGACAATTGCGCGGTCATGCGGGACGCTGCACCCAAATGCATTTTTTGTCTTTTTTTTCCCCACAAATAAAGTTTTCTTTCGGTGGTATTTGATCACCTCTGCGATTTTTTATTTTTTTTGCGCTATAAACAATAAAATAAAAAACAACAATTTTGAAAAAAAATATATTTTTCACTTTATGTTATAAAACACACCCAATAAAAAAAATATACAAAAATCGATTTTCTTCATCAATTTAACCCAATATGTATTCTGCTACATATTTTTATTAAAAAAATCCCAATAAACGTATATTGATTGGTTTGTGCAAACGTTATAGCGTCTAAAAAAACTACTGTGAGTCACCCCCTCAATCTCCGGGGGGTGCTGTTTGCCTATGGCTCTATGTCTGTTTGCACTCACCGCACACCATTCACCTTCTCCAGTGGGAGCAGGGGCAGCAGTGCTGGTGTCCTAACACATGTCCCCCATCTGATAGTATCCGCTGTGTACTGCGCATGCACAGTACACAGGACAACCACATTCCGAAAATAGCTAAAGATGAACGGCGCCTGCGCCGCGAGTCCAGGTTCTAGCCCCGCCATCCAAGTGGACATAGAGTTAGAATAAAAAGAGCTGAGCGCAGCGAGGCCGAGCCCGAAGCGTGGCGAGCGAAGCAAGCCCGCGAGGGGCCCTCTAATATGTGCAGCCCTATGTGCACTTGGATGGTGGGGCTTGCACCTCGACTCACGGCGCAGGCGCCGTTCATCTTCGGAGATTTTCCGAATCTCCTTCTGCTCTGTACTGCGCAAGCGATGCGCCTGCGCAGTACGGGGCGGACACTTTTAGATGGCCAGACACTATATGTCAGAACACCGGCAGTCTTCCTGGCCAGTGGTCTTTTTCTACTAGAGAGGGGTGAGCAAGGTCCTGCCCTATCACCCCCCCCCGAAATCCTCCTAGATGGGGGTCTTCCTGTAACTAGAGGGGAGTTCCTATCTTCCTGGATGGAGATCCCCTCTTGTCACCCCCCTGCAGTCCTCCTAGCTGGGGGTCTTCTATAACTAAAGGGGAGTTCCTATCTTCCTGGATGGGGATCCCCTCTTATCCCCCACCTGCAACCCTCCTAGTTGGGGGTCTTCTGTAACTAGAGGGAAGTTGCTATCTTCCTGGATGGGGATCCCCTTGTATCACCCCCCTGCAGTCCTCCTAGATGGGGGTCTTCCTGTAACTAGAAGGGAGTTCCTATCTTCCTGGATGGGGATCCCCTCTTGTCACCCCCTTGCAGTCCTCCTAACTGGGGGTCTTCTATCTTCCTGGATGGGGATCCCCTCTTACTTCCCACCTGCAATCCTTCTAGCTGGGGGTCTTCTATAACTAGAGCGGAGCTCCTAACTTCCTGGATTGGGATCCCTCTTATCACCCACCTGCAATCCTCCTAGCTGGGGATCTTCTATAACTAGAAGGGAGTTCCTATCTTCCTGGATGGGGGTCTCCTATTATCACCCCCTGCAGTCCTCTTAGTTGGGGGTTTTCTATAACTAGATGGAAGTTCCTATCTTCCTGGATGGGGATCCCCTCTTATCACCCCCCTGCAATCCACCTAACTGGGGGTATTCTATCTTCCTGGATGGGGATCCCCTCTTATCACCCACCTGCAATCCTTCTAGCTGGGGGTCTTCTATAACTAGAGCAGAGCTCCTAACTTCCTGGATGGGAATCCCCTACTATCACCCCCTGCAGTCCTCCTAGTTGGGGGTCTACTATAACTAGAGGGGAGTTCCTACTTTGTTTACTATGCTTCAGCTTGTGAATATATGGGGAATCTCTTTACAGAGACTTTTATTCATTTATACACAGTGCAGCTGAGGCTGCAGAGAAAGGCAATGAGGACTATATGTCTTCAGTTACTTTCTTTGTCTCAAAAGACTGACGGGGAGATTATGCTGGGGGACAAATTGACCTGGGAGAGGGAAGGATTATACTGAGTTACAGACTACCTATGGTGTATTTACCGAGCTACAGACTGATCTGGGGGGATTATACTGCAGGACAGACTGGGGTACCCTGGGGTACAGATTGACCTGGGGGAGATTACACTGGAAGACAGACTGACCTGTGGGAATAATACTGGGAGACAGACTGACCTGAGGTGATTATACTGGAGGACAGACTGGCCTGGGGGGCAGACTGACCTGGGGGGGTTGTACTGGGGACAGACTGACCTGGAGGGATATACTGGAGGACATACTGACCTTGGGGGATTATACTGGGAGGCAGACTGACCTGGGGGGTTGTACTGGGGGACAGACTGACCTGGGGGGATTGTGCTGGGGGACAGACTAACCTGGGAGGATTGTACTGGGGGGCAGACTGACCTTGGGGGATTGTACTGGGGGACAGACTGACCTGGGGGGATTGTGCTGGGGGACAGACTAACCTGGGAGGATTGTACTGGGGGGCAGACTGACCTTGGGGGATTGTACTGGGGGACAGACTGACCTGGGGGGATTATACTGGGGGACAGACTGACCTGGGGGGATTGTACTCGTGGACAGACTGACCTGGGGGGATTGTACTGTGGGACAGACTGACCTGGGGGGATTGTACTGGGGGACAGACTGACCTGGGGGGATTGTACTGGGGGACAGACTGACCTGGGGGGTTGTACTGGGGGACAGACTGACCTGAGGGGCTTGTACTGGGGGACAGACTGACCTGGGGGGGTCTGTTCTGGGGGACAGACTGACCTGGGGGATTGTAATAGGGGACAGACTGACCTGGGGGGATTGTACTGGGGGTAGACGCGCCTGGAGCGGATTGTACTGAGGGACAGACTGACCTGGGGGGATAATACTGGGAAACCGATTGACCTAGGGGGATAATACTGGGAAACAGACTGAACTGGGGGGTTATACTGGGGGACAGACTGACCTAGGGGGATTGTACTGGGGGACAGACTGACCTGGGGGGATTGTACTGGGGGACAGACTGTCCTGGGGGGTTGTACTGGGGGACAGACTGACCTGAGGGGGTTATATTGGGGGACAGACTGACCTGGGGGGTCTGTTCTGGGGGACAGACTGACCTGGGGGATTGTACTAGGGGACAGACTGACCTGGGGGGATTGTACTGGGGGTAGACTGGCCTGAGGCGGATTTTACTGGGGGACAGACTAACCTGGGGGGATAATACCGTGAATCGACTGACCTAGGGGGATTATACTGGGGGACAGACTGACCTGGGGGGATGAGACTGGGGGACAGACTGACCTGATGAGATTGTACTGGGGAAAGACTGACCTGGGGGATTGCACTGGGGGACAGACTGACCTGGGGGGTTGTACTGGGGGACAGACACACCTGGGGGGATTGTGCTGGAGACAGACTGACCTGAGGTGACTGTACTGGGGACAGACTGACCATGGGGGACTGTTCTGGGGGACAGACTCACCTGTGGAGGATTGTCTTGGGGGGCAGACTGACTTTTTCGAACACACCCACTTTTCATCACGGCAGCGCATTACTACTCTTCTTGGGACACCCAAAAGGGTGTCCCAGGTATTTTACAATTCTATAGTGTATACTGCAAAAAAATAAAAAATAAATTGCTGTGCGCCGCTAAAGTGTTTCGGATTTGTCTTGACAAAAAAGTGGCAAACCTAGTGCCAGTGGACATGGAGTACACGGTACCCGCCACTGGGCTCCCGCCGTGTATAATCACAGTGGGAGCGGGTCACCTGCGGCGCACGCACGTGTCCCAGACCCGGAAGTGTCAGATAACATACCAGTTACATGATTTGGCACAGAGTGGCCGCCCTGCCACAGTATATGTACGGGGGGCGGCCCGCAAGCGGCTAACACAGCTGCGGTGTTTTCTGGATAGCCGTTCACTGACCGGCTCTCTTTGGTGCCTGCAATTTACTATAAAACCCATATCCAGACAAAAAGTCATCTTTACACACAAAAGTACATTTTTTTCAAATTCATGCAAAAGGTAACTAAAGGTTTGCAGAGAAAACATACAATAAGAGGAAGCAGATTTGTCACATTGATACATTTATTACCTCGAAGAGCATTACACATCCCAAAACATACACAAAGGAAAAGGACTAGGAACGGAATGCGGTCCCGTGTTCCCGGTGCAGGAAAACATTAACCTCCAGCTATACAATACAAAGGAAAAGGTAAGGTATACCACAGAATTCTATCTACTACAAGGACACTAGGTGACCAGCAAGTATAGTGAGGCCTGGGGCGAAAGGAAAAAGAGAAAGTAGTGCAAGGGTCGGGCATGACAGTGTGTAGAGGGGAGACAACCCCTAAAAAAAAGCAGGGAAGTTTGCAAGGAAGGGGATGGTACAGATTGGTAAATGAGCAGAGTGGGAGGGGCGTTGTTGATTTAAGTATCCCGCCTCCTGCCATTCTTTGGGCCAACGCTCCGCACTCCACCAACCCCCCAAAAATGCCAAATAGCCGGTAGATGCGGCCGCATCCATATAAAGTTCCAAGTCATAATTGCTGACCGGCCCCTCCATCCAGATGGACCGCCCATTGCCCATAAATGCCCGCCAAACCTGCAGGTCATCCCTATGCTCCCTATTCAGTCTGATGAAATACCTGGGTGAAGTGACCCCAGCCGTGGCGGCCGACAGCCGTCGACAAAAAAAACTCTGCCCATAGGCATAATACGGCATGCAAAATTGAGCTTGCCTAGTAGAGACTGCAGGTCCCGTAGTTGGATCCTATATTTCCCTGCCGATCTTATGTTTCTGATAACCTCCGCGGGGGCCTTCCGTCTTGTCAGCCGCAAGAGGTATGCCAAAACGCTCCGCTATGTGCTGCACTGTAGCCAGCAGTACTCCGCATAACCTGGAAGATGGGGGGCTACACAGAGAAAGTCATCCGGGTAATGAATGACTGAATTGACGCCTGCCACGTCCCGTACTACCCACTACAAAATAGAACGAAAAGTCTTAAAGAATGAGCATGAGATGGAACAACCCATAGGCAGGCATAGCTCCACGTAATAGGCCCCCAACCATCTGCAACCCAGGAGATGAAAACTGCGCGGGTGAAAAGGGAGTAAGCGAAAGGCCGCTTCTATACCTGTTTTGGCCATAAGGGCCCCTCTTCCTTATCGCCGAACCCAACACATGGCAGCATTGAATGAAGTATACGATACTGCACATGTCTTGGGGTCGATGGCATCATTAACAGAACCCCCCCCCATTTGGAAACAAGAGGTGGTGTATTAACCGGAACTTATTGGGCTCCTTCGGAATGACGCCCAACGGGGACACCACTAAATTCTCCAAAGGGGAAAGCAGAAAGGGGCCGCCCATGCTGCCCATTGACACTTCCTTAGCGAGCTACTCAGAAAACACTTTGGAGTTTTCACCCCTTGTTTCTCTCTTTACTTGGTGCAAGTCTTAAAATGTAACCCCCCCCCCTCCCTTTTATGATATTAATTATTACTTCATTTATTAAATCTTTTAGTCTTTTTCCAACACACCCCCGTGTCCGCCCCCAGGGGGAACACCCAGTTCAGGGTGCAGGGCCGTTTTTAAGGCAGGGCAAAAGGGGCAGCTGCCCTGGGCCCTGTCATTGTTGGGGGGCCCAAAACAGCTGCCTCATACTTGCCAAGTTGCCAACTATCCAGGTTTAAATTCCCTTGTCCCTTGAAGTTTTATTCCTGTTTTGTGTCCCAATATCTCAGTGTGAAGTGCTGGTACTAATACTGCCCAGCTCTGCCTTATTGTTGTGTACAGATGACTCACCTGCAGACCCTGTGTTTACATGTAAATAACCGGCATTCATATGTAAATTGCGGTGACAATACTAGAGTAAATAGCTGCGGCTGGCGGCATTGATATGTAAATAAAGGCATCATTCCTATGTATAGCATGCTCCCCTGCTGTGAGGAGGTGATGTGCTGTAACCTCTAGCAACGCATCAGTGAGCCGCAATGTGTGCTGTAACCTCTAGCAACTAGTCAGTAAGCAGTAATGATATGCTGTAACTGCTGGCAACCAATCGCAATTGCTGCCTGATCTGATATGGAAAACTGATTTTAAGTCTAGCTGCTATTTATTGTATGTCTCAGAGTAGGTGGAGAAGGAAATTGCATGGGTGGGGGCCCCAAGAAAATTTTTGCCCAGGGTCCAATCTATATTAAAGACGGCCCTGTCAGGGTGTCTCAGCTATGCCATCTGTTGCCCTTTTGGGCTCTTGTTGGTGAGTCGCACTGGTTTAACTTAATACTCCAATGCTATCATGTAGTTGCTGTTTGATTCATTGTTATTATAATTCTGTATTGTATTGCTCTTAGATGCGTGGGTTGACGCCTCCTGAGGAAGCGCCACTGGCTGCGAAACTAGTCGAGGTCCACGTCTATACCAACACCACTTGTACCGACAACTATCTGTGGGGGCCTCCACTAAGGAATTTTTATTGTGTTATTTTTGTAACAATTATTTTGATATTTATGTTATAATTTATCAATGTTGTCTTATATTTTCTAATAAATATTATTTTTATTATTACTTTTCTTTATATTACTGGGTACCGCAACAGTTCAACGTCCTTTGTGTGATTAAGGGCCAATATACATTTGGAGTAGCCCTTGTTCAATCCCCTTTCTTTTTCTCATTATGCAATTTTTAGGATGATGGTACCTAATTTTTAATCCAGTTTTGAGGCAAAACCATCTATCACGATACAAATGCTATAAATGGAGCTGCAGTTCAGTGAGTAAAATAAGTATTTGATCCCCCTACCAACCAACAATAATTCTGCCCCCCACAGACTGGCTACAGGAGGTGCTCATGGGGTACACAGATTTGTCCTGTCTATGTAAGAAGGTTCTCCTAACGTGATCATTGTATAACAGATGTGTCCTGCTAACTCACTACTGCCACCCCCACACCTCCAACTGCTACGTACCCCTAAACTTAACCCCAGAGAATGAGACCACATCAATCTGGAGTAAAACATTGGCCATAGCAGTCAATTATCTTTATTATTAACCACTGGAGACCCGCGCTATAGCCGAATGACGGCTACAGCGCGGATCTCCTTTGCCGGGACTACGTCTATTGACGTCGTCCCGTGCACGAGCGGCCTGCGCGCCCCCGGCGCGCTCTGTGATCGGCGAGTCTATGAGACTCGCCTGATCACCGATCCGTGCAAGGGGTCGATCCCGACCCCTTATCACGTGATCAGCTGTCAGCCAATGACAGCTGATCATGTGATATAACGGAGCCGGTAATCGGCTATTATTCCTCCTCGCGCTGACAGCGCGAGGAGAAAAAAAAAAGCCGATCACCGGCGGCCGTGATCGGGACATCAGTCCCGATCACGGCCAGCCCTGCCAGTGCCCACCTTCCCCCTGCCAGTGCCCACCTGCCCCCTCATAACTAAACATAATAAAAAAATAAGTGCCCCCCCCCCGTCAGTGCCACCCAGCAGTGCCCACAGTGCCACCCAGCAGTGCCCACAGTGCCACCCAGCAGTGCCACCCAGCAGTGCCCACAGTGCCACCCAGCAGTGCCCACAATCTGCCTCAACAAGGGTGCTGCACCCCAGTGCCACATATCCATGCCCATCAGTGTTATCTACCAGTGCCCATCAGTGCCCAGCAGTGCCGCCCATCAGTGCCCAGCAGTGCCACCTATCAGAGCCACCTATCAGTGCCACCTGTCAGTGCCCATCAGTCCCATCTATCAGTGGTACCTATCAGTGCCCATCCGTGCCATCCATCCGTGCCACCCATCTGTGCCACCCATCCGTGCCATCTTATCTGGGCCGATCTTTGCCCATCAGTGCCGCCTTATCTGTGCCCATCGGTGCCGCCTTATCTGTGCCTATTAGTGCCGCCTTAACTATGCCTATCAGTGCCCACCAGTGCAGCCTATCAGTGCCCACCAATGCAGCCTATCAGTGCCCACCAATGCAGCCCATCAGTGCCCACCAGTGCAGCCTATCAGTGCCGCCTCATCAGCGCACTTCAATGAAGGAGAAAAATGACCCGTTTGCAAAATTTTATAACAAACTATTAAACATGATTTATTTTTTATTTTTTTTTTGCATTTTTTTTTGTTTGTTTAGCAAAAAATAAAACTCCGAGCTGTAACTAAATACCACCAAAAGAAAGCTCTATTTGTGGGAAAAAAATGATAAAAATGTCATTTGGGTACAGTGTTGTATGACCGCGCAATTGTCATTCAAAGTGCATCAGCGCTGAAAGCTGAAAATTGGTCTGGGCAGGAGGGGGGTTTAAGTGCCCAGTAAGCAAGTGGTTAAACATTCAAATAATATTAACATAAAATGAACATAACTGTATAAATCAGGGATCCTCAAACTACGGCCCTCCAGCTGTTGCGAAACTACACATCCCATGAGGCATTGTAAAACTCTGACATTCACAGACATGACCGGGCATGATGGGAATTGTAGTTCCTGAACAACTGGAGGGCCGTAGTTTGAAGACCCCTGGGATAAACATTTACTAAGCCACCTCCTCCATTAAATTCCACCTGTTGGTCTTTGCGGGAAAAAAACCCCCAATCTTAACACCAGATCCATTCCGGCACTGCGGTACCTTAAAACACTGACCGCAGTGCCCCCGATAACCAACTTCCAGCTAAAACACCTTTAGCTGGAATACCACCCTGGGGAACCATACCACCGATGGGTCCCAAACTCTTCCAATCCTGGGGTTTAATCCTTCACCCGCAAAGACCAACACCACGCCGCTGCCGCGACATACACTGCTCTGTAACGGAAATGACATGGATTAATAAAACAACATAACCCCCCAATGTAGGGGAGGGAGGGTGGGAAGCTCTTTCCTCCGCGCTGACTGAGCTAGGGAGGAACCACTCCCCCTGCTCAGTGAACTCTGCTCCGCCCCTCCTACGCTTCCCCTCCACTCATAACCCTCCTGTCTTCTTACAAAGCCTGCACACCACCCCGTTAACTCCCGACTAGGGTAGCCAGATACCTTACTACCCAAGCCCAGGGGAGTAACTATAGGGGGTGCAGCAGTCGCGACCGCAACTGGGCCCTGTGATGCAGGGGGCCCATGCAGCCCCCTCTACATATGGCCGGCAGCAGCATAGGCAGCTAGGGGTACCAGTGCACCATGCACACGGGTGGCTGGAGGGTGACTAGCAGAGCTCCATGCTCGACTATCACACTGACTGCTCTTCAGTTGTGCATTCCCCGCATGACCTGTGTCCTCAGCCGGCTCCTCAGAGTACCCCTCTCCTGCTCCATGCATTGCCGCTCAGTCCGATGTCTGTTCTCCCCAGCCAGAGTCCCGCCCCCCCCCCCAAGTCCGGCCCACTCTGCACTGCATACTTCTCCCGGGTAAACAAACTTTAAGCACACAGATGCAGTGAAGCCCTATGAGAGCCCCCCGGAGGACACTGCAGGCTTGTCTGCCAGCCCTCCTCCTCCCCCGTCATACACAGATGATGAAAAGTCTTTCTGGGAGATATGCTGATCGCCCGTCCAGCACACTGGATGGAGCCCAGGCCAACATGGATGAGTGCGCGGCCTACAGCTTGGTCATGGTGAGTGAGAGGACCCCATCCCCCACACACCATTACATACCCCCTCCATTTCTCCCTGGGGACAGGGACCCCTTCTCACTTGGGGACAGGGACCCCCACCTCCCCTGGGGACAGGGACCCCTTCTCACCTGGGGGCAGTAACTTCATCTGTCCTGGAGAAAAGGACCTCATCTCTTCTGGTGGGGACGGGGACCCCATCCTGCCTAGGGACAGTCCCCCAATGGGGCACCTAAAAATTTTAAAAAATAATTAAAAAAAACTACTGATACTAGTGGTGGAACTACAGGGCTCACAAAGGTCATACCTGTGACCACGCCCTGGAGTTCCACCGCCGGACTCAGAGGGAAGGGCCCTGGCTGGGCTTCAGGGGGGCCCTTCATGGTTTCTTGCATCGGGACCCTGAAGGTTCTAGTTACGCCACTGCCCAAGCCCATACACGTTTAACACTTACATTACTTAATATTATATATAAAAAAGACACTGACACCTGCTGGATGAAAATGGCCTGTCCGGCCTTTATTAACAATAACCAAATTCTCAACTTTTATTCAAGATTTTAACCTTTATTACCCATAACCATTTATTATGACTATGTATCTAATCAATCCAACTATCCAGCTTATTAGTTGCAGATCCCTGACGACCCCTTTTTATTTGAGCCTGAAGTCCCATTTTCTGTTGGCATTCGTCCCCAGCCGCCAACTCGCCTCAGGGACTTGCCAACTGACCCCAGACCCCCAACTTATTAACCCGTCAGTCTGGCCAACCGCCAGCCTAACCGGGAGGACTCCATACCTGTTATAGGTCCTAACTTTCTCAATACCTCAACTTAACTGGGTAACTAACTGTTTATCTGCCATCAAGGAACATCCGCAAACCACCAACCACTCACCAGTTGTGCCACCCCTCCTACCCATCTTCAGGGTGGGCGGGCGGGAACTTCTCTCCTATCCTGCTGACTCCGGACTGCTGACCTGCAGCCCCCCCCCCTTACCACCAATTAACCTATACTCCTCCCTCCCAACATTACTTCAATAAGGTAAGTTCCTATGTTACTAACCACACCTCTAAAACTACTTCTCAGTAAGACTTGCACCCTGTCATGTCTGCACTCTGCCTACACTACGTTACAGCTAAGTGCATGCCTGTCATGCCCGCCCTGTGCTGAGGTCTTTTTCTTTTGCTCTGGGCTTTCTAAAACTCGTTATGTGTATAGAAGACTCCTGTCCACAGAATCTCTTCCCTCCAATCCTCACCATCATGGGGAAGAGCAAAGATCTGTCAGAGGAGGTCGGGGAGAAGATTGGAGACCTGCACAAGGCTGGAATGGGCTACAAGACCATCAGCAAGAAGCTTGGTGAGAGGAGACGACTGT
Source organism: Lithobates pipiens (assembly GCF_037356315.1). Classification (NCBI taxonomy): domain Eukaryota; kingdom Metazoa; phylum Chordata; class Amphibia; order Anura; family Ranidae; genus Lithobates; species Lithobates pipiens. The sequence continues at coordinate 629,929 of NW_027507757.1, forward strand.
TGGAGAGATTATTCACAAATGGAGGAAATACAAACTAACCATCAATGGTCCTCAGTCTGGAGCTCCATGGAAGATTTCTCCTCATGGGGTGAGGATGGTCATGAGAAAAGTGAGGGATCCGCCCAGAACTACACGGGAGGAGCTTGTGAAGGATCTCAAGGCAGTTGGGACCACAGTCACCAAACAAACCATTGGTGACACAATACACCGCCATGGATTGAAATCCTGCAGCGCCCGCAAGGTCCCCCTCCTCAGGAAAACACATGTACAGGTCCCCCTCCTCAGGAAGACACACGTACAGGTCCCCCTCCTCAGGAAGACACATGTACAGGTTCCCCTCCTCAGGAAGACACATGTACAGGTCCCCCTCCTCAGGAAGACACATGTACAGGTCCCCCTCCTCAGGAAGACACATGTACAGGTCCCTCTCCTCGGGAAGACACATGGACAGGCCCCCCTCCTCAGGAAGACACATGTACAGGTTCCCCTCCTCAGGAAGACACATGTATAGGTCCTCCTCCTCAGGAAGACACATGTACAGGTCCTCCTCCTCAGGAAGACACATGTACAGGTCCCCCTCCTCAGGAAGACACATGTACAGGTCCCCCTCCTCAAGAAGACACATGTGCAGGTCCTCCTCCTCAGGAAGACACATGGACAGGTCCCCCTCCTCAGGGAGACACATGTGCAGGTCCCCCTCCTCAGGAAGACACATGTACAGGTCCCCCTCCTCAGGAAGACACATGTACAGGTCCCCCTCCTCAGGAAGACACATGTGCAGGTTCCCCTCCTCAGGAAGACACATGTACAGGTCCCCCTCCTCAGGAAGACTCATGTACAGGTCTGAAGTTTGCCAATGAAGATCTAAATGATTCAGAGAAGGATTGGGGAGAAAGTTCTGTGGTCAGTTGAGACCAAAATAGAGCTCTTTGGCATTAACTTGACTTGCCGTGTTTGGAGGAAGAAAAATGGTGACTATGACCCCAAGAACACCATCCCTACCGTCACACACGGAGGTGGAACATGATGCTTTGGGGCTGTTTCTCTGATAAAGGTACAGGCCGATTTTGCCACATTGAGGGGCCAATGGACGGGACCATGTATTGTAAAATCATGGATGAGAACCTTCTTCCCTCAGCCAGAACACTGAAGATGTGTTATGGACGGGTCTTCCAGCATGACAATGGCCCAAAACATACCGCCAAGGCAACAAAGGTGTGGTTTAAGAAGAGGCACATTAAGGTCATAGAGTGGCCTAGCCAGTCTCCAGACCTTAATCCTATAGAAAATGTATGGAGGGAGCTGAAACTTCGAGTTGCCAAGCGACAGTCAAGAAACCTTAAAGGATTTAGAGAAGATCTGTAGAGAAGAGAGGACCAACATCCCTCCTGAGATGTGTGCAAACCTGATCACCACCTACAAGAAACGTCTGACCTCTGTGCTTCCCAACAAGGGTTTCTCCACCAACTACTAAGTCATGTTCTGCTTGGGGATCAAATACTTATTTTTCTCACCGAACTGCAACTCCATTTATAAATCATGTGTTTTTTTAAGGATTTTTAGTTGATTTTCTGTCTCTATCATTTAACTACTTGCCGACCAGCTACCACAGTTGCACTGAGGCAGGTTGGCATGGCTGCACGAAGCGCTGTCATTGTACGGTGGCTCTTTAAATCGATATGGCAGGCCTGCAGCATGTCCCCGGGAACTGATGCACTTGGCCGATGGGCACGATGTCTGCAGGGCACCCGCGATCGCTCCTAACAGAGCCAAAACACACAAATCCCGATTCTGTCAGGGGAGGAGAGACAGATCGTGTGTTCCTACTAAGTAGGAGCAGCGATATGTCTCCTCCCCCTGTCAGTCCTATCCCCCCCCACAGTTAGAACACGCTAAGACCTCTTTCACACTAGAGGCATTTTTCAGGCGCTACAGCGCTAAAAATCGCACCTGCATAGTGCATGAAAAAAGCCTCAGCTGCAAACAAAGTGTGAAAGCTCGAGTGCTTTCACACTGGGGCGCTGCGCTGGCAGAGCGCCACAAAAAGTCCTGCCAGTAGCTTTTTTGCAGCGGTGGAGGAGCGGTGAATACACTGCTCCTCCACCGCTCCTGCCTATTGAAAACAATAGGACAGCGCCGCCATACCGCCGGCAATGCGCCACTGCAGCGGCATTTTGTGGGTGGATTTAACTATTTTTCGGCTGCTAGTGGGGGTTAAAACTGGCCCGCTATCGGCTTAATAGCGCTGCTAAAACGATAGTAAAGCGGCATTAAAAATAGCGCCGCTTTACCGCCGACACCCGGGTGCTTTCAGTGTGAAAGCACTCTAAGGGAACACATTTAACCCCTTGATCGCCCCCTAGTGTTAACCCCTTCCCAGTCAGTGACATTTATACAGTAATCAGTGGCTATTTTCAGCTCTGATCCCTGTATAAATGTCACTGGTCCCAAAAAAGTGTCAAAAGTGTCTGATCTGTGTCGCAGTCCTGATAAAAATAGCAGATCGTCGCCATTGCTAGTAAAAAAATAATAATAAAAATGCCATAAATATATCCCCTATTTTGTAGACGCGATAACTTTTGCACAAGCCAATCAATATATGCTTATTGTGATTTTTTTTTTACCAAAAATATGTAGAAGAATACATATCGGCCTAAACTGATGAAGAAATTTTGTTTAGTTTTTGTTACATTTTTGTAAACATTTTATCATATCTTTCCATGTGACAACACTGAAGAAATGACACTTGTCTACAATGTAAAGTAGTGAGTGTACAGCTTGTATAACAGTGTAAATTTCCTGTCCCCTCAAAATAACTTTTATAAAAACTAACAAAGGTATTTGGTGTCAGATGGTGACAAGTGTGTGTGGGGGCAACCAGGTGAGGAGGACAAAGACAAGTGTGTCTTGTCTACAGTCAGGCATGGTGGTGGGGGTGTCATGGTCTGGGGCTGCATGAGTGCTGCCGGCACTGGGGGGCTACAGATTAGACATGGGCGCCGTCAATAAATTTGTTTCATTCTGTTCAGTTTCGATTCGTAATAAAATTAATTCGTACTTCGTATTTCGTGTCCGAAATTCCATTTAGTTTCGTACGAAATACGAATTGTCGTTAGGTTCGTTAACGTGTACGAACGTTCTTTACGATGAATTTAAAGGCAAAAATATACCTCAATATGACAGTCGATGCTGATGGAAGTTTGGTTTTTATCTGAAATACGAAATTCCGTTGAAGGATTTCCTATCCGAAATACGAAGTTTCATTAGATGAGAAAGAGAGAAGCGGATTGTCTGCCATGCACCGCTGGTCCAGTTTGCGCCTGCTCCTCCTGGGGCTGCTTATTATGAGGGGCTCCCACCATCCCTGTGCTGTGCTGACTTCCTCCTGGGGCTGTACCTCTGCTGTGCTCATTATGAGGGGTTTGCACCATTCCTGTGCTGTACTGACATACTGAGCACAGCAGAGGTACAGCCCCAGGAGGAAGTCAGCACAGCACAGGGATGGTGGGAGCCCCTCATAATGAGCACAGTAGAGGTACAGCCCCAGGAGGAAGTCAGCACAGCACAGAGATGGTGGGAGCCCCTCATACTGAGCACAGCAGAGGTACAGCCCCAGGAGGAAGTCAGCACAGCACAGGGATGGTGGGAGCCCCTCATAATGAGCACAGCAGAGGTACAGCCCCAGGAGGAAGTCAGCACAGCACAGGGATGGTGGGAGCCCCTCATAATGAGCACAGCAGAGGTATAGCCCCAGGAGGAAGTCAGCATAGCACAGGGATGGTGGGAGCCCCTCATAATAAGCATAATGACTGAGTCGTCGTCGATTCGACGACAACTGATCCGAAATCCGAAATTCGTAAACAAAAGTTCGTATTCCGTACAGAATTTGGACACACGGCAATTCGTATTTCGGATCCTCCCGAACATACGAATTTTTGGGAAATTCGTATGAATTTGAGATTCGTACGAAACGAATCGCACATGTCTACTACAGATCATTGAGAGGACCATGAATGCCAACATGTACTGTGACATACTGAAGCAGAGCATGATCCCCTCCTCCCAGAGACTGGACCGCAGGGCAGTATTCCAACATGATAACCACCCCAAACACACCACCAACACCACCACTGCCTTGCTAAAGAAGCTGAGGGTAAAGGTGATGGACTGGCCAAGCATGTCTCCAGACCTAAACCCTATTGATCATCTGTGGGGCATCCTCAAACGGAAAGTGGAGGAGGGGAAGGTCTCCAACATCCACCAGATCTGTGATGTCATCATGGAGGAGGGGAAGAGGACTCCAGTGACAACCTGTGAAGCTCTGGTGACCTCCATGCCCAAGAGGGTAAAGGCAGTGCTGGAAAATAATGGCGGCCACACAAAATATTGACACTTTGGGGCCCAATTTGGAGATTTTCACTTAGGGGTGTACTGACTTTTGTTGCCAGCGGTTTAGACATTAATGGCTGTGTGTTGAGTTATTTTGAGGGGACAGGAAATTGACACTGTTATACAAGCTGTACACTCACTACATTACATTGTAGACAAGTGTCATTTCTTCAGTGTTGTCACATGAAGAGAGAGAAGAAAAGATTTACACAAATGTGAGGAAGAAATCGAAAAATAAATAAATGTGAAAGCACAATGGAGCAGACAAATGGATATAAAGAAGCCCGGGGCTATAATTAATGATTATCTTATTCATAGTAATAGGAAATGTCCCATTCACAGTTGAGACCTGCAGGTTTCCTGGTATTCAAGCAAAAGATCCAGAATACTTCCTTTCTACATAGCAATCCAAATGTATTTATTGCCTCCTCTTCTTGGTACCACTATCTTCTCTATAATCTGTATATGTAAAGCTGCATCACATTTATTAACCACTTGATCTCCAGAAGACTTACCCCTTTCATGACCAGGCCATTTTTTACGATACGGCACTGTGTTACTTTAACTGACAATTGCTGCGTCGTGCGACAATTTACCAAAAATAAAGCTGATGTCCTTTTCTTCCCACAAATAGAGCTTTCCTTTGGTGTTATTTGATCACCTCTGCGGTTTTTATTTTTTGCGCTATAAACAAAAAAAGATAGACAATTAAAAAAAAAATATATAAATATATATTTATGGTGAAGAGCCCTCTGACCGATACGGACAAGGATGATAGACAAGGACAACATAAACTCGCTACCTGAAATGGACCTGAAAGTGTGCCCTGGTCTAACGTACGGTATACCAAAATAAGGGGGCATACCCTAAAATGAAATGAATATGAAATGGGTGAAATGAGTACTCATATGAGGAGTATGCTAGAGTGAAGGCCTGATAAAAGGGGACGGGTGGGCGGGTATCGCGCACCGGAACCGACGAGGAAGATGGGCGGACGGCAGGTTATATACACCACCGGGCTCCTCCCATAATTTCAGGCCACCATACTGGCCTTTCTATTTATGGTGAAGAGCCCTCTGACCGATACGGACAAGGATGATAGACAAGGACAACATAAACTCGCTACCTGAAATGGACCTGAAAGTGTGCCCTGGTCTAACGTACGGTATACCAAAATAAGGGGGCAAAACACTCAGGTAGGGGATGCATTTTATTGAACCAAGATTGTTACTGGGTAAGTTTGACAAAGGCCTGAGCCATCTCAACTTGCGGATTGGGTACATAACGGGCAAAACAGGAGGACTTCCATCTACCCAACTTTTTGATAACGTGGACCGGGACCCCTTGGCGGGAGGCCGTTGAAGCTGCCCCGATGCGAAACGAATGTCCCGAGTAGTGCGCAGGATTGAGGTGAAGGATGCCCAGGAGTATCCTGACATGCTCCATGAACTGGGCTGCGTTGAGAGGTTTGGAGTGAAAGGGGAGAAGTGGGCCAGTCCCTGGTTGATCGGCCAAAAGGGTCAGCAAGCGGGTGAGGACAGCGACCGGACACCAGCGGTTGTGGGTCTTATAGAGATGTATGTCCGTACCTGGGCCAAGCTGCTGTGTCTTTGAGACCGCTAAATGTAGGATGAAATGGTCCTCAAACCTTACTAGATGGTGTTTGCACAGCATACGTGCCGAGGGGCTACTGCAGGTAAACTCGCCTGGCCGCAAGAAGCCGTAGAAGGCCAGGTGTATGGCTGCTTGCAGGACGACACTGACATGGAGACCGAAAGGTGAGGAGGCCAGAATGTCTGACATGTCCCTGAATACTTCGCCCGTGATAGGCAGCCGTTTGACGCTGGAAACCGGCCGACGTTTCTGAATGCCGCGCATGAGTGCCCGGACGGCGTGACAGGTGAATAAGGAGGGCTTAGTAGGGTCCTGGAGGGACGTGAAGTGTTGTACCCCGGCCAAGTACAATCGGATTGTGTTGAACGATAATGCCAAGTCCGAATGGCAGTAGGAAAGGAAGGCAAGGACTTGCTTGACCCGGGAGGTCTCTGTATTGTGGGATGATATGAAGCGAGTAAAGGCCCTCCAGGCCGACTGATAGGCCTTGCGGGTATTGTCTGAGAGGGAGTGATCAATAAGTTGAGTCGCTGCTGACAAGTGCGGGGCTAATCCAATGTCAGTTGAGACCAGTCCGGGATAGCTGCAGAAGTTGGTCCGGCTCCGGGTACCTGATCAAAAAACGAAACAAAGTTAAAGCGGGAGAGGGCATCCGCCGCCTGATTAAATTTGCCGGGGATAAAAGAACAATGAAGGTTGAACTGAAACAATAATGAGAGCTGGGTCAGTCGCCGCAGGAAGGACATAATCTGTAGAGATCTGGACCTGCCTTTATTGACAATCTCCGCAGTGGCCAGGTTATCTGTAGAAAAGACCACCGTCTGGCCTGACCAGCTGCGGCCCCAGGTGTGTGCAGCGGCTACAATGGGATATAGCTCAAACAGGGAGGACGTCTCAGTGAAGCCAGGAATAGCCAGTATCTGTGGAGGCCAGGGGGCTGCGAGCCAGAGGTTGCCAAAAATAGCCGCAAAGCCCGTGGAGGCCGCTGCGTCGGTCACCACCCGAGGTGAAAGGGCGGACACGGAGGGGACGAACAGGGATACTCCGTTCCAGGAGGACAGGAATTCCTCCCACATGGCTAGGTCTGCAATAGCCGCGGAATCCAGGTTGAGTACTTGCTCCGGGTCCTGAGAGTGGGATAATAAGGCCAGCAGGCGTGACACGAACGAGCGCCCCTGGGGGATGATGCGCATAGCAAAATTGAGCATACCAAGGAGGGACTGGAGCTGTCTCTTGGTACAAGTCCTGGCATGAGTAAAGTCCCTCAGGACCGTCCTGATGCGGGTCAGTTTATCCGGGGGAAGGCTGGCCTGCATGGTGTTAGTGTCTAGGCTGACCCCGAGAAAGGTGATAGCCTGCGACGGACCCTCCACCTTGTGCTCCGCAATGGGGACATTAAGGTTACTGAAGACTCCCCTCAACTTAGCCAGATCTTGTGGGGGAGAGCCGGGCGGCTCTATCAGCAGGAAGTCATCCAGATAATGAATGACTTCCCGACACTGGGCTACATGTAACAAGATCCAAGCAAGAGCCTGTGCGAAGGTGTCGAAGAGCCAAGGACTACTCTTGGACCCGAACGTGAGCTTAGTGGCAAAGTAGTACTGCTGCCTCCACTTGATTCCATGCCAGCACCAGAGGGAAGGATGGATAGGAAGAAGTTTAAAAGCATTTGAGATGTCGGCCTTGGAGAGCCAGGTACCTGTGCCTGTCTTAAGAATGGCCTGGATGGCCATGTCTACTGATGCATATTTAAGGGAGAACTCCTCAGAGGGAATAAGGGAATTGAGACTGGGGACCGTAGAGGAATGAGGCGCTGACAAATCATAAACCAATCTGAGTTTATTAGAGAACTTGCCCTTGACAAGCCCAATAGGGCTGACTCGCCAGGTGACGAATGGGGGCTGTACGAAAGGGCCGATGACAAAGTCCTGATCTAGTTCAGATTGCAGCAGTTGGTCGATGGCTAGCTCATCCGTGGCTGCTGAGCGGAGGTTCTGGCACTCGTGTGTGGCGTGAGGGAGAGAGATGAGTCCAGTGTGAAAGCCTTCCGTGAAGCCCTGGACGAGGAAGGTGGACAGTGAGGGGGTAGGGTGGCTGGATAGGTAGACGCTAAGCCACGACACATTGAGCCGGCTTAGTCAGGACCTTTTGAGCTGCTTGATCTCGCACATGAGCCGGGGGTGAGCTCTATGACATTGGGTGCACACATGGAGCAGCCTACACTGGCTGAAATTACACGACCCACTGTTATAATTATTGCAGATCGAAGCACCGCCCATGGTCTTAACTGGGCGCCCTAGTTTATCGGTCTGTGGCGGGCGAGCTGGCACTTGCAGGCCCTGAGCGGCCCCCGAGGTAGATGGGCCGACGAAGGGCGGGGCTGCCACTGAGGTAGCGCACCAGGCCGCAGTATGTGTTGCTGACTGGCAGATTGTACACAGAGGGGACCGAAGCCCCGCGAAGTGGCGGCAGAACAGTTCTGTGTCCATGGTGCTCCAATCCGTAGGGGTCTGGAACTGGGAAAGCCTGGCGGCTGCTTTAGCGGAGAAGGATCGGTGGTAGTCATAAAAAGAAGATCCGCCGTATTTGTAGCCCAGGTCAACTACCACATGGAGGTACCGATCCAGCTCCTCCCTCCTGCCAGGGGAGGCTGAGCAAATGATGTCCCTCATCATGCCAAAAGCTAAGGTAAACTCAGTAACTGAGAGCTTCCTATCTAATCTGGGGTCCTTAGCTTTGAGGACCACTGATACGTCCCCCCAAGTATAGGCCTTATTCTCTGCCAGCTCATGAATTGAGATCAGCAGGGAAGCCAAATTGACGTCCTTTCCCTCTAAGATGTCCTTCCTGATGTTTGCTGACACCATATGAGATGGGTACACTATTGGTGCAGCTCCGGGGATACCTGCAGGAGGGCTCACAACTGGTAGGGATGCTGGTACAGGCGGAGAAACAGAGGGTTGGGTCTCGAGGAGGGCTACTCGGCCCTGCAGATCTGTCATCGAGGTCGTGATGGATGACACCAGGGTGTGGAGCTGGGAGATAGAAGAGGCGATGGAGCCTAAGGAGGCCTGCTGAGTAGAAGCCTCCACCGCCGCGGGAGGAGGAAACAGGAGCCGGAAAAGCTCTGCCTTTCTGGCTGTTGCTGGAAAGGGGACACCCCTGCGTCTCAGCTCGGCTGTTAGCCTGGGAATGGTCCAAGCTCTGAAGGCCCTTTGGCTGCCATTCTCTGAACCGGATGGAGACAATGGAGCCGTGAGGTCCTCGCTGCCGGCCTGGGACATGGTGGCGGAAATTGGGTCTGACGAGGCCACAAGCCCTCTGATGCGAGTCTTTCTCCTAATACGGACCTATAAGGGGTGAGATGGATTACAACTGGTTGGAGACTCCCAAAGAAATACCTGTTTCAAAGAAGGCAGCTTTGCTGAAGGGCGTTTCCCCGCTAGATGATTATGCTTACCTAAGAAGGCACCGTCTGACCAGGTGCAGGCTGGACCTACTGAACTCGACTGACCTGAGGAGATGAAGGTGAAGTTTGTTTGAGACTCCCACCTGACGAAGGCTAGCTAACAGTGGAAGTGAGACGTCACACACGAGATAAACGACACCAAAGAAGGAAATAACTTTTTCCTCTTTCCCACCCCCCTGAATCGCCCCCCCCCCCTTTTTTTTTTTTTTTTTTCCCCCTTTTTTTTTTTTTTTTCCTTCCCCCCCTTTTTTTTTTTTTTTTTTTAGTGAAATGAGGCTGATGAGCAAGGCCCCCCGATAAGAATCCAACGTTGAAGAATCAACTGGACTAGAAGCGGGAAGTAATACGTGACCGTGAAATGAGTGAATCTGCCATGACAGAGATCCGAATCGCCATGCCACAAACTTGCGACCGAGCACGAAACGGAACCTGGAGCATGTACTGAAATGAGGCCATTCCTGGGGCAGGCCGGAACGAATTTGGTCCATGAACATGACTATTCGTACCGGAACGTGATAGGTGAAATGAAATGAAACCCATGACAAAGACTGGAATCAGACGACGAGCCCATGCACCTAACAAATGAATCCCGTCTTTGGAGCATGTACTGAAATGAGGCGTAGCAGCTGGGCACACCGGAACGAATCGGTGCATCAAATAAATGCAACGAGATTCGAATCGGAGTGTAATAAGTGACAGAAATGATATCCCATGACAGAGACAAGATTCAACGACTGGACTGACGGTAGCAAATAATGAATCCGTCTCTGGCGCATGTACTGAAATGAGGCGTAGCAGCTGGGCACGCCAGAACGAATCGGTGCATAGTAACATGCGACAGGATTCGAATTGGAGTGTAATAAGTGACAGAAATGATATCCCATGACAGAGACAAGATTCAACGAGTGGACCGATGGTAGCAAATAATGAATCCGTCTCTGGCGCATGTACTGAAATGAGGCCATTCCTGGGGCACGCCGGGACGAATTGGTCCATGAACATGACTATTCGTACCGGAACGTGATAGGTGAAATGAAATGAAACCCATGACAAAGACTGGAATCAGAAGACGAGCCCATGCACCTAACAAATGAATCCCGTCTTTGGAGCATGTACTGAAATGAGGCGTAGCAGCTGGGCGCACCAGGACGAATCGGTGCATAGAGGAATGCGACAGGATTCGAATTGGAGCGTAATAAGTGACAGAAATGATATGCCATGACAAAGACAAGAATCAGGGACCGAGCGTGAACCTGCAAGTGATTCAGTCTCTGGAGCATGTACAGAAATGAGGCCGAACCCTGGGGCACTTCAAAGCGAATCGGTGCACCAGCGGTGCGACAGGATTCGCGACGGAGCGCGACTAGTGACAGAAATGATATTGGAGCAGCAGAAATGACTGGGACTGAAATGTTTGAACGAGGTGAAATGAGACACATAACATAATTGCAAGAAATGAAGAGACACATTCGAACTGGAGCAGAGCAAGCGAAACGTGTGGACTGATTGCCTTGTCGTAACAAGCAGTCGGCTGTGGGTCGAACGATTCGACCGCTACAATAGAAATGCACGGGCAGTCGAACGGTTTCGAATGCCGTAGCTGCGAATGAATCGCCTGACGTGGCGTAATCGAACGTGTCGAATGATGACAACGCCTACGTCGAAAGTAGCATACAGTGACAAGCGTACGAGGCCACCGAAACATTCGATATGACAGAACAGAGCGGCTCGTGCGTACAAGCAAAATAACGGTACATCGAAAACGTAATGAAAAGAGGGTGCCGAAGCCCTACCTGCGACAGCCGGCCCGAGCGACAAATTCGATGGGTATAACGACGACGAATCTACGGACGCTGATGGACGAGACGGGATTGTCAAATTGAAGACGAAAACGCGGGAACCGCCGAACAGGCTCGCTGCGTCTGATCTGGATAGTCGGCCCTTGATATCTGACGTATCAGGTATCGCGCACCGGAACCGACGAGGAAGATGGGCGGACGGCAGGTTATATACACCACCGGGCTCCTCCCATAATTTCAGGCCACCATACTGGCCTTTCTATATATATATATATATATATATATATATATATATATATAAATATATAAATATATAAATATATATATATATATATATATATATATATATATATATATATATATATATATATATATATATATATATGCATATCTGATATAAAACATATCCAATAAAAAAATTAAAAAAGTCGAATTTCTTCATCAATTTAGGCCAATATGTATTCTGCTACATATTTTTGGCAAAAAAAAAAAATCCCAATTGATCGGTTTGTGCAAAAATGATAACTTCTACTAATTATGGGATATATTTATTTATTTATTTTACTAGTAATGGCGGCGATCAGCGACTTATAGCGAGAACCAGTGACACTAATACAGTGATCTGTGCTAAAAAAAAAAAAAAAAGTTGCACTGTCACTGTACTAATGACACTGGCTGGGAAAGGGTTAACATCGTTTGCGATCAAAAGGTTAAACATGTACCTAGTGCCCGTGAGCACATGACCGGTCTCCCCGACGGACTTTTCAGTGGAGTTCCGACGGACTTTCCGAACGAACGGACTTGGCCACACACACAATCGCACCGAAGTCCGACGGATTCGAGTGTGATGACGTACGACCGGACCAGAATAAGGAAGTTCATAGCCAGTAGCCAACAGCTGCCCTAGCGTCGGTTTTCGTCTGTCAGCAGGCATGTACTGGCCATCGGGACTACCGGGAGTTTCCCGGTGGGCCGATGGCTCAGTAGGCCACTCTGATGTAAGGGGGCTGGTGATGGGACACTCTGATGTAAGGGGGCTGGTGATGGGACACTCTGTTGTAAGGGGGCTGGTGATGGGACACTCTGATGTAAGGGGGCTGGTAATGGGACACTCTGATGTAAGGGGCTGCTGATGGGACACTCTGATGTAAGGGGGCTGCTCATGGGACACTCTGACGTAAGGGGGTGCTGATGGGACACTCTGATGTAAGGGGGGCTGGTAATGGGACACTCTGATGTAAGGGGTGGTGATGGGACACTCTGATGTAAGGGGTGGTGATGGGACACTCTGTTGTAAGGGGGCTGGTAATGGGACATTCTGATGTTAGGGGTGCTGATGGGACACTCTGATGTAAGGGGGGTGGTCATGGGACACTCTGATGTAAGGGGGCTGGTGATGGGACACTCTGATGTAAGGGGGGTGCTGATGGGACACTCTGATGTAAGGGGAGTGGTGATGGGACACTCTGTTGTAAGGGGTGGTGATGGGACACTCTGATGTAAGGGGGTTGGTGATGGGACACTCTGATGTAAGGGGGCTGGTGATGGGACACTCTGATGTAAGGGGGGTGGTGATGGGACACTCTGACGTAAGGGGGCTGGTGATGGGACACTCTGATGTAAGGGGGCTGGTGATGGGACACTCTGATGTAAGGGGGTGCTGATGGGGCACTCTGATGTAAGGGAGTGCTGATGGGACACTCTGATGTAAGGGGGGTGGTGATGGGACACTCTGTTGTAAGGGGTGGTGATGGGACACTCTGATGTAAGGGGGTTGGTGATGGGACACTCTGATGTAAGGGGGCTGGTGATGGGACACTCTGATGTAAGGGGGGTGGTGATGGGACACTCTGACGTAAGGGGGCTGGTGATGGGACACTCTGATGTAAGGGGGCTGGTGATGGGACACTCTGACGTAAGGGGGGTGGTGATGGGACACTCTGTTGTAAGGGAACTGGTAATGGGATACTCTGATGTAAGGGGGCTGGTGATGGGACACTCTGATGTAAGGGGGCTGGTGATGGGACACTCTGTTGTAAGGGGGGTGGTGATGGGACACTCTGATGTAAGGGGGATGGTGATGGGACACTCTGATGTAAGGGGGCTGGTAATGGGACACTCTGATGTAAGGGGGCTGGTGATGGGACACTCTGATGTAAGGGGGGTGGTAATGGGACACTCTGATGTAAGGGGGCTGGTGATGGGACACTCTGATGTAAGGGGCTGGTGATGGGACACTCTGATGTAAGGGGGGTGGTGATGGGACACTCTGATGTAAGGGGGCTGGTGATGGGACATTCTGATGTAAGGGGGCTGGTGATGGGACACTCTGATGTAAGGGGGTGGTGATGGGACACTCTGTTGTAAGGGGGCTGGTAATGGGACACTCTGATGTAAGGGGGCTGGTGATGGGACACTCTGATGTAAGGGGGCTGGTGATGGGACACTCTTATGTAAGGGGGCTGGTGATGGGACACTCTGTTGTAAGGGGGTGGTGATGGGACACTCTGATGTAAGGGGGCTGGTGATGGGACACTCTGATGTAAGGGGGCTGGTGATGGGACACTCTGATGTAAGGGGGCTGGTGATGGGACACTCTTATGTAAGGGGGCTGGTGATGGGACACTCTGTTGTAAGGGGGCTGGTAATGGGACACTCTGATGTAAGGGGGCTGGTGATGGGACACTCTGATGTAAGGGGGGTGGTGATGGGACACTCTGACGTAAGGGGGCTGGTGATGGGACACTCTGATGTAAGGGGGTGCTGATGGGACACTCTGATGTAAGGGGGCTGGTGATGGGACACTCTGTTGTAAGGGGGCTGGTGATGGGACACTCTGATGTAAGGGGGTGCTGATGGGACACTCTGATGTAAGGGGGCTGGTGATGGGACACTCTGATGTAAGGGGGGTGGTGATGGGACACTCTGATGTAAGGGGGGTGGTGATGGGACACTCTGATGTAAGGGGGCTGGTAATGGGACACTCTGATGTAAGGGGGCTGGTGATGGGACACTCTGATGTAAGGGGGGTGGTAATGGGACACTCTGATGTAAGGGGGCTGGTGATGGGACACTCTGATGTAAGGGGCTGGTGATGGGACACTCTGATGTAAGGGGGGTGGTGATGGGACACTCTGATGTAAGGGGGCTGGTGATGGGACATTCTGATGTAAGGGGGCTGGTGATGGGACACTCTGATGTAAGCGGGTGGTGATGGGACACTCTGTTGTAAGGGGGCTGGTAATGGGACACTCTGATGTAAGGGGGCTGGTGATGGGACACTCTGATGTAAGGGGGCTGGTGATGGGACACTCTTATGTAAGGGGGCTGGTGATGGGACACTCTGTTGTAAGGGGGTGGTGATGGGACACTCTGATGTAAGGGGGCTGGTGATGGGACACTCTGATGTAAGGGGGCTGGTGATGGGACACTCTGATGTAAGGGGGCTGGTGATGGGACACTCTTATGTAAGGGGGCTGGTGATGGGACACTCTGTTGTAAGGGGGCTGGTAATGGGACACTCTGATGTAAGGGGGCTGGTGATGGGACACTCTGATGTAAGGGGGCTGGTGATGGGACACTCTGATGTAAGGGGGGTGGTGATGGGACACTCTGACGTAAGGGGGCTGGTGATGGGACACTCTGATGTAAGGGGGTGCTGATGGGACACTCTGATGTAAGGGGGCTGGTGATGGGACACTCTGTTGTAAGGGGGCTGGTGATGGGACACTCTGATGTAAGGGGGTGCTGATGGGACACTCTGATGTAAGGGGGCTGGTGATGGGACACTCTGATGTAAGGGGGGGTGGTGATGGGACACTCTGTTGTAAGGGGGCTGGTGATGGGACACTCTGATGTAAGGGGGTGCTGATGGGACACTCAAAATGTAAGTGGGCCGGTCTGGATGAAGTCCAGGGCCAAATTTATGTCCCAGTCCAGCCCTGTCTGTCAGACTAGCATACAGACGAACTGATTTTTCCACTGGACTCGAGTCCATCGGAAAGATTTGAAACACGTTCTAAATCTAAAGTCCGTCTGATTTTTTGTCGACAGCAAAGGTCTGATGAAGCCCACAAACAATTGAATTATCCGACGGATTCGTTCCGTCAGACCTTTGCTGTTCACACACCCCAGACACCGGAAGTGTCGGAAAGTGTCGGATCACCTACTAGATACATGATCTGGCGCAGAGAGAGCGGCCACCCTGCCACAGTATATCTGGGGTGGGGCAGTCATTAAATGGTTAAATTGCTTAGCTATATTTGTGCAGTGATTTTTGTTTCTATAACATACAAATGATCGGGCGGCCGACCTCTCCGTATGCGGGTGTTGCGACCCACATATCGTATGGCAGTGGATCCCCAACCTCAGTCCTCAAGTACCCCCAATGGGCCATGTTTTCAGATTTTCCTTTACTTTACACAGCTGCTTTAACTTAATATCAATGATATGGTATTGATAAGAGCCATTTTATCTAAGGGAAGATTTTTGGCCCGTTGGCCAACTTGGCCCGTTGGGGTTACTTGAGGACTGAGGTTGGGAACCACTGCTGTATGGCACATAATTCACAAGTTGTGACGTCCACCAGATTTCTAGTGCTGCAGCTGATAAAAGAGGAGACCCTATAATCTTTATTAGCACTAGTGGAATGGACAATCTCTATTTTTATGTGAGAACAGCAGGGACATCCATTGATCCCACATTGAAAAGATCCTCCTCTTGCTGGAATGTAAGCTGGGAGACAAAGATCTGCCTCGGGTTTGAGCCCTACCGGAAACAGATCTAATGTCTCTGGATAGTATTTGAGCATAAACGGGATCGTTAAATAAGACTGGCAGATACTTTTGAATTATATTTTTAAGGCTCCATTCACACTTGTGCAACTTGTCATGCAACTTTGGACATCAAAGTTGCATGACAAGTTATTCCCCATAGTTTTCCAATGATAACCATTCATATACGTGCGACTTAAAGTTGCCGCAACGTCAAAGTAGTTCATGCACTACTTTTGGCCTGAGTTTCATGCAACTTGAGGGCCTTGACTTCAATGATAACCCTCAGAAGTTGCACGAGGCCCTGTTCATACTTGCGCGACACTCTGAAAAAGTCCATGCCACACCCAGTGGACGAAACACGTTAGTGCATCCTGCCTGCGCACACTCCATGTCCACCACCACATCTGTTGTCTCCCCTACACAGCCTGTGCTTGACGCTGCCAGCTACCTGTGGGTTCCAGCCTGCTTCGCCATTATCTGAGGCTACCACCCACCCGGCCATCTGCAAGACTTGAGGCTACCACAGCAGGGCCTGAGGCTACAACCCACCCAGCCATCAGCGGAACTCGAGGCCACCGCTGCAGCGCCTGAGGCTACCACCCACCTGGTCATCAGCGGGACTTGAGGCTACCACAGCAGCGCCTGAGGCTACCACCCACCCAGCCATCAGCGGGACTCAAAGCTACAACAGCAGTGCCTGAGGCTACCACCTACCCGGCCATCAGCAGGACTTGAGGCTCTCATCGCAGCGTTTGAGGTTACCACTGACTCACAGCACCACTCAGCCAGTGGATTGGTCCTTGAATCCCAAAGGAAACCATAGAGGAAAGATTCCATATATTCCCCTTCCTCAATGAGATGATGTCAAGATAATGGCCGTAGGACAGGGAATTCTGCCAGTACCCTTCATGGTTGCACCAGGCGCATCCCTGTGCGCATGTGTGCACGTAGGCGCGCATGACAGGAGCACACACATGCACAACAGCGGGAGCGCTAATGCGAGCGGACGCGGACCCTGGCTTGGACCTGACTACTCTCCTGCTCTGCACCTGTACCTTGATCGCCCTCTCGTGTTTGACCCCTGGCTTGGCTACCGACTCCGTTCCTGATTATCCTGCTGTACCTTCATCTCAGACTGATTCCTGTTGTATAGGACCCGTGGCCTGGCTCTGACTCCGTTCTTGGTTGCTCCACGGCTCCATACCTGGGATCTCTCCTCACACGGTTGCCCTACCAACCACACCTGCACACCCCAGCAGCCCTGCTACCAGCTACCCAGCAATAGCACTCGGCAACCCGTGCACCTTTGGGCACCGTACTCCCTGTATCATTCCCAGGGTTACGCTGCACTTAGCCACAAGGGGTGCCCTCTCTGAAATCCGGCCTCACATCCAGGACTTTGACAGATGAACTGTGAGTAAGCAGCTCACTTTGACTTCCCCCACAGGGAACTACCTTATCCTTCTCTAGTGTAACCCTCATTTGAGGGACTGTCTGTAAATTAAGACGCTATGTGACCACTGGTCTAAA
Organism: Lithobates pipiens; assembly: GCF_037356315.1. Lineage (NCBI taxonomy): Eukaryota > Metazoa > Chordata > Amphibia > Anura > Ranidae > Lithobates > Lithobates pipiens. The sequence goes on from NW_027507757.1 coordinate 647,505, forward strand.
CCCTGTGTCTTGTCTACCATTAAGACTGCCAGCCTGCCCAGGGTCAAAGAAGATCTCCATACCACATCCTCAGTGGCCCACCAGTAGCTACAGACTAGGCCTTAGGCTCTTGGTGCGAGCAGAAGGCCACACTGTTGTGTATTGCCCGTTACAGGTGGATACCATCGTGGTTCCCTGCCTATATTACTACGCCTTACCTCTTGCTGTACATTTTCTGGTTCCTGATATTCAGTTAATGTGAAGTGGAGCCCAATAGGAACAGATTCTTCCCCAATATCCCTTCAAAGGGAGCTGAGAGCCAACACAACATTGTGACCTGGCACATAGGGGTTTATACCCCCTCCCCCCTGGACACCCAGCAAGATCAGAGGTTTCTTCCAATTTACAACACTCATCATTTGCTTGTAAAAGACTTCTTATCTTTTTCTTACTGGCCTTACTTTCTTACTTACGATTCCTCTACCCTGCAATATCAAAAGCAAATCATCCCTGGGGACATCATCATAGGGCCCTTTTTCTGTTCTTTCCGGCCGGGCAACCAAACTCGCAGCCTCCAAAGAAGCAATCGAACCCGCAGCCTCCAAAGGATAAAGTTGCACCCCCATTTTGCAGGGGAGGTGAAGATATGCCTGCGGATGTAGGGGCCCTTTCTTGATCTACTTGGGCTAATATCTTTCTGGGCGGAAACCGATGAGAAGGCGGGTGGGGGGGTGGTTGTTATTGGACAACCTCCCTTGCTCTGGCTGCCGGAGCTGTGGGGATTAATCTGTCCCTCATTAACACCAAAGGACAATGCTCTTCATCTTCCACCCATAAATACATTATTTCAGATTTTTAACACCAAACAATTCTATACATCCTATTTCATTTGGTCTGATACTCTCTTCCTTCCATTTCAAAGCAGTTGATAACAAGTTCTCAGTAAATCCAATCCATACACTCTGCAAAAGATCTGCCGCACCTTAGTTCCTTCTGGCCTCAACTTACAGCTGAGGCTCTTGGTTGGCCTTTTGTGAAATATAGGTATCGGTTCAGCGGTCCAAGGACCATGCTTGAGGTTTGTATAGTCTGAGGCTGTCATTTTAAGTGTTCCAATGAATGCAGATGGTCCCTAGAAAAGCTGCGACAAAGGGTAGGCAGGAGGGAGGCTGCCCTGGGCACTGTGGTATCATGTGAGGTGGGAGAGCGTTGCAAGGAGATTAGGGGGAAATTTTGGGCTGGGAGTGGTGATTTAGGGGGAATGTGTGTTGGGAGGGGGGATAGGGGGAAGAAAGTGTGTGCTATGAGAGAGGGTTGAGGGGTTATATGTGCTGGGGCAAGGGATTTGGTGTGGGGGGGCGGGTGGCAAAAAAAAAAAATGTGTATTAGGAGGGGAAATTATAGGGGGTAGAGGATTTGTGCTTGGGGGGTGATTTTTTGGGGGTTGGGAAGCAAAACCTTTGCTGGGAGGGGGATTTCAGCAGGGGGGCAGATTTGTACTGTAAGGAGGGGGGATTTATTTTTAGGGGCTAAGCATGCAGTTTAGTTCATAGTTTTTTAGTGGGGGGATTTTTGATGACACGTAATGCTCATCCACTTCCTGCCCGGCCAATAGCAGAATGACGGCCGGGAAGAGGTTCAGTTATCCTGATTGGGTGTCGTATGACGTCCAGCAGGATAACAGCCCAGAGAGCGCCCGCGGGGGCGTGCATCGCGGTGATCGGTGGTGTGGTGTGTCAGTCTGACGCACGCCATCTCCGATCTTGGAGCCATTTATCGGCTTTTCCTCCACTCGCACCGATAGACGCGAGTAGAGGAGGGCCGACCGGCTGATCTCTTGACGGGGGGGGGGGGGGGAGTCTGCGCTGATTAATTATGCCACGAGTGGCGGCTCCTGTGCGCATACGCGGGAGTGACGTCATCGCAGCTCAGTCGAATTACAGTGGCGGAGCAGCAAGACCCACCAAGAAGATGGAGGCTCCGTACACAAGGGGACAGCGGTGACATCGCTGGCTCCTGTGTCAGGTAAGTGACACATAATGGACTACTATGCGATGCATAATAGTCCATTATGCTTTACTTTTGCAGGGAATCAAAGAGGAAGTAAACTCATCAGGGTTTACTTCTTCTTTAAATATCTTGGGGGGGGGGGGGTTGCAGTTTGGCACGTTTGCCATGCCTGGGCTATAAATGACCTTGTTCCGGCACTGGTCTCTGGTCTTACATTGCACCATCCTGTGTTGCCCCTGCCCTTCCATCTATTTGTCTAAACGTTGGTAAGTTGACACTTTTTCTGTCTTTGATCTATGTGATTGCATGGATATTTGTATATTTATTGTTGTATTTCTATTTATTTAGAAAGCATACCTAAGCTCCTGAAGAAGCTTTTATCTGTGAAACATGTAGAGCTACATCAAGTCTATTCGGGTAATATCGAGCTAAATTTGGGCCTCATCGCTCCCAAGTGTCTCACCAGTACTTCGCTATCACAGTGTGGTTTTTCTTGGCTCTTGTTCTACAACGATCCCTGAGCTTAATGTTTTGATACATGGTTTTATAGTATATTGTTTTCATACCAATCATTTTCTATATGTATTGTGTAATCTAATAAAATGTAAATTTTAACCAGTTTGGTGTCTAAAATGCCCATGTCTTCTTCAACGCTAGCCATTGACAACTATATGATTAAGGACGTGGCACAGTGAAATTTTTTTGTACACCCCCAGTACTACCCTGGGGTGGGGCACCAGTATCTACTCAACTATGCTTTTTCCAACCTTTGGCAGCCCGGTTGCTCTTTTTTGCCCCTATCACCAGGTAATAGAGCTGAGCATATACAGGTACAGTATCTCCGAATTTGTGTAAATCTTTTCTTCTCTCTTTCCATGTGACAACACTGAAGAAATGACACTTGTCTACAATGTAAAGTAGTGAGTGTACAGCTTGTATAACAGTGTAAATTTCCTGTCCCCTCAAAATAACTCAACACACAGCCATTAATGTATAAACCGCTGGCCACAAAAGTCAGTACACCCCTAAGTGAAAATGTCCAAATTGGGCCCAATTATCCATTTTCCCTCCCCGGTGTAATGTGACTCGTTAGTGTTACAAGGTCTCAGGTGTGAATGGGGAGCAGGTGTGTTAAATTTGGTGTTATCGCTCTCACTCTCTCATACTGGTCACTGGAAGTACAACATGGCACCTCATGGCAAAGAACTCTCTGAGGATCTGAAGATAAGAATTGTTGCTCTACATAAAGATGGCCTAGGCTATAAGAAGATTGCCAAGACCCTGAAACTGAGCTGAAGCACGGTGGCCAAGACCATACAGGCTGACAACCACAAGGGGGGGTAGCCGTAGGGATGGCATGACATGTGCTGGACTGCACAGTCGCCGTTTTAATAAAGGTGGTTGGGCTGCTTTAATGAATGGGGGTGGGCGGAGCCACGGCGTCTATTGCATGCTAGCAGCGTGTAATGCTAGCATTCCGAGAGCGGAGGAGGAAGCGTTTTTTGCCCCGGGGGTTGGTTCCAGGTATGGCAGAGTGTGATCTGTTGGGCGGTTCTTGGGGCTTTAGATGAGGAAGTAAGGTACAGGTAAAAAGCCTGTTGTACCCATCCATGGGATGGGGGTGGTTTTATGTACTTCCAGGTTACGAGGGGGTAACCTGGAAGGGTTTAAAAGGGTAGGTCACTGCTACAGTTGGTTATAGCCTCCGAGACAGGGGTTGCCGTCTGGGGGTCAAGAGGTTAAAGTTGAAGTTGTTTGCAGTGACCAATTATGTTGTGATGCTACGTACCCATGACCCCTTGGAAAGGCTGGGAATGTTTGTTTATAGTGTTTAAAAAGTTATGGAAATTTATTAAAATTATATTTTGTTAATAAAGTTTAGGCCTAACGGCCATTTACTCCAAATCTAGTCCAGTCATTTGTTAATGGGGATGGGGTTTGGAGGGGGTAGGATTTATTATATAAATATAACACTGGGTTGAGTCCTACAAATGTCATGATTTGTTTGCGCAAAAGTTATAGCGTCTAAAAAATAGGGGATAGATTGATGACATTTTTATTATTTTTCTTTGTTAGTAATGTCGGCGATCTGCGATTTTTATAGTGACTGCAACATTATGGTGGACACATCGGACAATTTTGACACTATTTTGGGACCATTGTCATTTATACAGCAATCAGTACTATAAAAATGCACTGATTACTGTGTAAATGACACTGGTAGGGAAGGGGTTAAACACTAGGGGGGCAATCAAGGGGTTAAGTGTGTCCTAGCGAGTGATTCTAATTGTTGGGGGGGGTGGGCTACCACTGATATGATAGCGATCTCTGCTCCCGATGACAGGGAGAAGTAGATCTCTGTCATGTCACTAGACAGAATGGGGAAATGCCTTGTTTACATAGGCAGCTCCCCATTCTGCGGCTCCGTGACATGATAGTGGCCCCTGTCAGACATTGAGTCCATGGGACCCGCTGGCGCGGTCACGCTGTACGTGGCATACGCCCGCTAACCCCCGGCAATTAAAGGGGATGTATAGGTATGCCCATTTGCGCACCGCTGCCATTGTGCCGACGTATATCGGCGTGCAGCGGTCGGCGCGTGATTAAAGGGGACCGGCCCCTTACTCCGATCTGTGATCAGCCGAGTCTCATTGGCAGGCAGCTCATGCGCGGGAGGATGCCTATTGATGCCCTGCCGGCAATTAAGGCCCATTCTGTAGCCGTCATTCGGCTATAGCGCGGGCAGGAGGTGGTTAAGCAATAGTGGCTTCCATAGATTTCATATGCCGGTGTTTATATAGCAGATCAGAGGAAATGATGACACATAATTGCAGTCACACTTTGTTTTCATTAGAAAATGTGTCTCTTCCTGTGAATTTGTCTGGCTTTTGAAAATCTTTAATTTGTTAATGTATGTAGGGATTTCATCTTTCTCCACAGACTTATCATATCACTCCTCATCCAATCCTTTCCCCATAGGACCTCGGTCAGGTTTAGTTGATGTCTGTGTCCCCATTGGGTGGATTGCTCTTCACTTCCTTGCCATTTGTCAGACTAAACAGGAAATATGGGAGTTCAGAGAGATACAAATTTGGAAGGTATTTGAATTTTCCAATGTAGTTCTCACCCCCAAAGGAGCCACTAAGTCTCGTTGGGTCCACCTTGCCTGTCTAGGGATGAACAGTTCCCATTGGTTCCAAAACAGTTCCAAAGCATTTACTGACCCACCACTGGTGATCGATTGAATGACTTCCACAATGTTGCTTATGGAGAATTTATTTAGAAACTTTGACTGAGGTTTAGGGCAAAGGATACCCCTCATGTCACTGCATTCTCTCCGTTTCCACAGGTAAAGAAATTTTAAGGTAACCCGCCATCTTGTGAATTTAAGGTCCTGGCTATAGAGTAGATATAAACGTCAGACGAGGTCCTAGCTATCCTTCAACTTCTTGGGAACCTCCAGTTTAAAGTTCCTGCATGGTCTTCCTTTCCCAGGCACAGCTTTACCCCGACCACATCCAGTACGACAGTGTGTGCAAGACTATGGCCCTGTCCAGGACCGTTTTTAAGGCAGGGCAAAAGGGGCAGCTGCCCATGGCCCCATAATTGTTGTGGGGTCCAAAGCAGCTGCCTCATACTTTCCAGCTATCCCCATTTAAATTCCCTTATGCCTTGAAGATTTAGTCCCGTGCTGTGTCCTGATATCTCAGTGTAGAGTTCTGTTGCTGCTGCCCAGCTCTGCCCTATTGTTATGTACAGATGACTTACCTGCAGACCCTGTGTTTACATGTAAATAACCTGCATTGATATATAAATAAGCACGGAGTGCGGCATTGATATGTAAATAGAGGTGGCATTCATATGTATATCATGTCCCCCTGAAGTCATATCTTCCATCACTTCTGCTGAATGCTGCCCACTGGGGAGGTAAAGGGGCATGCTCGAAAGTCCTGTCTACAACTATAGTCATTCAGCCTATCATCAGCCTGTTCTGCAAAAGTAAGCAAATTGGAGGTGGAACCCTTCTTCAAAAGAACATGGTGCCACAACACCCTGAATTTTAGTGTATGTGAATACGCATTGGTGGCCAGTGTAGAAACTCCTCTTTATATTGGTAATCGTTAAAAAAAAGGCCAAACTTGCATTTGTGGACAGTTTCGAATCCTCCCTTACATTGGTGGTCCATGTAGAAGCCCCCTTTAAATTGGTGGTGGTGAGTGTAAATCCCTCTTGCACTGATGTCCAGTGTAGAAATCCCCCTTTATTGGCTGTTGATGTAAAATCCCCCATTACATTGGTTGTCAGTGTAAATTCTTCATAACATTGGTGATCAATGTACATTTCCCTTTACATTGGCGGTAAATGCAGAATTGGCCCTACACTGGTGGTCAGTGTAAATCCCCCTTTACATTGGTGGTCAGTGTAAATCCCCCTTTACATTTGTGGTCAGTGTAAATCCCCTTTAACATTGGTGGTCGTTGTAGAAGTGTCACCTTACATTGGTGGTCAGTACAAATCTCCTCAACAATGGTTGTCAGTGTAAATTCCCCCTTACATGGAGGCCATTGTATATTCCCCCTTACACTGGTGGTTGGTGTAAATCATGGATGCTCAAGCTGTGGCCCTCCGGCTATTGTAGAACTTCAAGTCCCATCACGCCTCTGTCCTTGTGAGTCATGCTTGCAACTGTTAGTGGCTTGCAATGCCTCATGGGACATGTAGTTCTGCAACAGCTGGAGGGCCACAGGTTGAGCATCCATGGTGTAAATGCTCTTATTACATTGGTGTCAGTGTAGAAATCTTTCTTTTCTATTGGTGGGTGGCATAAAATCCCCCGTTACATGGTGGTCAGTGCAAATTCCCCCTCACATTGATGGTCATTGCAAATTCCCCCTCACATTGATGGTCATTGTAAATTCCCCATTACATTGGTAGAATCCTCCACTGTATACTTGCCAAAGATTTCCAGCTTTTCCAGAATTTGTCACAGCCTACTGCCTCCTAACTAATGGCTTGACACCTTAGTGTTAGGGAATTCCATAAAGACCAGACTGACTGCTAGCCGCAGGTGGTGACCATCAATTCCCAGCCTGAACCAGTGCACAGAGCTGATGCTGCCCTCCTGAGATCGGGGAAACGTGCAACTACACAGAGGATAAAACAAAGAGTGCAAAGAAATGTACGGAGCTGGAATAAAATTTAAGCGCAGGGCATACATGACGGGGTGGAAGACACAATCATACTGCAAGGGGTTAAAGAGGGGTTGGTACGGTTTCGGAGAAGTAAATTTCACCCTTATCTGATTGGAGGAGTTAGTGCAGGATAAGGAGGAGCTGGAGGGTTAGGAAGGGAGGACGTAGGAGGCTCAGTTGCTGAAGACAAGTCGGGGGGGAAAGTCCCGCCCTCCCGCCCCCTGAGGAAAAGGTGCTTCAGGCAAAAGATTTGGCTATTTGGGGTCCTTGACGAAGGCAAAAAAATGGAGGTATTGTTGATAAATACGGTTGGATCCGTCTCAGGTAAGGAGTCCTCCTGGTTTGTCAAGTTCAGTCTAGACTACCGGGTAGTAAGGTGGTAGGGGTCTGTGGTCAGTTAGTAAGTCCCCGAGTTGGTGATGCGGCTGGGGACAGAATCTAACTTATGCCACGATTGGACTATCCGGTGGACTTAGTCCGGCGGACAAACCGCCATGCTTTGCAGCGGAGGTCCGCCGTACTTTCCGAACGAGCGGATCTTCCCACTCACGACCGGACTTTTCCGGCTGTCCAATATATTATTTTTAAAACTTGTGTTGTGTTTTTTATTTACACTTTTTTCACCAGGTGAATGGGCAGGGGTACAATGTACCCCATACTCATTCACATAGGGAGGGGGGCCGGTATCTGGGGGCCCCCTTATTAAAGGGGGCTCCTGAATTCCGATAAGCCCCCCGCCCGCAGACCCCAACAACAAACGGCCAGGGTTGTCGGGAAGAGGTCCTTGTCCTCATCAACATGGGGAAAAGGTGCTTTGGGGTGGGGGGCTGCAGGGCCCCCCTTCCCCAAAGCACTCCCCCATGTTGAGGTCATGCAGCCTGGTACGGCTTATGGAGGGGGAGCGCTCTCTCATCCCCGCCGCCTTTCCTGACCAGCCGGGCTGCGTGCTCGGGATAAGGGTCTGATATGGACTTTGGGGGGACCCCACGTTGTTTTTTCTTCGGCGTAGGGCTTCCCCTTTAAGTCCATACCAGGTGACGAGGCTCGTGAGGTGTCAGTCTCGCCGATGGAGGCTGCGACATTCACTTCCTTTGTTAGTCCCGTCTACCTGGAGCCGAGTTCAAAATGAATGGACTTTACTCCGTGTATGGGCAAGTCCGTTCATTTCAAAGGTACAGCAGACTAGCGCACAGACGGCGGATTGTCCGCCGGAATGCCAAGTCCGGCGGACAATTTTGAGTCAAAACTTCTTTCTAAGGCCGCGTACACACGGGCGGATTGTCTGCCCAACTAAGTCCGTCAGACAATCCGACAGACAGTCCGTCCAAAATTTGAATGAACGGACTTGACCACACACGATGAGCAGACAGTCCGCTGAAAGCGTGCGCGATGACGTGTACAGCACGTACGACGGGACTAGAAAAACGACGTCCAATACACTGCAATGCAACCTTCGGCCGTGTAAATCCTTTCTGAGCATGCGCCATACTTAGTCCGTCCAACTTGCCTACACACGAGCGGACTGTCCGCTGAAACCAAGTTTGGACGGACAAAATTACGGAAATTCCGTAAGACTTTGTTCGTCAGACAGTCCGCTGAAAAAGTCCGCTGAAGCCCACACACGAGCGGATTGTCCGCTGAAACACGGTTCAGCGGACTAAGTTGGACAGACAATCCGCCCGTGTGTACGCGGCCTAAGTTTCTTTTTGGGAAAAAAAAAGTCCGCCAGAGCCCACACACGGGCGGCATTAGGCCGCGTACACACGGGCGGACTGTTCGCTCAACTTTGTCCGCTGAACAGTGTTTCAGCGGACAGTCCGCTCGTGTGTGGGGCTTCAGCGGACAGTTTCAGCGGACAGTTTGACGAACAACGTTTTTCCGAAATTCCGAAAAACTGTCCGCTGAAACTTGGTTTGAGCGGACAGTCCGCCCGTGTGTAGGCCACTTTCGAAATGAGCAAACTGTTCCCGCTCGGAGGAAAGTCTGCTCATTTCGAGCGCGTCCCCAGGTAGGCGGGGCCCGCGAAGGAGACGTCGCGGGCCCCGCCGCCTGGTATGTACTTAAAGGGGAACCCCAACGCCGGAAAAAAACGGCGTGGGGGTCCCCCCAAAGTCCACAACAGACCCTTGTCCGAGCACGCTACCCGGCCGGCCAGGAAAGGGGGCGAGCGAGCGCACCCCCCCTTCCGAGCCGTACCAGGCCCCCCCACCCCAAAGCACCTTGTCCCCATGTTGATGAGGACAAGGGCCTCTTCCCAACAACCCTGGCCTTTGGTTTCGGGGTCTGCGGGCGGGGGGCTTATCGGAATCCGGGAGCCCCCTTTAATAAGGGGGCCCCCGGATACCGGCCCCCCCACCCTATGTGAATGAGTATGGGGTACAATGTACCCCTACCCATTCACCTGTAAAATAAAAGTACCCAAAAAAAAACAAAAAAACATGGGTTGGTCACATGGGTTGATGTCACATGGGGACTATGACATCGTAAGGGGGCGGGGTCACCATGTGACCAACCCATGTGACATATACCATGTGACACCGCCCCATTGTCACTATATAAGTGGCCGCACAGCGCGGCTCTGGCATTCCGGCCGGAGAGAGCGATGTGTCAACATCTCCTGGAGAAGAAGAAGAAGAAGAACAAGAAGAAGAACGGAAGGCGACCGGAAGGCGACAGCGGCGACAGAAGACCGGGCCACCGCCTCTAAAAGAGCTATAAGAAGGCGCGGTGGCCCGGCAGAAGAACGGAAGGCGGCGGCGACAGAAGACCAGGCCACCGCCTGTAAAAGAGCTATAAGAAGGCGCGGTGGCCCGGCAGAAGAACGGAAGGCGGCGGCGACAGAAGACCGGGCCACCGCCTGTAAAAGAGCTATAAGAAGGCGCGGTGGCCCGGCAGAAGAACCGAAGAGGGGGACAAGACCCCCGAAGCCGGGAGAGGAGGCCGGCGGCGGGGAGAAAGAAAGCCGGACTCCTCCGCTAGCAAAAGAGCTACAAGAAGATAGCGGAGGAGTCCGGCGAGAACACCCCCGAAGACGGAAGACCCCCGGAGCTGTGCAATAAAATATTTTATCTCGTGTGTTGTGTTTTTTTTTGGGTACTTTTATTTTACAGGTGAATGGGTAGGGGTACATTGTACCCCATACTCATTAACATAGGGTGGGGGGCCGGTATCCGGGGGCCCCCTTATTAAAGGGGGCTCCCGGATTCCGATAAGCCCCCCGCCCGCAGACCCCGACAACCAACGGCCAGGGTTGTCGGGAAGAGGCCCTTGTCCTCATCAACATGGGGACAAGGTGCTTTGGGGTGGGGGGGCCGCGCGGCCCCCCCTTCCCCAAGGCACCCCCCATGTTGAGGGCACGCGGCCTGGTACGGCTCGGGAGGGGGGCGCGCTCGCTCGCCCCCCTTTCCTGCCCGGCCGGGTAGCGTGCTCGGACAAGGGTCTGTTGTGGACTTTGGGGGGACCCCCACGGCAATTTTTTTCGGCGTTGGGGTTCCCCTTTAAGTACATTCCAGGCGGCGGAGCCCGCGACGTCTCCGTCGCGGGCCCCGCCTACCTGCACACGCGCTCGAAATGAGCGGACTGTTGCCTCGTGTGTGGGCGAGTCCGTTCATTTCAAAAGTTGCGCGGACTTAGTACGACGAACAAAGTTTGCCGTATTTGTCCGCTCAAAAAGTGCCGTGTGTGGGCGTGTTCGTTCATTCAAAAGTTTGAGCGGACTGTTTGACGAACTTAGTTTCGGCAGACAGTCCCCGCGTGTGTACGCGGCCTTAGAGGTACCACAGATTCCAAAAAGTTTGGGATTGGTGTCGTCAAGGATCTGCAATCTTCTTTCATATAAGGTTTATGGTTAAATATGTTTTTGAGTTAATAAAGGGCCAAGCGGCCAGTTAAATCCAACACAGTGTCCGTGTTATTAATGGGAAAGGAGGGCAAAGGTTGGGTTGGCTACATAATTGAGTTGGGGCAGTAAGTTATCTGAACTACCCTAGTCAAGGCCTAGTGCATTCTTCACAGCACTTTCTTAAAGGATAAAAGGGTGCATACTCACAAAAGCAAGTACTTTACATTACTATATACATAAGCTAACCTCCGTTACCTGGAAACCACCATCAGGAACCATACCAACGATAGTTCCCGAATTCTTTCTTCGGCCATATCTTCCTTCCCTTGCACAGACCAACGCCCGCCACTGCCACGACTGTCCACCTTCTGAACAACCTGTCTGAAATGAAAAGAAAACAACAACCTACGCTATATACATGGACCACCAACTTATAGGGAGGGTGGGTGAGAACTTTCCCCAACGCTTCCGGTGACTCACCGCGTGATGGGTTTCCATTTACCACCTCCCCCGCCCCTCCCCCTCGGCATCATAATACCTCCCCTTGTCTTCTGGCTTACCCCACTGTTAACTCCATCATGTCCGCCCTCCGTCTATTTTTTGCATGCATTTTGCTATGGGCTCTCTTTATTATAGGAAGACAAGAAATCCAACATACACCCTCCTTCCATGCAGGATCATAAATATTCATACCCTCTTCCAGCTGGTACCACTGGCAATAAACCATCTAGCAGCTGACCAGGAGGACATCAATATTCATAACTCATCCTTGCTGAATCTCTTTGCAGTATGGAAATGAACATGACTAGGGGAGCCAGATAACTTACTACCCCCAAACAACACACGCACAATGCCTTACCATTACTATTGAATAATGACTCTGACACCTTCTTGGATGTAAATGGCCAGTTCGGCCTTTATTAACAAAAAATAAATAAAACTATAACCTTTATTTAAAATATTCCAGCTCCAATCCAAACACTTGGTTGCCGGTCCCTGATGATCCCCATTTAACTTTTTGAGTCTATAATACCTTTTTAGTTAGCATCTGTCCCCAGTCACCAAAATCGCCTTGAGGACTCACTAACTGACCACTAACCCCCACCAACTTATTACCCGTTATGCCACGTACACACGATCAGACTATCCGGTGGACTCAGTCCAGCGGACAACCCGCCGAACTTTGCAGAGGAGGTCCACCGGACTTCCCGAACGAGCGGACCTGCCCACACACGCCCACTTTTCCGGCGGACGATCCGCCGGACTATGGCGGTTGTCCGCCGGACTTTTGAAATGAACGGACTTGCCCACATACGGAGAAAAGTCAGTTCATTTTGAACGTGGCTCCAGATAGACAGAACTAGCGAAGGAAGTTAATGTCGCCACCTCCATTGGCAAGATTGACACCTCACAAAAAACGGCATGGGGGTCCCCCCAAAGTCCATAGCAGACCCTTATCCGAGCACGCAGCCTGGCCGGTCAGGAAAGGGGGTGGGGACAAGCGAGCGCCCCTCCCCTCCTGAGCCATACCAGGCAGCGTGCCCTCAACATAGGAGGTGCTTTGGGGAAGGGGGGCCCTGCGGTTCCCCTTTAAATCCATACCAGGTGACGGGGCTAGCGAGGTGTCAATCTCACTTCCTTCGCTAGTTCCGTTACCTGGAGCCACGTTCAAAATGAACAGACTTTTCTCCGTGTGTGGACAAGTCCGTTCATTTGAAAAGCCCGGCGGACTAGCGCACAGACGGGCGGATTGACAATTTTGAGTCAAGACTTCTTTCTAAGTCCACCGGACTTTTGGGAAGAAAAAGTCAGCCGGAGCCCACACACGGTCGGATAGTCCGCCAGACCAAATCCGCCCTCTAGTCCGATCGTGTGTATGCGGCATTAGTCTAAACATGTTTTTTTAAGTGTAATGCCGCGTACACACGATCGGACATTGCTCCAACTTTTGTTGCGGCATTCCAGAATAGGGAAGACTTATCCTGGTGGATTCATAACTCTGTGACGAGTCTAAAAGACCTTGTTGTATGACTGTGTAGAGCTCTCACACTCCAATGCCGCGTACACACGATCGCACATTCCGACAAAAAAATCTATGGGTTTTTTTCTGACGGATGTCGGCTCAAACTTGTCTTGCATGCACACGGTCACACAAATCTTGTCGGAAATTCCGAATGTCAAGAACGCGGTGACGTACAAGACGTACGACGAGCCGAGAAAATTGAAGTTCACTAGCCAGTGCGGCTCTTCTGCTGGATTCCGAGCATGCGTGGAACTTTGCGCGTCGGAAATCGTGTAGGCACGATCGGAAAATTTGAGAACCAGATCTCAAATTTTGTGGGACGGGAATTTCCGATGGAAAATGTCAGATGGTATGGAACCTGAAATGTTATCTCACTAATGTACAAAGATTTGCTGGAAAAGTTATTTCCATAATTTGTTAAGGGAAATGGTTGGTAGACATATTCGATTGTTTCATTCTTCTGTACAAGCCGCATTCCTTAAATAAAGAGTTTAAAAAAGAAAAAAAAAATGTCCGATGGAGCCTACACATGGTCGGAATGTCTGACAAAAAGCTCCCATCGAACATTTTCCATCGGAAAATCTGACCGTGTGTACAGGGCATTAGGTTCGGCAGAGAAAGGCCGTCCATGTTAAAAATGTTTACAATCGATGGAGAGAGGACTATCTCTCTCTCTCCTATACAGGATGTCATGTATCTGATGGGAGATTGGGATGAGGAGGCCTCCAGGGGCGTACTGACCATTCAGGCACTAGGGAACTGCCCGAGGGCCCCATGCCACTAAGGGGCCCCATCAGGGTTGCCAGCCTCAATAAAACCAGGGACAGTATGTAAAAATCTGTGTTTTTTTAAAAATCCCAAGATTATAGCTGTCCCGTCTCTCCAGTACCTTTTCATTGTGTGTGTGTGTATTCTGTGTGTGTGCCCCATAATCTATTGCCTGGGGGCCCCATATTCTCATATTGCCCAGGGGCCCAGGGGCCCCATAATCTTCTCCTATTGCCTGGGGGGCCCCAAAATCTCATATTGCACAGGGGCCCCATAGTCTTCTCCTATTGCCTGGGGGCCCCATAATCTCATATTGCCCAGAGGCCCCATAATCTTCTCCTATTGCCTGGGGGCCCCATAATCTCATATTGCCCAGGGGCCCCATAATCTTCTCCTATTGCACGGGGGCCCCATGAGTTGTCAGTCCTCCCCTGGCAGCCTCTCTTGTATCTCCAGGCCAACTGCCCCTGGATGTGATGTGAGGCAGATGGTGATGTGGTATAGGAGGTACATGAGTGCCGGAGGGGGTTCCTAGCAGAACTTCATACCAGAGATGCCAACTGGATGGAATCAGCAGGATGTGCAGGCAGGATTATCATATAAGCAGTTGGTGGGGCCATAGGATGATCCAGCAGAAGTTAAAGAGGAACTCCAGCTTGGCAGTCCCTTGGACCCCTATCCGGTTCTCCAGTGTGTGTGGGTAAGAAATTGAAATAAATAGAAGCACCCTACCATTACTGTTCAGTTTCTAGCTAAATAATTTCCCAGGGTCCATCGATATCCATATTGTCTCCTATGGCATTCCGCCATTGTTTGAAGGTCACAGTATCCCCCCATCATTTGAAGGTCAGAATAAAGGACAGTATAGCTCCCCCCATCCCCCCATCTCACTGCTTGAGCATTGAGGGATTTCCAACCAATGGAGTGGTTTTAGGTACCCAGAAAATTCTAGTGAAGTGGATTCCCAATGACACCTCTGCCAATATTTGGTATTAGTCTGAAAATTGACAACCTGTTATTTTTGTCACAGGAAATTATCTAGCGCCAACAATTTACACAACGCTTTACATATTGTACATTCGTATTGGTCCCTGCCCTCAAGGAGCTTACAATCTAAGGTTCCGATCTCTCATACACTCACATTCTAGGAAAAATATAGACAGAGAGCCCGCAGCAAGACAGAGAAATAGGCAGAGGGCGGGCATGACAGGGTTAACTGGGGAAGACGTCCTGTGTCCTGAAGGGGCGTTGCCATGCAGAGGCTGGGAGGGGAGGAGCAGTGTTAATGGGTTAGAGTGGGCAGCTCCTCCCCTTCTCAGTCTGCAGGGAAACAAGCTTGAGCTGGGAGCTGCAACATGGCGGCCGTGGAGGACCTTTTCGCGCGGCTGAAGGCCGAATCGGCATCCCGTGGACCGGGATGGCTTGAGGCGCTGGGTGAGGTACCCCCGGTGGCCGAGCGGGAAGGTGGCGGGCGGGCGCGAGCGCGGCGCTCCCGGCCGCCGGCTCGCTTTGCACCGGACCCCCCTTCCCCCCCCCCCCGACCTGGGACACGTGGAGGCAGCAGCAGGGATGGCAGGGGACACTCAGGCGAAACGCGCGGCGCGGCCTGCGGAGCGGCCAGGGGGGACTGTGGAGCTGGGGGACCATGGAGCTGGTGAGAGCCAGGTGGGGGGGGGTGCTGGAAGTTCACGGCCGGTGGCGGATGGGAGCAGGAGGCCCAGGACTTTGCGGAGGGCCCCACCTCATGGCCTGGAGACGGCGGGGGTGGGGCTGGCATCAGGGACGCCTGGGAGGATGGCTGCCGGGAGCAGGGGACTGACAACAGGTGGCGCTCCTGGGGTTGATGGTCGGCAGCCGTCCCCTCCTATGGGACGGCGGGCTGTGGCAGACGGCGGAGAGACGGCGGCTGCCTGCAGTGGTCTGGGGCGGCACTGCGATCGAAGGCAAGCTGGCCCTGGCAAGTCTTCGCGGAAGTTGGCAGGAGGATCTGGCGGGTTGCAGAAGCCTAGGGAGCTCCGCGGATCCCCGGCACCCAGTGACGTTTCTGATGGATGGCAGCCGGCAGGCGAGGCGGAGTTGGCGGACGTCCGCTCGGAGGGAGAATTGTCGCAGTCGGAGGACGAGGGACAGCACAGCATTCCGACGGCAGTGGACCCGGGACCCTCGGCTGGTGGGACTCCATCCAGGCAACACGGTGAGTCCGCTTATGTTTGTTATCCTATGTCTGGCAATGTGGGGGGGGAGGCTGGTGGGGGTCGGGTGGTTTGCGGGGTGGCCGGAGGGGGCCGCGCCCATCGCGGCGGCGGATGAGGGGTTGAGAGGTTTTCTGGCGGGTTTGAAGGAGCTGGTCCATCGGTTCGAACCGGGAGTGGGCGGGGCTGGGGCCCCGGTGTCGGCTTGGGTGGCCCCGGGAACGGGGGACGGGGTGGACATTGGGGGGCGGGGGGGGTCGACGATGAGGGCTGCGGAGCCAGCGGCGCCTGCCGCCGTAGTGGCTGCAGTGGCTGACCTGGGGGCGGGTTCGGCACCCGCTGGGGGTGGGACGGCTTCGGAGGCCTCCAAAAAACAGGACTTGGTCCGTTTAGCGGATGCGGCGAAATGTGAGGTATATGTTTGCTTCGAGGGGCCCCTCGGGCTCATCTGAAGCCTGAGGTCCGCGAGAAGATCTGGAAGGGTGAGTATGTGGAGATCTTCGCCCTGCTGCCGCTGGAGAAGTTCAATCTGGATAGGGTGAAGCCGGAGGATCACAAGAAGGAGGATGAGGAAAAGGCTCATTCCCAGGACGTTTACCAATTGGCTGCAGGCGTTCGCGATTTTGGCTAGTGTGATAGGCGAGAGGAACCCAGAGCACTGCTCGGCGCTGTTTTGCTACTTGGACGCCGTGGGAGAAGCCTATCGGGTCTACGGGGGAACGGCATGGTTGCGTTACGACGAACAGTTTCGTCAGCGGAGGGCGATTCGCCCGTCCTTACGCTGGGATCATAAGGACATCAGTCTTTGGATGCGCCTTATGACTTCAGCGCGGTCGACTGGCCAGTTTTTTCCAGGCGGGGCCGGTGGGTCCACTAACCCCGGACAACCGGCCACAAGGAAAAAAGGGGTGTGTTGGCAGTTTAATGAGGGGTCCTGTAGGTTCGGGGGGTCGTGCAAGTACAAGCACGAATGCACTGGCTGCGGTGGGGGTCACCCTTCGTCCCGCTGTTTCAAGCAAGGAAAGGGCAAGTCTGGTGATGCGGCTGGAAAAGGGGAAAACTCTGGTGAAAGTGGGAAAGATGCTGCCTTTTCTCGATAGGTATCCGGATCAGGAAGCGGCGCAGTTGCTGGCCCGGGGGTTTGCGGAAGGTTTTCATATTCCGGCACAACTGGGGGTGGCACCCCCTTTGGCTCGTAATCTGCGTTCGGCGTTGGCTCACGCCGAGGTGGTGTCTGCGAAACTGGAAAAGGAGGTGGCTTTGGGGCGCATGAGCGGCCCCTTCCTGACGGCGCCCATTCCAGATTTGGTGGTGTCTCCCTTGGGTGTGGTGCCCAAAAAGGAGCCTAATAAATTTCGGCTTATTCATCATCTTTCGTATCCAAAAGGGGGATCGGTGAATGATGCTATTGACCCTGAGATTTGAGCGGTGTCTTATACGTCCTTTGACGCGGCAGTCTTTTGGGTCCGGAAGTATGGGAAGGGGGCATTGTTGGCTAAGACCGACATTGAGGCGGCCTTCCGGCTGCTCCCGGTCCATCCGGACAGCTTCCGATTGCTGGGTTGTCATTGGCAGGAGGGGTTCTACGTCGATAGATGCCTGCCCATGGGATGTTCCATATCGTGTGCTCTGTTTGAGAGGTTCAGCTCTTTCTTGGAGTGGGTGGTGCGGGACGTCGCGGGATTGAACTCAGTGATCCACTATCTGGACGACTTCCTCTGCGTGGGCCCGCCTGCTTCGGAGTTGTGCGCAATACTGTTGGCTACGCTGGAACACGTTGCAGACAAGTTTGGCGTTCCCTTGGCTCCGGACAAGACGGAGGGCCCGCGGACGGTGTTGAGCTTCTTGGGCATTGTGCTGGACTCGGAGTGGATGGAGTGTAGGTTGCCGAAGGAGAAACTGCGGGCGCTCCAAGCGGAGATTCGCGGGATGTTGGGATTACGCAAGGTTCAACTTAGGCCGCTGCAATCGCTGCTGGGTAAGCTGAACTTTGCGTGTCGCATACTGCCAATGGGGAGGGTGTTCTGCCGACGGCTGTCAGCCAGTACTGCTGGGGCCACCTCGCCCAAGCACTATGTGTGCTTGGTCAAGGCACATAGGGATGACCTTGCGACGTGGCACGCGTTCCTGGCTGATTTCAACGGCAGGGCGCTGTGGATGTCGGGCCCGGTCAGCAACTTTGATCTGGAACTGTACACGGATGCGGCGGGGTCGGCGGGCTTCGGTGCCTTTTTTCAGGGCAAGTGGAGCGCGGGGCCTTGGCCGGCTGCGTGGAAGGAGGCGGGCCTGGTTAAAAACATGTTGCTGCTGGAGCTTTTTCCGGTGGTTTTGGCGGTCGAACTGCGGGGGGAGGCTTTCCGGAATCTGAAGGTGCGCTTTCATGGGGACAATTTAGGGGTGGTGCAGGTGATCAACAAGGTGTCGGCGGCATCACCGCCGGTGGTCCGGTTGCTCAGGCACCTTGTGTTGCGCTGCTTACAGTTGAATGTGTTTATTTATGCTGTGCACCTTCCAGGCGTTGAGAACGTCATCGCTGATGCTTTGTCTCGCTTCCAGTGGGACAGGTTTCGGGAATTGGCACCGGGGGCGGAACAGCAAGGGGTCCCTTGTCCGGAATGGCTGTGGAGGATTGTCTTGGACGAGTAACGGGCTGGATACGGCGGTCGGTGAGCGAGGCGACATGGTCCGCATACAGCAGGGTGTGGAGTGAGTGGGCTGCGTTCATGCAGCAGGCCACGGGGGGTCAGGAGGAATAGGATCTACGCTTGTTGGTTGTTTATTTTGTGGCCAGGAACTTTGAGGCTGGGGTGTCTGCGTCCGGGCTTACTAAAAAATTGGCTGGGTTGGCGTTTTGGTTCAAGCTCAAGGGTTTGCCGGACGCGACAAAGGATTTCTTGGTCAGTCAGGCCATGAAGGGTTATCTGCGTTCTCAGGTCCGGAGGGATTCTAGGCGCCCGGTTTCGTTCGAACTTTTGGGCCGGTTGTTGGAGCAGGTGGTGGGGGCCTGTTCGTCGCCATACGAGGTGGTTTTGTTCAGAGCGGCTTTTGCTTTGGCATTTTTTGGGGCTTTGCGGGTTAGCGAGCTGGTTAGCCCAATCGCGGAGCCGGCAGGGTGGTTTGGGCTGGGACGCGGTGGTGTGTGAGGTGGACAGGCTGTCCATCCGGGTATGCCGCTCAAAAACGGATCAACAGGGCAAGGGCAAGTCGGTGCAGGTGTTTGCCTTGCCGGGTTCGCCTTTGTGCCCGATTGGGTTGGTGCAAAAATTTTTGACGGTTCGCCCTGCGATCCCCGGGCCATTTTTGGTGCATCAAGATGGGCAATTTCTCTCGCGTTTCCAGTTTTCTGCGATTTTTCAGCGATGCTTGCAGGCCTTGGGTTTGGGGGGGCAAAAGTTTTCCTCACATTCCTTCCACATTGGGGCGGCCACTGAGGCGGTCCGGTGGGGTCTGGATGAGGCGGCAGTTAAGCGTATTGGGAGGTGGGAATCCAGGAGGTTTCGGTTGTACGTTCGCCCTCATTTGTTGGTTGCGTGAAGTGCTGGGTGGGGGATAAGTGACTGCTTATTGTTGATTGTTGTTTTTTTCTTTGTGTTTTGGTATGTTTTTATATTGATGTTGGGGGTATATATATTTTTTTTTTCTTCTCTTCCTTTTCTTACAGGCGGCCGGCCGGGCAGGGTGTGGATAGTGGGCCACTCATATGTTTGTTGGGGGGCTAGACGGGGAGATGCCCGCCCGGAGGGGCGCCAGCTTGGGTTTTCTAGGCAAGAGGCATTGATACGCTGGCTGGGGTTGCCGGGCATGCTGTGGGGCAGGGCGGTGTCGGAAGTCCACCGTTTTGCCCGCTGGGACGGGCCTCCGGATGTGCTGGTGCTGCACGTCGGTGGCAATGACCTGGGGGTCAAGACCATGCTGGATCTCATCAAGGAGATCAAGTTCGATTTTTGGCAGCTACGCCTTGCTTTTCCACACATGGTTATTGTGTGGTCTGACATGGTGGCCAGGACAGCATGGCGGTTCGCAAGGTCGATAGACCGGCTGAACAGGGCCCGAAAAAAGGTCAATAAGGAAGTTAGTGGTTTTGTCGTCAGGAATGGGGGTTTGGCTATCCGGCATCTTGAATTGGAAGTGGACACCTGGCGCTACCTGAAGAGGGATGGGGTTCACCTGAACGATGTGGGTACCGATATTTGGTCCCTGGGGATCCAGGACAGGATCCATCGAGCTGTGAGGGTGTGGCAGGGCATGCAAGGGTAAGGTGTTCCCCTTGCTTGCTGTGGCATGTGGTTGGTCTGTGCAGATGAAGGATTTTACCCCAGGGATGGAAGAGTTCGGGGCCTATCGGTGTTATAGTACCCGTCGGTTGGTGATATAGCTAACAGTAGTTTAGCTACAGTGGGTGATCAGGTGCACTGCGGGCAGTGTTTGGCCTCTGAGTTAGTTTGTCAGCTTGAGGTCCGTTATAGTTTGGGTACCGCAGTGCCGTTAATGGTTTATGGTGATTGGTGGGTTATCCTAGCACAGACCAACGGGGAGGAGTTGCTATGTAGGAAGTGCCTTAGTACCTGATTTAGTTATGTTAATTTATGTTATTTATGTTATTTATGTTAATTGTTTGAATATTTTTGATAATAAAGAGAATTGGCTGCTACGGCCATGTTTTACTCCAGATGGGTGTGGTCTCAATTTCTGGGGTAATAGATGGGGAGGGGCGTAGCAGTTTTTTAAGAAGGAAAATGTTGGGTCAGTAAGTCACATCAGTTATACAATAGTCAAGGAGCCTGTTAACCTGCCGGCATGTCTTTGGACTCTTGGAGGATATGGGGGTACCTGGGGGAATCCCACGCAAGCAGAGAGAGAATGTGCAAACTCCATGCAGATAGTGTCCTGGTCGGAAGTTAAACCCAGGACCCCAGAGTTACAAGGCAAAAGTGCTAGAAATTATTATTATAGAGGATTTATATAGGGCCAACAGTTTACGTAGCGCTTTACAACTTGAGACATTTATTGCCTACTGTATATCTGGAATAATATCCAGTATGGGCAGTGATGTCACGGGGGAACCCCTTTTCCAGAATTCCCAAAATCTTGGGAAACAACAATAATAAATATACCCCAAAACGTTCTTCTCCTTGTGATCCTCACATCAGCAGATGGAAATAATAACTTGCGGTCTTTGCTGCTAAAGGCAGAAGAAGCAATCGCCAGCTTTCCTACTTCTACAGCGAGGATAAAACACAAGAATATAGACAACTGGAAGGGACAAATACCCACTGATGGCATTTTAGTTTGGGGACGGCTTCTTACCTGATTAAAAAACAATTTCACAAGAAACCTGCAGGAAGGAAGTCGGTTTGTTACCATAATAGTTGTGTAAATTAAGGTAAGAATACATTTTAATCATCATTTGATACTCTGAAATTTTCCGAGGAGGAGGAAGGTTCTTCTCTCTATCTGCTGCAGACTGGTAGAGGTAAGACCGGCCATGGAGAAGTCCTCCCACCACGGATGGGAGATGGAAGAGTGAGAGGAAGAAAGTGAAATAGAAAGGGGAAAGAGGAGGAAGGAGAATGAGGAAAACAAAAGGAGAATAAATGGGGTTAGATATAAAGGTAGACAGGCAAAGAGAAGAAGAGGCAAGAGATATAAGAAGATGACATAAAAGTATGAAAGGTGAGAGGACCCTGGTGGGTATGACAATGGAGAGTATGTACAGGAGAGGAGTGTGGAGGGTATGACAATGGAGAGTATGTACAGGAGAGGAGTGTGGAGGGTATGACAAAGAGGGTGGGTGCAAAAGAGGAATTTGGGGCATGTAATGAAAAGTGGGTGTTGGAGAGGGCTGTGGTGGCTAGGACCATGGACATTGAGTTCAGGAAAGGAGTGTAGAAAGTATGACAGTGGGCAGTGGGTGCAGGAAAGACACAAAGATGTATATTGGGGACAGTATGTACATGAGAGGAGTGTGGGGAGTATGACAGTAGGTGCAGGAGAGGGTGGTGGATGGTAAGACCTTGGACAGTGGGTGCAAGAAAGGAGTGTGGAGGATATGACAGTGGACAGTATGTACAGAAGAGGAGTGTGGAGGTATGACAGTGGGCAGTATGTACAGAAGAGGAGTGTGGAGGGTATGACAGTGGCCATTCTATACAGGAGAGGAGTGTGGAGGGTATGACAGTAGGTGCAGGAGAGGGTGGTGGATGGTAAGACCATGGACAGTGGGTGCAAGAAAGGAGTGTGGAGGATATGACAGTGGGCAGTATGTACAGGAGAGGAGTGTGGAGGGTATGACAGTGGGCATGGAGGGTATGACAGTGGGCAGTATGTACAGGAGAGAAGTGTGGAGGTATGACAGTGGCCATTCTATACAGGAGAGGAGTGTGGAGGGTATGAAAGTGGGCAGTATGTACAGGAGAGGAGTGTGGGGGGGGGGGGGGGGGGGTACAACATTGAGCAGTATATAAAGGAGAGGAGTGCGGAGAGTATGAAAATCGGGCTAATTTGACTGTTTCGTTTTTTTTTTAATTCATGTGTAACTCCTCCCAAAAACTTGCGTTTAAAACACCGCTGCACAAAAAAAATGTCTTACATAAAATATTGCAACAATCGCCATTTTATTCTCTAAAGTCTCTGCTAATATATATATATATATATATAATGTTTGGGGGTTCCAAGTAATTTTCTAGCAAAAAATATGGATTTTAACTTGTAAACACCAAATGTCAAAAATAGGCGTAGTCATGAAAGGGATAAAGGAGAGGAGTGTGGAGGGTATGACAGTGGGCAGTATGTACAGGAGAGGAGAGGAGTGTGGAGGGTACAACATTGAACAGTATATAAAGGAGAGGAGTGTGAAGAGTATGACAGTGGTCAGATTGTGCAGGAGAGGAGTATAGAGAATATACCCATGGACAGTGGGTGCAGGAGAGAAGTGGGGGGGTATGGCAGTGGACAGTTTGTACAGGAGGATAGTGTGGGGGGAGGGGGTATGACAGTGAGAAATACCTAACTGTGCTACACAAGCTTGGTGCACCCTCTGTATATTTTTTTTTTTAAGATATTTTTATTAGGTTTAAGATAAACCAACAGACCAACTAAAAACAATAAGCAATTGCCAAACAAAACTTGGGCAGTGATTGGCATACAGGATCCCATACAAATACTGAGCTCGTGCAGTTGAGAGACAGATGATAATACATTGGTTAAGTATGTAGGAGCGTGGCAAGTCAAAGGCAAGTCTGAGCTGATAGAAAGATTTAAAGCCTTGTGCAGTGTATAGGTGACAGAGATATTTAACCCCTTTGAAGTACCAACATTTAGGGTAGGGTAAGGAGTTCCTGTAGGGTGGGGTTGAACCATAGAGGTTTATTTGGGGATACCGACCATGTATGCCATGTTATTTTGGTAGTGATGTATCGGAACAATGACAGGGATGTAGCCAGCATAGAGGTGCCAAGGCGAGGTGGGACTTTGCCCCTATAAACAATATTGTGAAGGGTTTCCATGCAAGACGCAATAGCTCCCTCAGTGGAGGTACAAGCATTTGCCGCTACTGGGTGTAGCCAATCATGGACATGCACCAACTGAGATGCTAGAGAGTACAGAAAGAAATTTGGAAATGCCAAGACTGCCAAGTGTGTTGGCAACCTTAGTGTCTCAAGTGCCACTCTGGGGGATCTGCCATTCCACAGGAACGTTGTACAGATCATGTCTATACGTTTGAAAATAGATTTAGGTATTTTGCATGGGGAGTTAGCCAGGATGTATAGTCATTTTGGTAAATAGATCATTTTAAGGGTATTTGCCCTCCCCATAAGATCTAGGGGCAGGTCCATCCACTGCTTAGTTTTCTCCTTTAAGTGGGTTAGTAGTGGGTCTAGGTTATTGGTAATGTAAGTGGATAGAGGCGTCTGCACCAGAACTCCTAGATACCTAAAAGAGGACACCACCTGCAGATTAGAGTTCGGGTGGATCTGAGAAATTGCGTCTGAGTCCAAGGGAAAAAGACTGGATTTGTCCCGATTCACCCTGAAGCCAGAGTACTCTCCAAATATATTGATCTCAGATAACAGTGATTGGAGTGACACATTGATGTCTGCCAGGTACACCAAGGTGTCATCCGCATAGAGCGAGATTCGTTCATCAATGGTGGCAATGGGGAGCCCCTTTATTGATGGAGAAGAGAAGATGCGTACCGCTAACGGTTCCATGGCCAGGGCAAAGATTAGGGGGGGCAATGGACACCCCTGTCTAGTGCCCCTAGTGATTGAGAAGGACTCTGTGACAGAGGAGTTAACCCGGATACGGGCACTCGGGGAAGCATATAGGAGTTTTATTCACGCCACCATGCGGGGGCCAAAGCCCGAAAGAGGTACGGCCATTCCACACTGTCGAATGCTTTGCATGTATCAAGGGATACTATGGCTCATGTGGGGGGACAGTCATGTGGGTACTGCAGATTTTGGAACAGTCTGTGGATGTTCATTCTGGTGGACCTTCCAGGTATAAAGCCCCCCTGGTTACTATGGTCCAAAGTCGTAACTACAGCATTTAAACTATTTGCCAACACTTTGGCCAGGATCTTAACATCCATATTTATGAGGGATATTGGGCGGTATGATTCCCATTTAAGTGGGACCTTGCAGGGCTTTAGTAAAAGTATAATCAAGACTTCTCGCATAGTTGGAGGGAGGACCCCGATATCCAAAGCTTTGCTGTATATTCATAGAAGAAATGGGCATAGTAAATCTTTAAACTGTGTGTACCATTCATTTGGATAGCCACCCAGACCGGGGGTTTTGTGAGCAGGCATTTGTGAAACGGCTACTGCAATCTCTTCAACTGAGATAGGTGTCTCCAACTCATCTCTCTACACAGTTGTAAGGGAGGGGAGAGATATATCAGCTAGGTAGTCATTTAGTTGGGGTTCGGTGTAGTCAGTTCTGGAGGTATATAGGTCTTTGTAGAAATGTAGAAAGGTCTACATTATATCTCCAGGAGTGTCACTGATTTGGCCCTGTATGGTAAGGATACGAGGGATGGATATGGAGGGGCGATCGGGTCTGGTCAGGTATGCCAAGAGACGTCCAGCCTTGTTACTGTGCTCAAATGATTTTTGAGTGGTGTGTAACATGCATTTTTGTGTAAGGTCTAGCAGACGGAGTTCATACTCCCTGCGTCTCTGTAGCAACTTGTTCCTTGTATCAGGGGCCGGGTTAGAGGCGTATGCAGATTCTGCTTGTATCATGGCAATTTCTAGTTCCCGTAAGTTGCCTATTATTTTTCCATATGACTCCAGTGATGGACATAAAAGGTGCCCCTCAGTGTGGACTTAAATGCTTCCCATTCCGTGGAGGAGGTCTACTGTTCCCAAGTTGTCCTTTCAGTATCCCGTAATGCCCTTCCTACACTCCCCCTGCA
This sequence comes from Lithobates pipiens, assembly GCF_037356315.1. Taxonomy (NCBI): domain Eukaryota; kingdom Metazoa; phylum Chordata; class Amphibia; order Anura; family Ranidae; genus Lithobates; species Lithobates pipiens. The sequence goes on from NW_027507757.1 coordinate 672,930, forward strand.
CTACCTCGTCCTCCAGCCAGTAAGAGTTCAGAAGCCAAATGGCAGGGCCCGAACCCGGGAGGAGGGCAAGTTCCACAGAGAGAGGAGCATAGTCCAAGACTCCTCTGGGTAGGTAAGTAGCTACAGTAACAATGGGAAGAGTATCCACCATGGCAAATGCCATTTCAATCCGAGACATGGTGTGGAAAGAATCCAAGTGGCAAGAATACTGGCTCACGTCTGGATGCTTCCATCGCTATATATCTCTGTAAGGTCATAAATCTACATCCAATCCAAAAGAGAGGGAAAGGATCTGCCACCCCCCCCCCCCCCCCAAGCGATCCACACCTGGGTTTAATAGGGCATTAAAGTCCTCCACATAATGTATTGGTCCAGGGGGTCTGGTCAACAGCTGGAGTGACAATTTGGACAGTACTTCCACCAAAAATGGGGGAGGAATATAAATGTTCACGAGAGTAAACGTCACAGAGGAAATTTGTAAGGTAAGTATAATAAATCTCCCATCTGGGTCTGTGTTAACTTTCAGCGGGAAGAGATTTAGCTAGTAAAATGGATACCCCCCTGGAGTTTTTTGTGTGGGTGGAATGATAAGATTGAGCCAACCATGGATGCCTAAAGCCCCGTACACACGAGAGGACTTATGTCCGACAGACTTCCGAAGGAGTTCTGCCGGAGTTCTGCCGGAGTTTCGACAGAGTTCTGACGGACTTTTCGACTGAGCGGACTTGGCCACACACAATCACACTAAACTCCGATGGATTCGAACGTGATGACGTACGACTGGACTCAAATAAGGAAGTTCATAGCCAGTAGCCAATAGCTGCCCTAGCGTCGGTTTTAGTCCGTCGGAATAGCATACACACGAGCAAATTTTTCGAAGGGACCGGGTTCGGCGGAGTTCCGTCGGAAAAATTTGAAGCATGTTCCATATTCTAAAGTCCGTCAGACTTTGGCGAATCAAAAGTCCGTTGCAGCCCACACACGATTGAATAGTCTGACGGAATCAGTCCGTCGGACTTTGGATGTTGAAAAGTCCGCTCGTGTGTACGCGGCATAAGTGTTCCCACCTTAGTGCCAGTGAGGTGAGTCTCTTGGAGGCAGATAATATGGGGATGGCATTTTTTTAAAACTGAAAAGACTAGGGACCTCTTTTGAGGTGAATTCATACCGCTAGTGTTCCATGACACTATCTTTAAGGGCTTCGCCATTCTAAGTTATACATCATACCATAGTCACATAGCAATGTAAATGCATTCACATTTAATACCTGATAGGCCGTGCCATCTTGAGCATACCCAATTGCCTTTACAACATAATGTATATTCTTGCCTCTACATAGGCACAAGCTATTATTGTATAAACCAGAAAGAACCAATAAACTGCCCTGGGCAGCAACCTAAAAAAATCTTAATTGACAGTGTCCCAAAAAAAGAAAAAAAAAAACAAAACCTTTGCTTCCCTCCTTGCTCGGCAAACCCCAACATAGCGAGCCTTGGATCCCTGAACTAAAAAACCCTGAAAAACCCCCCTTCGAACCTGGGGGAGGACTGTCCTGTGGCCTCGCCACCAACTGGTACGGGGGTGTAATGGAGTCTAGAGTGACTCCCGAACAGTTCTGCTTATGGGGGAAGTAGCATAGTTCAATAGTAGATGGAATAAATTGCATAGTAAACAACCAGTACATTTTATGGGGGGGGGGGGGGGGGGCTCAGATCTAATGATAAGAAGGAAGTCCGATCTGTAAGGGTTGAGTGTGACAGGATATAAGTTCTCAGGTCTGCTGTAGGGAAGAGTGGGATATCTTCATGGGAGCCCTAACCATTCCGCAGGGGCAAAGTAGAAGAACTCCCGTGTGTAGGGGAAAAGGTGGATCCGTGTCCAGCTCAGGGTAAACATAGATGGGAATTTTAGGGGTTAGAGCCTCAGGCATTAGACAGCTCTGTGCCTTGGTGGAACTCCATATCGGTCATTGAGCCACACCATAGCCTCTTTGGGGTTAATGTAGAAGTGTGCCTTAACAACATGAATGATGCGCCGCTTGGCGGGGAAAAGCATGGCGTAGGAGAGACCCTCTGTGCGTAGTCGGGCCTTTATTGCCATGAAGGAGGTGCATTGCCTCTGGACATCCACAGAGAAATCAGGGTACGCTGAAATGGTATTGCCATTGTATTTTAAGGGGCCATTCTCCATGGCAAGATGTAGGATAGCAACCTTGTCTTGGAAGTTGAGAAGCCGTGCAATAATGGAGCGGGGTGGTGCTCCAGAGGGTGGGGGGCGCAGAGGGGTGCAATATGCACGCTCATTCACATGGGAAAAGGATGGTGCTTCAGACCCAAAAATGTCCTTCAGCCATTTATAAAGGAACTTTTCAGGGTGAGGGCCCTCTGCACGTTCAGGGGAATCCAAGGAATCACAGGTTGTTCCAACATGAACAATTTTCCAAGTCGTCAATTTTGGCACGAAGCACCACCATTTCCCCGGTATGATCCCTCACTGTGGCAGACAGGGGATGGACAACATCCTCAAGGGAGATAATGCGTTCCTCTTCATCTCCTGCTCTGTCCCTTAAGTTTTGTACATCTTGCTTCAGGAGAAAAAAGTCCACGCAGACTGATGCTATCTGGGCAGTTAGTGAGGCTTTACAGTCCTGGATTGCAAGCATAATGGTGGCTAAAGTAGGTTCAGTGGAGGGGGAGCCTGGGCTGGAACTATCCTCACTATCCATGTGAGGGTCCTGGGACTGCAGCCAGTCAGGCTGTGTGTCTCTATTAGCAGGGGCAGAGTCACTCACCATGTCAGCTTGCTGCTTGTGAAGAGCGACAGTTGGCTGCAGCAGCATGTCATGCTGTTCTGCTTATGTCCCAGTGCCATCTTGCCAGCGGTATCGGGCCCTCTGTCCCGCTGCTGTCTCGATGCTGTCATGGGTGGCCTGTATTTCACCATGGATGCCAGCATGGGTGTCCGCAGAACTTTTTTCAGGGGGGGCATCATTTTAGGGTCACCCATGTGCCGCCCCTTTTTGACAATGTAATTTTCACATTGTCATGGTCAGAGACAGCAGGCGTAGTAGAGTTCCTAGGATAATTCATGGATAATGGCCGACAGGCCCTCTTACCAGACCCAGCGAAACTACAGCAGTGATGCCTCCAGCTGGATGATCGTTCACTCTGGGTTCCCCGGGGGCATCTGTGGTCAGTAGTGTAGCATGTCTGTACCCTGGCAGTATCTCAGTCTTTCCCTCTGGTGGTGCTGGGCTGCATGGCTCTCTCTCTGCTGGCGCTGGGCTGCATGGCTCTCTCTCTGGTAGCGCTGGGTAGCATGGCTCTCTCTGTCTGGCACTGGGTAGTGGGGCTCTCTCTCTGGTAGCGCTGGGTAGCGTGTTTCTCTCTCTCTCTCTCTGGTGGTGCTGGGAAGCATGGCTCTCTCTCTGGCGCTGGGTAGCATGGCTCTCTCTCTGGTGGTCCTGGATAGCGTGGCTCTCTCTGTGTGGCACTGGGTAGCGTGGCTTTCTCTGTCTGGCACTGGGTAGGGTGGCTCTCTCTCTGGTAGCACTGGGTAGTGTGTCTCTCTCTCTCTCTGGTGGCGCTGGGTAGCGTGACTCTCTCTCTGGCATTGGGTAGCGTGGCTCTCTCTCAGGTGGCGCTGGGTAGCGTGGCTCTCTGTCTGGCGCTGGGTATCATGGCTCTCTTTCTGTTCTCCTCTCCCAGTCTCCTTTGATTGGCCCTCAGTTATGGCCAATGGGGAAGGAATGGAGCGGGCAGGAAGCTGGGCGGGGAACCTGGTGAGAGCCGTCGTCTCTTCTCCCTGACTGGAGAAAGGGGCGGCTCGCAGGAGAAACCGCTGACAGCTCGCAGGTCGCCTTTCTCCTTTTCTGCTGGACTGAGCAGGGAAAAGAGCTCACAGTCACAGTACACTGATGGGGGGCTTCATAGCTTCCTGATGGTGTCACCTCGCTGGCTGCCTGCACCCTCATAGTGATGCCACTGTGCTGAATATGCTGGTCTGATCCCTGATTCCAGGAGGGGGGCACTTGACCCCCCTTGCCCCTACCTGCGGATGCCCATGCATGCCAGCCTGTAATGTTCCCACAGCCGTGGGGAACAATTTGGGACCAGTTTGGAGCAAATAGGGCTCAGGATGCCTGTAGGATGCCGTTCGGGATTTCGGAATTTCCGACAACAAAAATTTGAGAGCTGAATCTCAAATTTTCCGAAAACAAAATGCGTTGTGGGAAATTCCGAGCGTGTGTAGACAATCCCGACGCACAAATTTCCACGCATGCTCAGAAACAAGCAGAAGGGTCGCACTGGCTATTGAACTTCCTTTTTCTCAGCTCGTCGTACGTGTTGTACGATACCGCGTTCTTGACGTTTGGAAATTTCCGACAAGATCTGTGTGACCGTGTGCATGCAAGACAAGTTTGAGCCAACATCCGTTAGAAAAAAATCCAGGATTTTGTTGTCGGAATGTGCCATCGTGTGTACGCGGCATTAGAGAGCCGGAGAGCTCTACATAGTAATACAACAAGGTCTTTTAGACTCATCGCAGAGTTAGGAATCCACCAGGATAAGTCTTCCCTATTCTGGAATGCCGCAACAAAAGTTGGAGCCCAGATATAGGAAGTCAGAGACAGGTGATACAAGGTTATTTTTTATCCCAAACAGCCATTAGAAGTGAAGGGATTGTACTATAACCATGCAAAATGGAACCAATGTGTGATCATCAGGTGTTTTTTTTTATTTAATGGGCACCACTGCGGAAAACACATTGGTTCTATTTTGGGGTCCTATCCCACTTTAGGGTCTTATCTGCCCTTCTGGGTAGTCCAGCTGTCCTTTCCTACTGCTCATCAAGGTCCCAGCTTTACTAGCTGGGGGGTCTATTCTACTGAGCTTTGCTTTGGGGATCTGGTCTAGAGAACTCACTGGACCCACCCACCTCCAATTCCTCCCTCCAGTTACTTTGCCTTGGGCTAGCCAGCCCCGAGACTCGGAATTGGATGGATCCGCACCCCAGGCCATGAGAGCCATGGGGGGCTGGTCAGGAGCACCAGGACCAAACAGACAGAAAGATCTTCTGGACCGAAGCACGTGATGTCAGTACCTTAAGTACCCTCTCCCAGAATGCACAGCAAGATGACACTCCCCACTGGGCTGGCTCCGAGAAAAAGTGGCACTCAATGCGCCCAGCTGAACTGCGTTCTCACACTTGCCAGTGATGACAGCGCCACCTGTGGCCAAGAAGAACACAGTGCCATCCAGCTAGACTGGTACTGAAATCATAATTTGGTATAATTAAACCGAAAACCAAACTGCGGTTCTAGGAACTTTAAATAGAAAAAAACACATAGCGTGTGCTCTTCAGGAGCCGGCGCTACATACCCTTCTCCTATCCCAATATACGTTTTTAATTAACTACACTGGTCTTGGTCTACACATTTTGGGAAATGATCGACCTCCGAGATAAAATGTGCTAATTCTTACATTATTTGATTAGATGAATTAGAAAACAGGTGATAAAGGTTCTGGTTGGCTAAAGTTTTCACGATATTTCACAATAAAGATTTATACACACGGGGGGTATATTTGCCTACAAGGGAGGGGGGTGTCTGATGACAATGATGCCTCGTAACTTCTCGAAAATGTACGGTAGATCAATGGAAATGGTACCACATGGAAGTATATAAATTTATCTTCACTTTGAGACTAAATATTATTACCTAACTATTTTATTATTTTTTATTGCAAGGTGCATTTGTCTTGGTCAGATCTACACATCATACAGTTACTTCTGGTAACTTGTGAAAGTGTCATTGCCTAACATTTCCAAGGAACAGTTGTGTGATGTTTTCCCTCAGAAGTCACAATGCCTCAAAATCGTGTAAACAACGCAGATAACTTTTACTACATTTTTTCCTCAGTTTAGGTCGATGGGTATTCTACATATTTTTGGTAGAAAGAAAATCACAATAAGCGTATATTGATTGGTTTGCGCAAAATTTATAGCATCTACAAAATAGGGGATAGATTTATCACATTTTTATTATTCTTTTCTTACTAGTAATGGCGGTGATCAGCGATTTTTATCGGGACTGCGACATTATGGCAGACACATCGGACAATTTTGACACATTTTTGGGACCTTTCACATTTATACAGCGATCAGAGCTATGAAAGTGCACTGATTACTGTGTAAATTACATTGGCAGGGAAGGTGTTAAACACTAGGGGGCGATCAAGGGGTTAACTGTGTTCCCTAACTGGTGGGGAGGGGACTGTCGTGGGGAGATGACAGAGCGCTGTTCATACTTTGTACACACAATCAGTCAAACAGCACGGCATTGGATGGTGTCAGTAAGGCAGTGGACATGACAGCAGGGCAGGGCATGGTGTCAGTAGGGCAGAGGACGGTGTCAGTAGAGCAGTGGACTTGACAGTAGGGAAGTGGACGGCATCAGTAGGGCAGTGGATGGTGTCAGTATGGCAGTGGATGGTGTCAGTAGGACAGTGGATGGTGCCAGTAGGGCAGTGGATGGTGTCAGTAGAGCAGTGGATAGTGCCAGTAGGGCAGTGGATTGTGTCAGTAGGGCAGTAGACGGTGTCAGTAGGGCAGTGGGTGGTGTCAGTTAGACAGTGGACGGTGTCAGTAGAGCAGTGGATGGTGCCAGTAGGGCAGTGGATGGTGTCAGTAGGGCAGTAGACGGTGTCAGTAGGGCAATAAGTGGTGTCAGTTAGACAGTGGACGGTGTCAGTAGAGCAGTGGATGGTGCCAGTAGGGCAGTAGATGGTGTCAGTAGGGCAGTAGACGGTGTCAGTAGGGCAGTGGGTGGTGTCAGTAGGGCAGTGGACGGTTTCAGTAGGACAGTAGACGGTGTCATTAGGGCAGGGGGTGGTGTCAGTAGGGCAGAGGACGGTGTCAGTAGGGCAGTGGATGGTGTCAGTAGGGCAGTAGACGGTGTCAGTAGGGCAGTGGGTGGTGTCAGTAGGGCAGTGGACGGTTTCAGTAGGACAGTAGAGGGTGTCATTAGGGCAGTGGGTGGTGTCAGTAGGGCAGTGGATGGTGTCAGTAGGGCAGTGGATGGTGTCAGTAGGGCAGTAGACGGTGTCAGTAGGGCAGTGGGTGGTGTCAGTAGGGCAGTGGACGGTTTCAGTAGGACAGTAGACGGTGTCATTAGGGCAGTGGGTGGTGTCAGTAGGGCAGTGGACGGTGTCAGTAGGACAGTGGAAGGTGCCACTAGGGCAGTGGACGGTGTCATTAGGGCAGTGGATGGTGTCAGTAGGGCAGTGGACGGTGTCAGTAGGACAGTGGAAGGTGCCAGTAGGGCAGTGGACGGTCAGTAGGGCAGTGGACAGTGTCAGTAGGGCAGTGGAAGGTGCCAGTAGGGCAGTGGACGGTGTCATTAGGGCAGTGGACGATGTCAGTAGGGCAGTGGGCGGTGCCAGTAGGGCAGTGGATGGTGTCAGTAGGGCAGGGGGTGGTGTCAGTAGGGCAGTGGATGGTGTCAGTAGGGCAGTGGACAGTGTCAGTAGGGCAGTGGGTGGTGTCAGTAGGGCAGTGGGTGGTGTCAGTAGGGCAGTGGATGGTGCCAGTAGGGCAGTGGACGGTGTCATTAGGGCAGTGGACGGTGTCAGTAGGGCAGTGGATGGTGCCAGTAGGGCAGTGGACGGTGTCAGTTGGACAGTGGGTGGTGTCAGTAGGGCAGTGGGTGGTGTCAGTAGGGCAGTGGATGGTGTCAATAGGGCAGTGGGTGGTGTCAGTAGGGCAGAGGACGGTGTCAGTAAGGCAGTCGGTGGTGTCAGTAGGGCAGTGGACGGTGTCAGTAGGGCAGTGGATGGTATCAGTAGGGCAGTGGACGGTGTCAGTAGGCAGTGGATGGTTTCAGTAAGGCAGTGGATGGTATCAGTAGGGCAGTGGACGGTGTCAGTAGGGCAGTGGACGGTGTCAGTAGGGCAGTGGACCGTGTCAGTAGGCAGTGGATGGTTTCAGTAGGGCAGTAGATGGTATCAGTAGGGCAATGTACCTCGATCCAAAAACCCAAATCAGCTCTACTGAACCCAACCCCATCCAAACTGCTCACAAAGCCGCATTGTGCATTCTATAACACTTTCAAGCTCCTTTTGATTACCAAAAAAAAATCCCCAAAAATCCAAAGCAATCCACAGGCACCCCACAAATAGAGAAGAAAATATCAGATAAAGGTTACTGAGTGAGCACAGGACAATAGTAAATATGCCAGGATGGGACTGCAGAGGGTACAAGACTGCGATCTTCAATGTCCCTGGAAAGACCAGCATGACAAGTCCCACACCGGAAAGATTGTGGACTGTGAACTTCAAGAAAGTAAAGCAATGCCGAGGAAAGGAAGGACCCTCAGCTCTGCACCCACCCAGCGGTCGTGTCCCTTGGCTCTGTCTGTGCAAATCGCACTCCAGACAGGTCACATACTCCATAGATCCCAACTGTCCCTGATTTGGAGCAATGTCCCTCTGTCCCTCTTCCCCCCTCATTTGTCCCTCATGTTGGTCTGATCCATATAGTTGTATATAAAATGCACTTTTTATCTTTCAAAAACTGTTTCCCAGAGCTAAACCCTTCATCCAATTTCTAAATTTGCAGCATTTGTAAATTTTAAAAGCCAATATAAAGGAATAGTGGTGGTAAAAATAAGCCATTGTGGATTGGAGTAACCTTTTTTGGGGCACCCACTAATTAGGGGTACTTTGTCACAGTAAGTGGGCTTAGCACTATATGACCGTATAGTGTGACCAAACCCCCGTAATTTTTTGGGAGCCGCCACTCGCGGCACATCGCCGTTGACCGCGGCGCGCTCAGTGCGCCTGCGCGCCGCTGTCTACGGCGCATGCGCCGTAGACAGCGGTGCCCGTCTTTCGCCAAATATCTCCTAAACCGTGTAGGTTTAGGAGATATTTTGTGGACCTACAGGTAAGCTTTAATCTAGGTTTACCTGTAGGTCAAAGTTGGTTGTAAGGCTTTACAACCACTTTAAGCCAGCAAAATGGTCCCGGGCTGAAAGTGGTTAACTAGCCTTGCAGGAGGCCGGGGCTGTGTATCTGCAGACTCTGCACTGAGCAGACACTGGTGCGCTTTGCCACATCACCCCCCCCCCCACCCGCTCACAGCACACTGTGTGCTTTACACAACACCGCACCGCAAAACTCACACAGCGCCGGGGACTCGGGCAGAGCGCCGAACAGCGCAGGCAGGGGAGGGAGACACCTGCACTGGAAATCCCATTCAAAGCCCGCACTGTCCGGGTGAAGAGGGCTTCCATAGGTGCCGGAATGGCAGACAAAAAGCCCTGAATAGAGTAATTATCAGACAGATGAAGTAACTCTTGATGTCTTTACAGGTAAACAAGATGTTCAATGTCAGCAGTGAAATGGAACCAACCGCGGTTTACAGCCATGAGAATTTGATCACAGCCCTGGTTTTATCTATCACCACTCTTGTGGGTGTCCCCGGCAATGCTCTGGTGCTTTGGGTTACTGGAGTGAAGATGGAGCGGACCGTGACCACTGTTTGGTTTGGGAACCTTGCTCTGGCCGATATCATGTGCTGCTTGTGTCTTCCATTCATTGTAGTGCAGTACTTCTACTCCTCATGGCTGTACGGACCTGCTCTCTGCAAGATGTTATTTTTCATCCTCTTCCTTAACATGTACACCAGTGTCTTCACCCTGGTGGCCATCAGCATTGACCGATGGATTCTGGTTGTCCATCCCGTGTGGGCCCGAAATCACCGAAGAATCAAAATGGCGTGGATGATATGCTTGGCTATTTGGATGTTGTCCTTCGTGATGTGTCTGCCTATCGCCATCTACAAAAAATATCACACCTTTGATAACAGGACCTTCTGCTATTCAGAACCTCACATAAGAGAGCCCTTCTATCTCACATGTGCAATGTTTGGATTTCTGATCCCTCTTATTATCATTTGTATCTGTTACACTCATCTGGCTTTTGCAGTAAAAAATATCAGATTTTCTGAAGTAGGTAGAAAAACCATCAAGATGTCAATAAGTGTTATTGTCGTGTTTTTCATCACCTGGGCCCCCTACCACATCATGGGAGTAATCCTGCTACACACTTTTAATGGTGTATTGTACATCCTGGCCTTTCTCTCACTGCCTCTGGCCGCATTCAATAGTTGCATCAACCCAATACTCTACGTCTTCATGGGGAGAGATATGAAGCAGAAGCTGAGACAGTCTATTGGCGAGATCATACAAAATATATTTAGGGAGAACTTATTATCTCCACCAGGCAATGAGGACCAGCGCACCCCAGAAGAAGAAGAAGGACTCCCGATATAATGTATGGAATGGATTTGTAGATGTTTTAGCGCATTTTTAGCTTTATTAGTGATTGTAATGAACTGCCTTCTCAAAATCTTATCATTGCGTGTTAGGGCGGCCATACTGTATGTCATGAATAAGTCACATGGCATCAGGGCTTAGTGCTTATTGGCCATTCGGGGTGATAGGTGTTATCAGTATATGTGCACCCCCCCTCCCCCCTCCAAGTTGTCCAATCTGTCCACCGATCACTAACCCGGGAACAAGTCTGCTTATCTGTAGTCAGAAATCTTTATCTCTTTACTAGTTCAGGGCACGGGACACATAGTAGTGAAGGAAGAGGATAAAGATGACAGCCAGGAAACTGGCTTCTGCAGATGTAAAATAACAATGACATATACAGTGTATATATACATTTATACTACCTACCAAAATAATAATAATAATAATAATAATAATAATAATAATAATAATAATAAATAATAATAATAATAAATAGGGCTTTTTTTCAGCAGGAACGTGGGGGAACGAGGTTCCGGCACCTCCTGCACTAAATGTTTGTAATGACAACAGGTGCTGGGGTGTCCTAAAGGGCTATTAAAGCTGGCTGCTTAGGGATCTATTGTTATTGGGGGCATCAATTGTTGCGGGCGGGGGAGGGGGTCTATTTTTGCTGGGGAAGTCTATGGTTGCTGGGGGGCTTTTTGACTTTTTTTCCTTGTTTGGGGTTTCTTGGTTGCTAAGAGGGATTGACAATTTCGGAAGGGATCTACTGTTGCTGGCTGCTAGAAGATTTATTCATACTGGCTGATAGGAGATCTATTGTTGCCAGTGGGGGTTTATAGTTGCTGGAGTTGATCTGTTCTCGCTGGTGGGCTATATTGTTGCAGGGGAAACTATTGTTGCTGGAGGGTCTATTGTTGCTGAGGAAGTGTACTGTAGGTGTTGGTAGATCTATTGTTGCTGTTGGGGGGGGGGGTTCTATATTTGCTTAAATAGATCTATTGTTGCTTGGAAATTTATTGTTGCTGAAGGTTTCTATTGTTGCTGAGAGAGGAGGTCTATTGTTGTTGGTTGCAGGGGATCCATTTTACTGGTTTTCTTGTTATTATTAGCACATTCCATATATATTATTTAGCATCACAAATTAACCACTTACGGAGCGCCGACCGTTGTTTTATGTCACTACTTTGAAGAGGAATATCGTTGTTATGGCAGCTACCATAACCCCGGTATCCTCTTCTTCAGCGGGCGGTCCTCTTTCAGATAAAAGTGGCAGCGGCGGAGGCAATCAGATCCTTCTTCCAGTTGGGCATGGAGACAAGTGAGGGGAAGATGCCCCCCCCCACCCGCCTCCATACCACTGTGGGGCAGAAGTGACGTCAAAATGTTACTTCCGCCCATAACTCTTAAATGGACAATTTCTTTTTTTTCTCAAATGACATTTAATTTTTTTTTCTTTTTTTTGCATTTTAGTATAAATATGAGATCTGAGGTCATTTTGACCCCCCAGATCTCATATTTAAGAGGTCCTGTCATGTTTTTTCATTTTTTTTCTATTACATTCCTTGTAATAGGAATAAAAGTGACAGCATTTTTTTTTAAAGCAGTGTAAAAATAAAAAATAAATAAGAAAAAAATAAAATAAAAATGTAAACGCGCCCATCCCGCCAAACTCACGTGCGGAGTGAACGCATAAGTGAGCAGCGTCCGCATAAGAAAAAACAGCGTTTAAACCACACAATGTGAGGTATCGCCGCGATCGTTAGAGCGAGAGCAATAATTCTAACCCTAGACCTCCTCTGTAACCAAAACATGCAACCTTGTAGAATTTTTTAAACGTCGCCTATAGAGCTTTTAAGGGTAAAATTTTGTCGCCATTCCAGGAGCGGGGCGCAATTTTGAAGTGTGAAATGTTGGGTATCAATTTACTTGGAGTAACATTATCTTTCACAATATAAAATTGGGCTAACTTTACTGTTCTCTTATGTTTAATTTTAGAAAAGTGTATTTTTCCCCAAAAAAGTGCGCTTGCAAGACCGCTGCGCAAATACGGTGTGACATAAAGTATTGCAACGACCGCCATTTTATTCTCTAGGGTGTTCGAAAAAATATATATATAACGTTTGGGGGTTCTAAGTAATTTTCTAGTAAATAAAATGTTTTTAACTTGTAAACACCAAATCTCATAAAGAGGCTCGGTCCTTAAGTGGTTAATACTTGGTTGCATATTCTCCAAAAGGGGCGGTACTGAGAGGCGGGTAGCGGGTGGAACTAAGGGACATTGCTCGGAGGTGGGTAGGGGGCGGAGACAAGAGGTGACTCAGAAGTTGGGAGTACCTGCACCTATTCTGTGAGAAAAATTCCCTGATAATAATATTATAATAATAATATAATAATAATGATCTATTTCAGTAACTCGGGTTAAAAACAGAGGATTTTGCTGCATACGTTTGTAAATACTGTACATGTAGAAGCCGCACTGCCGCATGAAGGCACCTCTGGTAAGTGTGGTCCCATACCCTGGACTATCTGAGTTCCCAACTATGGGAGATATATAGCAATTCACAAACAGAGAGGAGGCTCACCTAGAGGAAGCAACACCTCAGAAGTCCAGACACCTCCTTTACAAGACACCTGAAGACTCCCGGTGATGTGTCTGCACCGAATCCCCAAAAAAAACCCAAAAATGGCGGCAGCCTCGATCTGCGGGTACATGTGAGCACCCCAATACACAACTCAATAAAAGAGAGTCCCCAACACATTTTTAACCCCTTCAATATCGGGAACTTTCACCCCCGTCCTGCCCAGGCCAAATTTCAGCTCTGTCACATTTTGATTGACAATTGCTCGGTCATGTAACACTGTACACATATGATATTTTTATCCTTTTTCTTTCTTCACATAAATAGAGCTTTCTTTTGGTGATATTTAATCACTGCTGAAGTTTTTATTTTTTGCTAAATAAATAAAAAAAAGACAAAAAATTTTGAAAAAAACATTGTGTTTTTTTTTGTTTCTGTTTTAAAATTTTGCAAATAAATAATCTTTCTTCATAAATGTATTTCCTTATATAATATGTATTGTATTCTGCTACATTTCTTAGGTGAAAATAACCCAAATCAGTGTATATTATTTAATCTGTTATGTATTTATATATGGAGATCATATCCCCCTTATGTATTTATAGATGGAGATCATATCCCCCCTTATGTATTTATAGATGGAGATCATATCCCCACTTATGTATTTATACATGGAGATCATATCCCCCCTTATGTATTTATACATGGAGATCATATCCCCCCTTATGTATTTATACATGGAGATCATATCCCCCCTTATGTATTTATACATGGTGATCATATCCGCCCTTATGTATTTATACATGTTGATCATATCCCCCCCCCTTATGTATTTTTATGTGTTGATCATATCCCCCTTAATCTCCTGTTCTCAAGAGAGAATACATTCAGTTCCTCTAATCTTTCCTCATAGCCGAGCTCCTCCATGCCTCTTATCAGTTTGGTTGCCCTTCTCTGCACTTTCTCCAGTTCCCCGATATCCTTTTTGTGAACTGGAGCCCAAAGCTGAACTGCATATTCCAGATGCAGTATAGACGTAGATTCCCTCTACACAAATATTAGACAAGATGATGCCTTGGAGGCCATGGAATGGGTCCTAAACGGATCATCAGAACTAGAAGGTCCACAAGAGAAATTTATTATCGAAGCCATAGAACTGGCCATGAAGAGCAATTACTTTTGGCACGATAAATCGTACTTTCGCCAACATAAAGGCATATCAATGGGTGCAAAGTATGCACCTAGTGTGGCAAACATTTTCTGAAGTAAGTGGGAACAAGAATAGATCTATGACAAATTTAGGCCAGGCATAGCATTATATAAAAGGTATATCGATGATGTAATTATCCTGTGGAGGGTAACGGAGGAAGTCTTGAAAGGGTTCTTAGAGGAGATCAACCATAATCAATATCATATCTCCTTTTCCGGAGGATGGAATTCTGAGCAAGTCAACAACTTCCTGGATTTAGTGGTATATAGACAAGCAGACCAACCATATACACACACCTTTTTTATAGATACGGAACACAATGGGTATATCCCCACATATACTTGCCACCATCTCAGATGGCTAGGGGGTATACCCAAGGGCCAACTCATGCGGATTTGCAGAAATTGTAAGGATTCAAAGGAGTACACAAAAAAGGCAGAGGTGTTGACAGAGAGATTTGTGGCAAAAGGATATAAAGAAAATATAGTGAGAGAAGTAGGAAAGCAATTGGAAGCAATGGACAGGAGGGAGATTTTGAAGGATAAACCAAAACAAGAGAATTAATTCAGTATGGTATTTGTTTCCGATTATCACAGACAACACAAGGAATTTGAAATATAATATTAAACAAATGGCCTATTCTTCTCCAAGGCAACCCTCTGGCCAAGCTCCTACCAGCCAGGCCAGGGTTTGTCTACCAAAGAGCTCCCAATCTGAGGGATAGATTGGTGAAAAATGTACCTGGCCCTCCAAAAAGATTGGGAACTTTTCTGGACCATAAAGGGTTCTACACATGTGGGAGATGCAAAATGTGAAGCACAATCAGAGAAAGACCCAGAAAAACTACCACATTCACATCCTTTGTTATCAAAAAAGAATATAAGATAAATAAACTGATAACATGCCAAAGTAAATGCGTCACATATCTGCTGACTTGTCCATGTGGCCTACAATATTTGGGCAGGACAACCAGACAACTATGTGTAAGGACTAGGGATGAGCTTCGAGTTTGAGTCCAACATGAGTTGACTCGAACATCAGCTGTTCGATCGTTCGCCAAAGATCGAACATTATGGGGCATTCACGCAAAATTAGAGTGGCGCGTCACGCCCCATAATGCACTGCATCATCGCAGTGCATTGCTGGCTGATGATTGGCCAAGCATGCTTTGGCCAATCACAGCGCTGTCAGCAAAGAGAGCCATAAATGGCTAAAGGCAGGGTGCCTTTGGCCAATTATGGCTCAGGGGGTTAAGTAAATACCCCACACTATATAAGGCCGCCTGCACGTCAGCCTTGTGTATTGTATTGAACAAATATGTGCCTTTGCTTAGGATAACCTCCGCCCGTTAACCACGCAAATAAAAGGCGCTTAGCATTAAAGAATATGCTTTCTACCTGGGAGTTGTGGAATTTTAAGCAGCTGTTCTAAAAGGTATTAAATCAATAAAACCACTAAAAAACATTAAACAAAAATCTGCAAGGTGGATGGATAAATCAATTCACCCGTAGAAAAAACAGCGCATAATACTCAATAGAAAAAAAGAAAATTATATGCAAATTGTGCTAGTGCAACCTATTGTTCTATGGAAAGAATATTTCTATCTTCCCAAATGTAGCCATACAATCACAATATTGTCCATGAACACTGTCCATATATCTAAATTGTACTGAGTACGTAGGATAGTTACAGGGAACAAGTTGAAACAGGATATCTATTTCAGTCCATCAACAGACCATAAAATTGAAGGCTAAAACTAAAACAAAATGTCCTGGTATAAATCAAGAGGAGTGTACGATGCAATCCTTCCTTAACATGAAAAAACAGTGATCCCGAATTTGCTGGGGTACAATCTCAAGACTGAAGTGACCCCCCCTTAGTAATGCTCTTACCAGATATGCCTGGTTACATAGGCTCTTCGAAAATAATCCTCATCCGCTCGATTTCATCCGGTTCATCTGTGCTAGGTAATACACGGTCGGATGTGCTTGGTTACACGGGCTCTCAGATGTTACTCATCAGCTGGATCCCATCCACTGCATACACGGTCGGATGTGCTTGGTTACACGGGCTCTCGGATTTTACTCATCGGCTGGATCCCATCCACTGCATAAGTGCCAGGTGATTCAAGATCTTTTTTTCTTTTTTTATAAGTGATCACATAATCTCTGTTCCCAGCTGCACAAGACCTGCCAGAGGCCTCTGGCAGGTCTTGTGCAGCTGGGAACAGAGATTATGTGATCACTTATAAAAAAAGAAAAAAAGATCTTGAATCACCTGGCACTTATGCAGTGGATGGGATCCAGCCGATGAGTAAAATCCGAGAGCCCGTGTAACCAAGCACATCCGACCGTGTATGCAGTGGATGGGATCCAGCTGATGAGTAACATCTGAGAGCCCGTGTAACCAAGCACATCCGACCGTGTATTACCTAGCACAGATGAACCGGATGAAATCGAGCGGATGAGGATTATTTTCGAAGAGCCTATGTAACCAGGCATATCTGGTAAGAGCATTACTAAGGGGGGGTCACTTCAGTCTTGAGATTGTACCCCAGCAAATTCGGGATCACTGTTTTTTCATGTTAAGGAAGGATTGCATCGTACACTCCTCTTGATTTATACCAGGACATTTTGTTTTAGTTTTAGCCTTCAATTTTATGGTCTGTTGATGGACTGAAATAGATATCCTGTTTCAACTTGTTCCCTGTAACTATCCTACGTACTCAGTACAATTTAGATATATGGACAGTGTTCATGGACAATATTGTGATTGTATGGCTACATTTGGGAAGATAGAAATATTCTTTCCATAGAACAATAGGTTGCACTAGCACAATTTGCATATAATTTTCTTTTTTTCTATTGAGTATTATGCGCTGTTTTTTCTACGGGTGAATTGATTTATCCATCCACCTTGCAGATTTTTGTTTAATATTGTGTATTGTATTGCTGGTGGAGAGAGAGAGAGAGAGAAAGAGAGAGTGTCATTTCATTTACTTTGAGAAGGCAGTTTATTCAGTTAGCTAGATCTGACTGCAGACCGTTCCCGGTGTACTGTTTCTAATATACTTCAGGCAGGCAGTTGATTCAGTTAGCTGTATATATATATATACAGTCCCCTAAATATATATCCACTGCATTCTAGTCTAGCCAAGCCTATACGTGACTGCAGGCCATTCCTGGTGAAATTTTTCTAGTAAACTTCAGTCTGTGTTTTGCTTATCCAATTTTACAGCATGTATGCAAGGCCAACAAATAAAGGCAGATGCTTACAGGCCACTAAAAGAGGGCAAGCAGATTCTGTGTCTACAGCCAATAGTGCTGGTCATGGACATGGTGCATCCTCAGCATGTGGCCGTGGGGCACGCTTGTCCTTTTTTTCTACAGCTGGCTGTGTTAAGCTACAACATGCAGAAGAGTTGGTAGAGTGGATCACAAAGCCGTCCTCGTCCTTCTCATCCTCTGTTACCCAGGCTAAGAAAAGTTTGGCTGCCAGTGTAGCTGCCAAAGCAGCCTATTTGATAGCCTCAATGGCATCTGTCTCTCCTTCCCTAGCCCCACCATCATGTCCTGACGTTCGACCACAGTGTCAGGTACATGCTGCAGGAGGATGCACATCCTTTTGAAGGCCCCAATGATGGTACCCAGGTTGATGATGAAGGCAGTAACATGAGCCCAGAGATAGTGTGTGCCCAAGAAGGACAAGAAACTGGCAGTCATGTTCCCCTAGTTGCAGCATACTGCCAGGTTTGCTCCAGTGGCGAGGAGGGAGGGGATGATGAGGTCACTGACTCTACATGGGTGCCTGATAGAAGAGAGGAGGAGGAGGAGAAGGAGGAGGAGGAGGAGGCACATCTCCAACAAGGCAGGATGCCCTCCAGGGGCCAGCTTAAGGACAGCCAACTGACTGCATCACACTGCAGAGGTCTGCAAGTGCAGGGCACTGCTGACTCCATGCTTTTTTTCAAACTATCTTTGGTGTGGGCCTTTTTTGAGATGTGTGCAGCAGATCACACCGTTGCTGTTTGCAACATATGTCTGAAGCATATCAAGCATGGCCAAAACAGCAGCCGCTTGGGCACCACATGCTTAACCAGACATATGTCGCGGCTCCCATGCAGTCTGTTGGCAACAGTACTTAAAAGACTCACACCAAAGAACAAGGCGGACCTCTCCTTGCTCCTCATCAGCTGGGATCTCTAACCCCACTACACCTTTAGTCCTCTCAGAGACCTGCATTGAGAGGAATGAAGGTGTAGAATTAGGTGTCCAAAGCACTTGCGGCAAATCTGCTAGCGGTACACCAACATTTGATTGTAGCAGGCAAATTTCCCTACCCCAGTTGCTAAACCATTGAAAGAAATTCAGTCCCAGACATCCACAAGCTCAGCGGCTGAATGCAAGTTGGGCTAAATTACTAGCACTCCAACTGCTGATTTTTCAGCTGGTACACTCTGCCCCCATTCAAGAATTTGTGGAATGTACAGTACCTCAGTGGCAGGTTCCCAAATGCCATTTTTTTTCAGAAGGCCATTCCGGCTCTCTACCAACATGTGAAAGGCAATGTCTTGGACTCGTTGGACATGGCGGTCAGGGGCAAGGTGCATATTAAGGCAGCTGGGAAGGATGCAGGACAGGTTGCAGTAATGTTAGAGCTTGTTCCACCACCACTCCTCCAAAATGCTGATAGTGGTGATTCTGCCACACCTCTCTCCTCCACCCCCTCCTCTTCTTCTTTCTCTATGGCCTCTTGCAGATTTGACCTCGGAAGCAGTGGGGCTCCGTAGACGTTCTAGGGGCTACGAAAAAAAATGCCACATGGTGCTTCAGTTGGTCTGCTTAGTGGACAGGAGCCACACTGAGGCAGAGATTCTGGCAGTTCTGCAGGGGCAGGTTGAGAGTTGGTTGATGCCATGCCAGCTTCAGGCAGGAATGGTGGTTTGTGACAATAGCATCAACCTCCTCTCCGCCCTCCAACAGGGACACTTGACCCATGTTCCCTGTTTAACTCACGTCCTTAATTTGGTGGTGCAGCGGATCTTGTGCAGGTACATGGCTTAAAGGATCTCCAGAGGCAGGCCAGGAAAGTCTGTGGGCATTTCCGCCGGTCATATAATGCCAGTGCTCGGCTGGCTGACCTTCAAAAGGAATGCAATCTGCCCAAGAACCGCCTCATCTGTGACATGCCCACCAGGTGAAACTCAACGTTGGCAATGCTGCAGTGGCTGCACAAGCAGAAGAGGGTCACCAATGAGTACCTGTGCAAATATGGCACAAGGACAGGGTCAGGTGAGCTTGGCTTTTTCTCACCATGCCAGTGGCTAATGATCAAGGATGCATGCACTGTCCTGTTACCATTTGAGGAGGCCACGAGGATGGTGAGCAGTGACAGTGCATACATCAGTGATACTGTCCCTCTTGTCTTCCTGTTGGAGCACATGTTGCGTGGAATAAAGGACAGGGCATTTGAGGCAGAACAGAGGGAGGAAGAGGAGGACTTCCATACCTCTCAAGGCCCCTTTATCCAAACAATATCCCTGCAGGCCCGCCTATCACACTGAAAGAGGAGGAGGAGGAGGTGGAAGAGGAGGATGGTTGTGTCAGCATGGAGGTGGAGCCTGGCACTCAGCATCAGCAGCAGTCTTCAAGGGATTGTTTTCAGTCCCCAAAAACCCATGGACTTGTATGTGGCTGCTGATCATTTCGTCCTTAGTGCCCCAGAGGACTCCGGACCGAATGCCTCAGCAAACCTATGCTGTATGGCCTCTCTGATCCTGCAAAGCCTGCAAAAGGACTCTTGGATTCGTAGTATCAAGGAGAGGGATCAGTACTGGCTGGCAACCCTTCTTGATCCACGTTACAAGGGTAAGGTTGCAGCATTTATCCAGCCTTTGCAGAGGGAGCAGAGGATGAAACATCGATTCGGGAGGCCTTGCAGAAAGGTTTGTGCAATGCGTTTCCAGAGCCTGGGAGGTTTCAATTTCCTGGTCCTCCTGGAGAACGTGTTGCTGAGACTTCGGTCAGTCACAGAAGGGGCGATGGAGAAGGTGGCTGTCTGACTGATGCGTTCAGACAATTTTTTAGTCGCAAAGTCTGATCAGTTCTAACAACCATCGCCAGCATCTGATTTACATTTTGCAGGAATACCTTGGGGCAAGATCAGATTTGGAGACCTTTCCAACCAAAAATCCACTGGGTTACTGGGTCTTGAGGACGGATCACTAGCCAGAGCTTGCACAGTATGCACTTGAGCTACTGGCCTGTCCTGCATCCTGTGTTCTATCTGAACGCACATACAGTGCTACTGGAGGCTTTTTAATGGATCATAGAGTGTGCCTGTCCACAGACTCGGTTGATCGGCTCACCTTCATAAAAATGAATCAGTCTTGGATCACCAGCTATGAAGCACCTGATGCTGATGTAACCGATTTTTTTTAATGAATGTGAGATCCTTTGAAGACTGACTATGCTGATGCTGAGTGACTATCCTGTTATGCTGAGTGACTATCCTATTCCTCCTTAATGTTCATGTTGATAGCTTCTAAGAACATTTTTGGCACCACCACCAGTGCCTAAAGCCCAATTTTTCTGCCCCTGTTTAACAGGAGCGTGTAATTACAATTTTTGCTGTAATATTTTGCAGCAGGGCTCATTCATGTGCTCAACTAGAGTATCTGTGAGGGGTTGCAGTGTTGTGGCACCAACACCAGTTCCTAAAGCCCAATTGTTCTCCCCCTGTTTAATAAGAGCATGTAATTACAATTTTTGCTGTAATATTTTGTAGCAGGGCTCGTTCCTGTACTCAACTAGAGTATCTGTGAGGGGTTGCAGTGTTTTGGCACCACCGCCACCGCCGCCTAAGGCCCAATTTTTCTGCCCCTTTTTAACAGGTGGGGCGTTATCACAATTTTTTGCTTTAATATTTCTCAGCAGGGCACGTTCCTGCACTCAACTAAAGTATCTGTGAGGGTTTGCAGTGCTGTGACACCAGCACCACTGCCTAAAGCCCAATTTTTCTGCCCCTGTTTAACAGGGACGTGTAATTAAAATTTTTGATCCAATATTTCACAGCAGGGCTCGTTCCTGCGCTCCACAACAGAATCTGTGAGGGGTTACAGTGTTGTGGCACCACCACCACTGCCTAAGACCCAATTTGACTGTCCCTGTTCAACAGGGGTGTGTAATTACAATTTTTGATACAATATTTTACAGCATGGCCCATTCCTGCTCCCACCAAATGTAGCTGTGAGGGCTTACAGTGTTGTTGCAACACCACCACACCACCACCAAAGGCCTACTTTTTCTGACCCTGGTAAACAGGGGCAAGTAATTACAATTCTTGATATAATATTTCACAGCAAAGCCCATTCTAGCCCCCACCAAGAGTAACTATGAGGGCTCACAGTGTTCTGGTACCACCAACACCTTAGGCCCAAATTTCTGCAGAACATATAGGGCAGGCCCTTACTTTAAAACATCCAACCTGAAAACGACTCCTACTTACAAATGGAGGGAGACAACAGGAAGTGAGATGAAATCTACCCCTAGGAAGGGAAATTCTCTCCTGTAAGAGTTAATATGGGAAAAAGGTGTCTCCTCCACTAATGCTTTATCACCAATCCTTGTTTCCCTAAAAACCCCAAATATTCAAAATCCAATTGTCATTGGGACAGAAAGTGAGGTGAAATCTTATGAAGAGGGACACGGACAGCAAAACAAATGTTGCAGGGGTGATAACCCTTCCCTATGTTTTCCAAAAAGCTTAAAATAGATTTTTTAGCTGGTGCTACACTTATAAAATGTACCTGTTCCAAATTACAAACAGATTCAACTTAAGAAAAAAACCTACAGTCCCTGTCTTTCTTGGGACTGCCGTTATACTGCTGTTCAGAGTATATAGGACCTGGTGGCCCCACGCCTTTTCTTTTTTTAATTTGGGTGCGGGGTTCCCTTTAATATCCATACAAGACCCAAAGGAGCTGGTAATGGGCTGGGGGTTACCCATGCCGTCTTTCTCAATGATTTTCATCCATATTGCCAGGACCGACATTACATTACAGCCGCAAGCAGTTTTAAAAGACTTTTATTCCTTTAGAAATGTCATTTTTTGCAGGGACTGTTCTAAACACAGGAAACATGCGCCACTTTACAAGCATACTATAGACACCCCCATGTACAATATTAAAAGGAATATTTCACTTTTTTTTTTTAATTTAAGCATCATTGCTCCTGAAAAAATGTCAGTTCTTAAAACTTTTATTTGCAATGATGCATGTCCCCTGGGGCAGGACCCGGGTCCCCAAACACTTTTTACTACAATAACTTGCATATTAGCCTGTAAAATGTGCACTTTTGATTTCTCATGTTCGAGTCCCATAGACTTTAACGGTGTTCGAAAGTACGCAAACTTTCAGTCCGTTCACATGTTTTAGATACAAACCAAACCGGGGGGGGGGGGCGGGGGGGTGGTTCGGCTCGTCCCTAGCGGGGATAAAAAAAACAAAAATAAAGACAACTTGAAAGGACAAATACCCACTGATGGCATTTTAGTTTGGGGACGGCTTCTTACCTGCTTAAAAAACTATTTCTCAAAAAACCAGCAGGAAGGAAGTCACCATAATAGTTGTGTAAGTTAAGGTCAGAATACATTTTAATCATTTGTTACTCTGAAATATTCCGAGGAGGTGGAAGGTTCTTCTCTCTATCTGCTGCAGACTAGTAGAGGTAAGACCGGCCATGGAGAAGTCCTCCCACCACGGATGGGAGATGGAAGAGTGAGAGGAAGAAAGTGAAATTGAAATGGGAAAGAGGAGGAAGGAGAATGAGGAAAACAAAAGGAGAATAAATGGGGTTAGATATAAAGGTAGACAGGCAAAGAGAAGAAGAGGCAAGAGATATAAGAAGATGACATAAAAGTATGAAAGGTGAGAGGACCCTGGCGGGTATGACAATGGAGAGTATGTACAGGAGAGGAGTATGGAGGGTATGACAATGCAGAGTATGTACAGGAGAGGAGTGTGGAGGGTATGACAAAGAGGGTGGATGCAAAAGAGGAATTTGGGGCATGTAATGAAAAGTGGGTGTTGGAGAGGGCTGTGGTGGCTATGACCATGGATATTTAGTGCAGGAAAGGAGTGTAGAGAGTATGAGAGTGGGTGCAGGAGAGACACAAAGATGTATATTAGGGACAGTCGGAATGTGCGATCGTGTGTACGCAGCATTGGAGTGTGAGAGCTCTACGCAGTCATACAACAAGGTCTTTTAGACTCGTCACATAGTTATGAATCCACCAGGATAAGTTTTCCCTATTCTGGAATACAACAAAACAAATAAAAGTTGGAGCCCAGATATAGGAAGTCAGAGGCAGATGACAAGGTTATTTTTTTTTATTCCAAACAGCCATTAGAAGTGAAGGGATTGTACTATAACCATGCAAAATGGAACCAATGTGTGATCATCAGGTGTTTTTATTTAATGGGCACCTCTGCTGACAACACATTGGTTCTATTTTGGGGTCCTATCCCTTTAGGATCTTATCTGCCCTTCTGGGTAGTCCAGTTGTCCTTTCCTACTGCTCATCAAGGTCCCAGCTTTACTAGCTGGGGGGTCTATTCTACTGAGCTTTGCTTGAGATGACTGAAAGACTTCATTTTGGGGATCTGGTCTAGAGAATTCACTGGAGTTGTGTCTGGAAGATATTGGAAGGAGGAATCCAACTATCCAAGGACATCAGTGAGTGTGCTGCTACTACCCCATAGACATTGTTCATGGTGTCCCGGCCACGTTCAGTCCATTATTTGCTTGGACTGTGCTCAATATCTCTAGGAGAAGGATAGGTGTCCTCAAAATACTCAGGGGTCAAGTCCTGGGGAAAAAAGTGTGGGAACTCCCACCCAAGATCCACTCGCCCACCAAAAAAAAAATAAAAAATGATACGCTCATATGCACGAACGCTTCAAAAGTGGTATTTTTCATCCGATTTTTGTATTGTGTGTATGAAGCTTAACTGTTAGTACATAAAAAAAAACAATCCTCAATAAATAAATAAATACGGTAATTCTCTGAATAATCAGCATTCATTCAATTGTGCTTCCATGGAAATGTGAACATCATGTTCTGATCTATATTGGGGAATGTTATTTTGTATATAGAGTGTTTATGTGGTGAGTTTACACTTTTCATTGAACAGAGTTTGGATAACACAGGGTTAAACGGAAAGGTCATAAATTAACTGCACATTATCTGGACAGAATGCTTGGGGAGATAGTGATGTGTTCCTGCTTAGGAGATGTATGTTAGCTTGGGGGGCTGCAAACTCTGCAGGGGCTCCAACACACACTCGCTGCTATTCCAACCCTTCACATATTTCCACATAAACTTCCCTCCTGGCATTAAACTTTGCCACGTATTGTGCCCAGCTTACCACCCCAAACTGATGTTCCTCCCTGAATGGTCAGATGTGCGGCACTTACTATTGCGAGCTGTGTCGGCGGCTGCTGGTGAAGCACCTGCCACACAGCTCGCATACTTCAAAGTCTTGCAGGACACGGCTGCTAATGGGAATCGAGTTCCTGTTGTGGGAAAAAGTACAGGAACTCCGTTCCCATGCGTTCCCACAGGACTTGAGCCCTGAAAATACTACTGAACTTTGTACCCTTCTCCTATCCCAATATACATTTTTAATTAACTACACTGGTCTTGGTCTACACATGTTGAGAAATTATTGACCTCCGAGATAAAATGTGCTAATTCTTACATTATTTGATTAGATGAATTAGAAAACAGGTGATAAAGGTGCTGGTTGGCTAAAGTTTTCAAGATATTTCACAATAAAGATTTATACACAGGCGAGTATATTTGCCTAAAAGGGAGGGGGGTGTCTGATGACCATGATGTCTCGTAACTTCTCGACAAAGTACGGTAGATCAATGGAAATGGTACCACATGGAAATATATAAATTTATCTTCACTTTGAGACTAAATATTATTACCTAACTATTTTATTCTTTTTTTTATTGCAAGGTGCATTTGTTTTGGGTAGATCTACGCATCATACAGTTACTTCTGGTGACTTGTGAAAGTGTCATTGCCTAACATTTCCAAGGAACAGTTGTGTGATGTTTTCCCTCAGAAGTCACAATGCCTCAAAACTGTGTAAACAACGCAGATAACTTCTACTACATTTGTGGTGAGGTTACATTAGCATCTCAAAAGTGCAGTATGATGGCCGTGCAAAATAGGGGATCAGGACAAGAGTTGGGCCCCTCATTATTGTTGCATTACATGTGCAACTTATCTGCGTCATTGGCTAAACAAGAAGAAAAAGTCCATGCCTTTCACAGTCCCAATGGTGTGGAGGGAACATGAAAATGTTACATTACAAAAACAATACATTTAAAAGTTATGTTATTGGCATCAAAAAAAGATACATTTATAATGATTGGTGTAGCACCTTTCTCATTGCTACTTTTTATTTATATATATATATATATATATATATATATATATATATATATATATATATATATATATATATATATATATAAAATGTTTTCCTTTTTTGCTTAATTTTTTTAAAAAAAATACTTTTTATTATTAGCCAACAAAATCCTAATTAGCAAAAATTCAACTACATGAGAGCTGAATTATTAATTAAACAGGTGTCAAGTAGGGATGAGCCGAACACCCCCCCCCCGGTTTGGTTCGCAACAGAACCTGCGAAAGGACCTAAAACTTTAGAACCCCGTTAAAGTCTATGGGAACGTTCGAAATCAAAAGGCTAATATGCAAGTTATTGTCCTAAAAAGGGTTTGGAGGCCCGACTCCTGCCCCAGGGGACATGTATCAATGCAAAAAAAAGTTTAAAAAAAGGCTGAATTTAATGACGCTTAAAGTGAAAAAAAGTGAAATAATCATTTAAATATCGTGCCTGGGGGGTGTCTATAGTATGCCTGTGAAGTGCCACGTGTGCAAAAAATGACATTTCTAAAGGGAATAAAGTCATTTAAAACTGCTTGCGTTTTTTAATGTAATGTCTGGTCCCGGCAATACGGATGAAAATCATTGAGAAAAACGGCATGGGTACCCCCCCCAGCCCATTACCAGCCCCTTTGGGTCTTGTGTGGATATTAAGAGGAACCCCATACCCAAATTAAAAAAAGGAAAGGCGTGGGGCCCCCAGGCACTATATACTCAGAACAGCAGCATACAGGTGGTTCAAACAAGACAGGGACTGTGTAGGTTTGTTGTTAAGAAGAATCTGTTTGTAATTTTGAACTGGTACATTTTTAAAGTGTAGCGCCAGTCAAAAAATCTATTTTCAAGGTTTTTGGAAAACATGGCGAAGGCTTATCACCCCTGTAACATTTTTCTGCTGTCTGTGAGCCTCTTCAGAAGATTTCACCTCACTTTCTGTCCCAATGACAAATGTTTTTTGAAAATTTGGGTTTTTTAGTAAAACAAGGATTGGGATAAAGCATCAGTGGAGAGGAGACACGTTTCTCCCATATCAACTCTTACAGGAGAGAATTTCCCTTCCTAGGGGTAGATTTCATCTCACTTCCTGTTGTCTCCTTCCGTTTGCAAGTAGGAGACATTTGTAAGTTGGATGTTTGAAAGTAGGGGCCTGCCCTATATGCTCTGCAGAAATGTTGGCCTAAGGTGTTGGTGTTGCAACAACACTGTAAGCCCTCAAAGTGACTTTTGGTGGGCGCTGGAATGCCCTGCTGTGAACTATTATATCAAGAATTGTAATTACATGCCATTGTTGAAGAGTGGTAGAAAAATTGGGCCTTTGGTGGTGGTGCTGGTGCCATAACACTGTAAGTCCTCACAGTTACTCTTGGTGGGTGCTGGAACAGGCCCTGCTGTGAAATATTATATCAAGAATTGTAATTACATGTACCTGTTGAACAGGAGCATAAAAATTGGGCCTTAGGCACTGGTGCCACAACACTACAACACCTCACAGAAACTCTAGTTGGAGAGCAGCAATGAGTCCTGCTGCAAAGTATTGGATCAAAAATTTTAATTACACACCCCTGTTAAACAGGGGCTGAAAAATTGGGCCTTAGGCACTGGTGCCACGACTCTGCAACCCCTCACAGTGCAGGAATTAGCCCTGCTGCAAAGAATTGCATCTACACACCCCTGTTAAACAGGGGCTGAAAAATTGGGCCTTAGGCACTGGTGCCAAAACACTGCAACCACTCACAAATATTGTAGTTGAGTGCAGCAACGAACCCTCCCGCAAAATATTGCATCAAAAATTGTAATTACACGCCCCTGTTAAACAGGGGCTGAAAAATGTGGCCTTAGGCACTGGTGCTGGTGCCACGACTCTGCAACCCCTTACAGATACTCTGGTTGGAGCGTAGGAATGAGCCCTGCTGCAAAGTATTGCATCAAAAATTGTAATTACATGCCCCTGTTAAACAGGGGCTGAAAAATTGGGCCTTAGGCACTGGTGCCACAACACTGCAACCACTCACAAATATTGTAGTTGAGCACAGCAATGAATGCTGGAATGGATGGGTTCACAACACAAAATTAGGCACAGCAGACAGCGTTGTAGGTGCAAAAAAAACAAAAGATGCAGTTTATTTATGCTACATGCAGTGAAACATATAACAGCCAAACAAAAATAAAACATGAAAATAAATCCTGGTCAGCTTGACCTCTAAATACACACTTAGATTCCCTATCTAACAACTGAGTGCAGCCTTGTGCAGCACCAGTCCCTGTCTCTGTTGTAGAGGTTTGCCACACAGGCGTTAACTCACCGCACAGAACAAGTGTCACACTCCCCAGTCTATACAACACAAAACTGGTTCCAGGATGGAGCATCTCCCTAAGCATGCTGGGGTTTTTTGTAGAGGTCTTAATGAGCCCACTTACTTCAGCTGGGCTCATTAACTCTTCCCCTCTAGTTGTACAAGTCTGCGTAAAGCCTGAATCTAGGGCATACATATTTCCCATCCTGGATACAACCAGGTGACTTTACCTGCGTGCTGCCACACTAGATACACCACATCTACGGGCTTTCCTTTATCTAGATACACCACGTCTACGGGCCTTCCTTTATCTAGATACACCACGTCTACGGGCCTTCCTTTATCTAGATACACCACGTCTACGGGCCTTCCTTTATCTAGATACACCACGTCTACGGGCCTTCCTTTATCTAGATACACCACATCTACGGGCCTTCCTTTATCTAGATACACCACGTCTACGGGCCTTCCTTTATCTAGATACACCACATCTACGGGCCTTCCTTTATCTAGATACACCACGTCTACGAACCTTCCTTTATCTAGATACACCACATCTACGGGCCTTCCTTTATCTAGATACACCACGTCTACGAACCTTCCTTTATCTAGATACACCACGTCTACGGGCCTTCCTTTATCCAGATACACCACGTCTACAGGCCTTCCTTTATCTAGATACACCACGTCTACGGACCTTCCTTTATCTAGATACACCACGTCTACGGGCCTTCCTTTATCTAGATACACCACGTCTACGGACCTTCCTTTATCTAGATACACCACATCTACGGGCCTTCCTTTATCTAGATACACCACGTCTACGGACCTTCCTTTATCTAGATACACCACGTCTACGGGCCTTCCTTTATCTAGATACACCACGTCTACGGACCTTCCTTTATCAGTCATTCTGTCCTCTGATAACCGTGGAGGGGCTTCCTGTGACTTGTCATGGAGGATAAACACTGCAGTTTTGGTGACTGAAGCCCCCCGATTCCCTTGTGAAGGGTACAGGTCAGACAGAAGATATAGTCACATGACAGGAGGAGGAGTTGCAGGATAGTAGGAGGAGTCACAAGGTGGTGGGATGGTCCAATAACATTGAATAGGGGTATTATTGGACGGGTCAGTAAAACTCTGAAGGTCATGTCGGCATCCGGGGCGCATTTCGAGTGAACCAAACCGCATATCACCGCAGCGCCGTCTGGCTCGGCGCCATAAAAAAGTAAAAATCAGGGACGCCTTTCTCTGTTTCTCGCAGGTAATGATGACCAATAAAATGAATGGGCGGAGCTACCCGATATCACAGATCTGAGCTCCTCCTTCCCCACTGCACATCACAGTCCTCAGCCCTCCCCCACCCCCCACCACATTACTAACCGCCTCCCACCTGCCATATAGACCAATGACAGCGGAGCGGAGCCATGTCATATGACCACGCCCAGTTTAGGCTCTTCACCCATGTGATTGGCTGTGTCCAATCACAGCTGATCCCATGTAAACAAGGAAATAAAATATATAAAAAGGGGCGGTCTTTTTTTGTTTTTTTATTATTTTAGAAAAGATAAAACCCCGCCCAGCGGTGATTAATTATCACCAAGAGAAAGTTCTATTTGTGTGAATAAAATGTGTAGAGTTTTGTATGACCGTGTAATTGTCACTCAAAGTGCGACCGCCATGAAAGCTGCAGCAGGAAGGCGGGGGTGGGGGAGTCTGGATGGAGGGTGGGAGCTGCAAGATAGTGATTGGCTGCTTGGATGAAGGGCGGTCCTAGCAACCAATCACTTGCTTGATAACCTTGGGCAGCTCCCGCCCTCCATCCACAACAGTCCTCCCTCCCGCTGTCAGCTCTGTGAGGAATACTGAGTGACGATTGGTGGAAGAAAAGGCTCCTAAATGATGTGACAGCTGAGACTCCTCCCACAGTCTGCCATCTAGTAATGCCTGATAGAGGAGTCACACCACGGGGGGAGGAGTCACACCACGGGGGGGGAAGTCACACCGCAGCGGGAGGAGCCACACCGCAGGGGGAGGAGTCACACCACGGGGGGAGGAGTCACACTACGGGGGGAGGAGTCACACCGCGGCGGGAGGAGCCACACCGCGGCTGGGGGGAGTCACCCTGCAGCTGGGGAGAGTCACCCCGCGGCTGGGGAGAGTCACCCCGCGGCTGGGGAGGGGTCACCCCGCGGGGGGGTCACACTACGGGGGGAGGAGCCATACTACGGGGAGGAGCCACACCACGGTTGGGGGGAGTCACACCACGGGGAGGAGGAGTCACGGGAGGGTGGGGAGAGTCACACCACGGGGAGGAGGAGTCACAGGAGGGTGGGGGGAGTCAGTGGATGGTGGGAGGAGTCCCTCAATGGTGGGAGGAGTCGTGGGAGGAGCCACACGATGGTGGGAGGAGTCAGTTGATAGTGGGGGAGTCACGGGATGGTGGGAGGAGTCATGGGATGGTAGGAGAAGCCACGTAATGGTGGGAGGAGTAACGGGATATTGGGAGGAGTCAGTGAATGGTGGGAGGGGCCACAAGATGGGAGGAGTCCATTGATGGTGGGAGGGGTCACGGGTTGGTGGGAGGAGACGGTGGGAGGGGTCACAGGTTGGTGGGAGAAGACAGGAGATGGTGGGAGGAGTCACGGTATGGTGGGAGGAGCCACAGGATTGTGTGAGGAGCCACGCGATGGGAGGAGGAGACAGGGGATGGTGGGAGGACCAGGGGATGGTGGGAGGAGTCACGGGATGGTGGGAGGAGTCAGTGGATGGTGGGAGGAGCCACAGGTTTGTGTGAGGAGCCACACGATGTTGCGAGGAGCCACGCGATGTTGGGAGGAGTCAGGGGATGGTGGGAGGAGTTACGTGATAGGAGGGGTCAGTGGATGGTGAGAGGAGTCACGGGATGGTGGGAGGAGCCACGTGATGGGAGGATTCAGTGGATGGTGAGAGGAGTCACGGGATGGTGGGAGGAGTCGTGGGTGGAGTCACACACTGGAAGATGTCACGGGATGTGGGAGAAGACACACAGTGGTGGGAGGAGTCAGTTGGTGGTGGGAGGAGTCAGTGGATGGTGAGAGGAGTCACGGGATGGTGGGAGGAGCCATGTGATGGGAGGATTCAGTGAATGGTGGAAGGAGTCGTGGGAGAAGTCACGGGATGTGGGAGGAGTCAGTTGGTGGTGGGAGGAGTCACAGGATGGTGGGAGGAGTCACACAACGATGAGAGCAGTCAGTGGGTGGTGGGAGGAGTCACGCAGTGGGAGGAGTCAGTTGATGGTGGGAGGAGTCACTGGGTGGTGGGAGGAGCCACATGATGGTGGGAGGAGTCAGTGGATGGTGGGAGGAGCCACGCGATGAGAGGAGTCAGTGGATGGTGGGAGGAGTCACATGATGGTGGGAGGCGTTACGGGATAGTGTGAGGAGCTATGCGATGGAGGGAGGAGTCACTGGATGGTGGGAGGAGACAGGGGATGGTGGGAGGAGTCACACAATGGTGGGTGGAGTCACACGATGGGAGGAGTCAGTGGGTGGTGGGAGGAGTCACTGGATGGTGGGAGGAGTCACACAGTGGGAGGAGTCAGTGGATGTTGGGAGGAGCCACGCCATGGAGGGCACCTGATGTAAGGGGCACTGTTATGGGGCACCTGATGTAAGGGGCACTCTTATGGGGGCACCTGATGTCAGGTGGTTCTATTACTTACAATGTGGATGTGATTGGCTGACGTTTGTCTTCTTTCTTTGTCTTCCATCTTGTTTCGGGTACAGATAGTTGTTGGTGGAAGGACGGAATAAAAGGGTCCAGCCAGTGAAGGGGGAAGAGCTCAGAGTAATGGAGAAGAGGAGTGTCCTGCAAGGCAGAATCCGGGGCTCAGAGAAGACCGCTCACCATCAACATCTCCAAGGCCAACACACCATTGGAAGCTCTGAGGATCAGCACTAAACAGCTGCCCCGCTAGGAGGTAAAGCCTAACCTACTAACAATGTCTTTGCTACAAGTCACCCCCCAGTATCTGCTGATACCCCACATAGTTAAAGGTCACCCTCCATTCTACCCATACTCTAGGCCACCCTCTGGTCCAGTCTGTAAATACTACAGATCACCAGTTATCAGGACCATCAATAGGGGGTACAGGCAGCACTTCCCATTGGGTCAGCAGGTGGTGGAACAGAAGCTGTCTGTGGATAGGTGGGGGCTGTCAGGTCAGCTTTCCAGTGCCCCATCATTTCTAATGGCAGCCCAGTCTTCGTCCGGAGGGTTCAATATTGAGTTGGCCCATTGCAGCTATAACAGGTTCACCTCTTCTGGGAAGGCCGTCCACAAGATTTAGGAGGGTGTCTATGGGAATGTTTGACCATTCTTCCAGAAGCATTTTTGTGAGTTCAGGCACTGATGTTGGACGAGAAGGCCTACCTCGCAGTCTCCGATCTAATTCATCCTAAAGGTGTTCTATGGGGTTGAGGTCAGGACTCTGTGCAGGCCAGTCAAGTACCTCCACTCCAAACTCGCTCATCCATGTCTTTATGGACCTTGCTTTGTGCGCTGGTGAGCAATCATGTTGGAACAGGAAGAGGCCGTCCCCAAACTGTTCCCACAAAGTTGGGAGCATGAAATTGTCCAAAATGTCTTGGTATGCTGACGCCTTAAGAGTTCCCTTCACTGGAACTAAGGGGCCAAGTCCAACCTCTGAAAAGCAACCCCCCCACCACAATCCCCCCTCTGACACCATAATCTCCCCTCCCCCCACTCCATAATCTCCCCTCTGACACCATAATCTCCCCTCCCCCCACTCCATAATCTCCCCTCCCCCCACTCCATAATCCCCCCTCTGACATCATAATCTCCCCTCCCCCCACTCCATAATCTCCCCTCCCCCAACTCCATAATCTCCCCTCTGACACCATAATCTCCCTTCCCCCCACTCCATAATCTCCCCTCCCCCCACTCCATAATCTCCCCTCCCCCAACTCCATAATCTCCCCTCCGACACCATAATCCCCCCTCCGACACCATAATCCCCCCTCCCCCCACTCCATAATCCCCCCTCCACCAATTGGTTTGGACCAGCGCACAAAGACATTAATGGCTGTGTGTTGAGTTATTTGGAGGGGAGAGGAAATGTACACTGTTATACAAGCTGTACACTCACTACTTTACATTGTAGAAGAAGAAGAAATGTCACTAAGGGGTGTACTTACTTTTGTCACATACTGTATATTTACCTAGAAAAATGGTGAGGTGTTCTATACTTATTTTACCCGCTGCTACCCACCTCAATACCAGGCACTTACACCCCCTTCCTGTACACACCAATTTTCAGCTTTCAGCGCTCTCACAGTTTGAATGACAATTACTCAGTCATACAACACTGTACCCATATGAAACTTGCGTCCTTTTTCCCCACAAATAGAGCTTTCTTTTGGTGGTATTTGATCACCTCTGGGGGGTTTTTATTTTCTGCTAAACAAATTTAAAAAAAAAAGACTAAAAATTTTGAAAAAAAAAGTTTCTTAGTTTCTGTCATAAAATGTTTTCTCCTTCACTGACGGGCAGCGTTGGGTGTTAATGATGGGCACTGAGACTTTATTGAAGGGGCACTGCTGGCAGCTGGGCACTGATTGGCACATTTGGGGCTGTGCTGATAATCATAACATTGATTACCAGCACAGACCCCCCTTTGACAGGGAGAGTCATCGATTGGCTCTCCCTGTGAGTGCGAACCGAGGAAAGCCATTTACCGGCACTTCCTGGTTCATGCAATGATCAGGTGAGACTGGCCAGTCAACTCCATGACTTTAGTATGTTTCTTCTTGAGCCGCTCCTCTGTTGCCATGGTAGTGTGTTTTTGGGTCATTGTCATGCTGGAATCCATGGTCCATTTTCAATGCCCTGGCTGATAGGAAGTTTTCACCCAAGATTTGACAATACATGGCCCTGTCCATCGTCCCTTTTGATGCAGTGAAGTTGTCCTGTCCCCTTATCAGAAAAACCCCCCCAAAGTATAATGTTTCCATTCCCATGTTTGACGGTGGGGATGGTGTTCTTGGGGTCATAGGGCTCCTCTTCTAAACACGGCAAGTTGAGTTGATGCCAAAGAGCTGGATTTTGGTCTCGTCTCACCACAACGCTTTCCCTCACTTCTCCTCTGAATCGCTCAGATGTTCATTAGCAAGCTTCAAACAGGCCTGTACATGGGCTTTCTTGAGCGGGGGGACCTTGTGGGCGCTGCAGGATTTCAGTCCTTCACGGCGTAGTGTGTTTTCAATTGTTTTCCAGCTGCCTTGAGATCATTGACCAGATTCTCCTGTGTAGGGAAAAATATCTATCTATCTCTGTAGCTATCCCATAGTTCGTAGACGCTATAACGTTTGTGCAAAACAATCAATATACGCTTATTGGGCTTTATTTTTTTTGTATAAATACATAAAACCAGCAGAGGTAACCTGGTCAAATACCACCAAAAGAAAGCTATATTTGTGGGGGGGGATCATTTTCTTTTGGGGTACAGCTTCGCACGACTAGACATGTGCGATTCGTTTCGTACGAATCTCAAATTTCCCAAAATTCGTATGTTCGGGAGGATCCGAAATACGAATTGCCATGCGTCCGAATTCTGTACGGAATTTTTTTTTTGTTTATGAATTCCGGATTTATTATAACTTGCAGAAGACTTCTGTGATAGAAGTCAATGTAAGTTGCCTGAAGACATCAGTGAAGGACTTTCCTCCTCTGTGGGCTGTCAAGAAAAGAACAAAGAGATACAATGGTTCTTCTTCAATGGGCTGAACTCCCTGTGTAGAAGTTCTCAGTTTAACCAAAGACTAAATCTTTTCTGACACTTGTTGCTTACAAGTAAAAATCCAGTATTTTATGCTAGAAAATCACTCAGAAGCCCCAAAAATTATATATATATATTTTTTAGCAGAGACCCTAGGGAATAAAATAGCGGTTGTTGCAATACGCTTTCAAATGCAAGTTAGCCTTTTTTTTTTCCGGTCTACCTCTAGAGTGCACTGATATTAGCAGCGTGACATACAGCAATGACACCTGCACCGTGATAGAGTGATCTGACACCAGCACCGTGATAGAGAGCACTGACATCAGCAGCGTGACATACAGCAATGACACCTGCACCATCATAGAGTGATCTGACACCAGCACTGTGATAGAGAGCACTGACATTAGCAGCATGACATACAGCAATGACACCTGCACCGTGATAGAGTGATCTGACACCAGCACCGTGATAGAGAGCACTGACATTAGCAGCGTGACATACAGTTATGGCACCTGCACCGTGATAGAGTGATCTGACACCAGCACCGTGATAGAGAGCACTGACACCAGCACCGTGATATACAGCACTGACACCTGCACCATAAGCAGCCCCAGGAGGAAGTCAGCATAGCACAGGGATGGTGGGAGCTCCTCATAATAAGCAGCCCCAGGAGGAAGTAAGCACATCACAGGGATGGTGAACTTTACAAACCTACAGGTCATATTTGCAGCCACAAAATAATTACTAGTTGTGCACACATAGTCCCACCACATGGCCAATGACATAACACATGTATGAGGTGAATCTGGGATCGACAACTACAAGCATTCTTTTTTTATATGTGAAATTCTGAAAATTCAGAAATGGAGACAATGGAGGTGAGGGGAGGCAAAGAAGAGGGTGTAGGAGATGATCACCAGCACCAGCACCATGATATAGAGCACTGACACCTGCACCGTGATCATGCTCATTATGAGGGGCTCCCACCATCCCTGTGCTGACTTCCTCCTAGTGCTGCTTATTATGAGGGGCTCCCACCATCCCTGTGCTATGCTGACTTCCTCTTGGGGCTGCTTACGGTGCAGGTTTCAGTGCTTTATGTCACACTGCTGATGTCAGTGCTCTTTATCACGGTGCTGGTGTCAGATCACTCTATCATGGTGCAGGTGTCATTGCTGTATGTCACGCTGCTGATGTCAGTGCTCTCTATCACGGTGCTGGTGTTAGATCACTCTATCACGGTGCAGGTGACAGTGCTCTATATCACGGTGCTGGTGCTCATCTCCTGCATTCTCTTCTTTGCCTACCTTCACCTTCCCTCGTCTCCATTGTCTCAAGATTCCTGAATTTTCACAAATAAAAAAAGAATGCTTGTAGTTGTCGATCCCAGATTCACCTCATACATGTGTTATGTCACGGTGCTGGTGTCAGATCACTCTATCACGGTGCAGGTGTCAGTGCTCTATACCACGGTGCTGGTGTCAGATCACTCTATCATGGTGCAGGTGTCATTGCTGTATGTCACGCTGCTGATGTCAGTGCTCTCTATCACGGTGCTGGTGTCAGATCACTCTATCACGGTGCAGGTGTCAGTGCTCTATATCACAGTGCTGGTGCTCATCTCCTGCATTCTCTTCTTTGCCTACCCTCACCTCCATTGTCTCAAGATTCCTCAATTTTCACAATTTCACATATAAAAAAAGAATGCTTGTAGTTGTCGATCCCAGATTCACCTCATACATATGTTATGTCACGGTGCTGGTGTCAGATCACTCTATCACGGTGCAGGTGTCAGTGCTCTATATCACGGTGCTGGTGATCATCTTCTGCACCCTCTTCTTTGCCTACCCTGACCTTCCCTCTCCTCCATTGTCTCAAGATTCCTGAATTTTCAGAATTTCACATATAAAAAAAGAATGCTTGTAGTTGTTGATCCCAGATTCACCTCATACCTGTGTTATGTCATTCGCCATGTGGTGGGACTATGTGTGCACAGCTAGTAATTATTTTGTGGCTGCAAATATGACCTGTAGGTTTGCAAAGTTCACCATCCCTGTGATGTGCTAACTTCCTCCTGGGGCTGCTTATTATGAGGGGCTCCCACCATCCCTGTGCTATGCTGACTTCCTCCTGGGGCTGCTTACGGTGCAGGTGTCAGTGCTGTATATCACGGTGTTGGTGTGAGTGCTTTATGTCACACTGCTGATGTCAGTGCTGTATATCACGGTGCTGATGTCAGATCACTCTATCACGGTGCAGGTGTCATTGCTTTATGTCACGCTGCTAATGTCAGTGCTCTCTAGAGGTCGACCGAAAAAAAAAGGGCTAACTTGCATTTGAAAGACCTCTGCGCAAATACCGCGTCACATAAAATATTGCAACAACCGCTATTTTATTCCCTAGGGTCTCTGCTAAAAAAATATATATAATTTTTGGGGCTTCTGAGTGATTTTCTGGCAGAAAATACAGGATTTTTACTTGTAAGTAACAAGTGTCAGAAAAGATTTAGTCTTTAAATGGTTAAACTGAGAACTTCTACACAGGGAGTTCAGCCCATTGAAGAAGAACCATTGTATCTCTTTGATCTTTTCTTGGCAGCCCAGAGAGGAGGAAAGTCCTTCACTGATGTCTTCAGGCAACTTACATTGACTTCTATCACAGAAGTCTTTTGCAAGTCATAATAAGCATAATGAGCAATGTTTTTGCCTTTAAATTCATCGTGAAGAATGTTCGTACATGTTAACGAACCCAACGACAATTCGTATTTCGTACGAAACAGAACGGAATTTCGGACACGAAAATTGGCTAAAAGACAGAATTCAGAGAGTCGTGGTTAATGATTCTTACTCTGAATGGTGTAAGGTTATCAGTGGTGTACCCAAAGGTTCAGTGCTGGGACCCTTACTTTTTAATATCTTTATAAATGATATGGAGTCTGGGATCAAAAGTAACATTTCCGTCTTTGCAGATGACACCGAGCTATGCAGTGGAATAACGTCCTTACAGGATGTCTCCAATTTACAAGCCGACCTCAATGCTCTGTCTAATTGGGCGACTATGTGGCAGATGAGGTTTAATGTTGAGAAATCTAAAGTTCTGCACTTGAGGGGCTAAGAATATACATCATACATACTAGGGGGAGTACAACTGGGGGGATCCATGTTGGAGAAGGATCTGGGGGATCCATAGTGGAGAAGGATCTGGGGGGATCCATAGTGGAGAAGGATCTGGGGGAATTCATAGTGGAGAAGGATCTGGGGGATCCATAGTGGAGAAGGATCTGGGGGGATTCATAGTGGAGAAGGATCTGGGGGGATCCATGGTGGAGAAGGATCTGGGGGATCCATAGTGGAGAAGGATCTGGGGGGTCCATAGTGGAGAAGGATCTGGGGGGATACATAGTGGAGAAGGATCTGGGGGAATCCATAGTGGAGAAGGATCTGGGGGGATCCATGGTGGAGAAGGATCTGGGGGATCCATAATGGAGAAGGATCTGGGGGGTCCATAGTGGAGAAGGATCTGGGGATCCATAGTGGAGAAGGATCTGGGGGGATCCATGGTGGAGAAGGATCTGGGGGGATCCATAGTGGAGAAGGATCTGGGGGGATCCATAGTGGAGAAGGATCTGGAGGGATCCATAGTGGAGAAGGATCTGGGGGATCCATAGTGGAGGATCTGGGGGATCCATAGTGGAGAAGGATCTGGGGGATCCAGAGTGAAGAAGGATCTGGGGGGATCCATAGTGGAGAAGGATCTGGGGGGATCCATAGTGAAGAAGGATCTGGGGGATCCATAGTGGAGAAGGATCTGGGGGGATCCATGGTGGAGAAGGGTCTGGGGGGATCCATGGTGGAGAAGGGTCTGGGGGGATCCATAGTGGAGAAGGATCTAGGGGATCCATAGTGGAGAAGGATCTAGGGGATCCATAGTGGAGAAGGATCTGGGGGATCCATAGTGAAGAAGGATCTGGGGGGGTCCATAGTGAAGAAGGATCTGGGGGGGTCCATAGTGGAGAAGGATCTGGGGGGATCCATAGTGGAGAAGGATCTGGGGGGGTCCATAGTGGAGAAGGATCTGGGGGGATCCATAGTGAAGAAGGATCTGGGGGGATCCATGGTGGAGAAGGGTCTGGGGGGATCCATAGTGGAGAAGGGTCTGGGGGGATCCATAGTGGAGAAGGATCTAGGGGATCCATAGTGGAGAAGGATCTGGGGGGATCCAGAGTGAAGAAGGATCTGGGGGGATCCATAGTGGAGAAGGATCTGGGGGAATCCATAGTGGAGAAGGATCTGGGGGGATCCATAGTGGAGAAGGATCTGGGGGGATCCATGGTGGAGAAGGATCTGGGGGGATCCATGGTGGAGAAGGATCTGGGGGGATCCATGGTGGAGAAGGATCTGGGGGGATCCATGGTGGAGAAGGATCTGGGGGATCCATGGTGGAAAAGGATCTGGGGGGATCCATAGTGGAGAAGGATCTGGGGGGATCCATAGTGGAGAAGGATCTGGGGGGATCCATAGTGGAGAAGGATCTGGGGGATCCATAGTGGAGAAGGATCTGGGGGGATCCATGGTGGAGAAGGATCTGGGGGATCCATAGTGGAGAAGGATCTGGGGGGATCCATAGTGGAGAAGGATCTGGGGATCCATAGTGGAGAAGGATATGGGGGATCCATAGTGGAGAAGGATCTGGGGGGATCCATAGTAGAGAAGGATCTGGGGGGATCCATAGTGGAGAAGGATCTGGGGGATCCATAGTGAAGAAGGATCTGGGGGGATCCATAGTGGAGAAGGATATGGGGGATCCATAGTGGAGAAGGATCTGGGGGGATCCATAGTAGAGAAGGATCTGGGGGGATCCATAGTGGAGAAGGATCTGGGGGGATCCATAGTGAACAAGGATCTGGGGGTTTTGGTAGATCATAAGCTCAATAATATAACATGCAATGCCAAGCTGCGGTTTGCAAAGTGAGCAAAGTCCTTTCCTGTATAAGAGAGGTATGGACTCCAGAGAAAGAGATATAATTTTGCCCCTGTTCAAATCATTAGTAAGACCTCATCTGGAATATGCCGTTCAGTTTTGGGCTCCAGTTCTCAGAAAGGATATCGGGGAACTGGAGAAAGTGCAGAGAAGGGCAACCAAACTGATAAGAGGCATGGAGGAGCTCAGCTATGAGGAAAGATTAGAGGAACTGAATTTATTCTCTTGATAAGAGGAGATTAAGGGGGGATATGATCACCATGTATAATATATAAGGGGTCCACATAGTGAACTTGGTGTTGAGTTATTCACTTTACAGTCAACAAAGAGGACAAGGGGGCACTCTTTACATCTAGAGGAAAAGAGATTTCATCTCCAGATACGGAAAGGTTTCTTCACAGTAAGAGCTGTGAAAATGTGGAATAGACTCCCTACAGAGGTGGTTATGGCCCAATCAGTGGATTGCTATAAGAAAGGTCGGGATTATTTCCTAAGTGTACAGAATATATCTGGATGACATTTATAGGTAAAGTTGATCCGGGGAAAATCCGATTGCTTCTCGGGGGATCAGGAAGGAATTTTTTCCCCTGCTTTAGCAAATTGGATCATGGCTCTGCTGAGGTTTTTTGCCTTCCTCTGGATCAACTGTGGGTATAGAATTGGGTATATGGGCTGGTATGATATTTATTATATATATATATATTATTTTTTTTTGGTTGAACTGGATGGACTTTTTTTCAACCTGACTAACTATGTAACTATGTAACAAAATACGAAGTACGAATGAATTTTTACAAATCTAAACGGAACAGAACAAAACAAATTTATTGAGAAAACCCATGTCTAGTCCAGCAACATTCATATACAAACATTTCCCACACTCAAGGCACTAATACACCTCGAGGGTTGTGTGGGACCCCTGATGTACAGGAAGACAGGACTTCAGTGAGGGACAATTCCCTCACTCAGGACAGGAATACGGCTTCTCCCCGGTGTGAGATCTCTGATGTATGGAAAGATGGGACTTCTGTGAAAAACATTTCCCACACTCAGGACAGGAATACGGCTTCTCCCCGGTGTGAGATCTCTGATGTGTGGAAAGATTGGACTTCTGTGAAAAACATTTCCCGCACTCAGGACAGGAATACGGCTTCTCCCCGGTGTGAGATCTCTGATGTATGGAAAGATGGGACTTATCTGAAAAACATTTCCCACACTCAGGACAGGAATACAGCTTCTCCCCGGTGTGAGATCTCTCATGTATGGAAAGATGGGACTTATCTGAAAAACATTTCCCGCACTCAGGACAGGAATACGGCTTCTCCCCGGTGTGAGATCTCTCATGTATGGAAAGATGGGACTTCTGTGAAAAACATTTCCCACACTCAGGACAGGAATACGGCTTCTCCCCTGTGTGAGATCTCTGATGTTTGGAAAGACGGGACTTCATTGAAAAACATTTCCCACACTCAGGACAGGAATACGGCCTCTCCCCTGTGTGAGATCTCTGATGTTTGGAAAGATCGGACTTCATTGAAAAACATTTCCCGCACTCAGGACAGGAATACGGCTTCTCCCCTGTGTGAGATCTCTCATGTATGGAAAGACTGGACTTCATTGAAAAACATTTCCCGCACTCAGGACAGGAATACGGCTTCTCCCCTGTGTGAGATCTCTCATGTATGGAAAGACTGGACTTCATTGAAAAACATTTCCCGCACTCAGGACAGGAATACGGCTTCTCCCCTGTGTGAGATCTCTCATGTATGGAAAGACTGGACTTCTTTGAAAAACATTTCCCACACTCAGGACAGGAATACAGCTTCTCCCCTGTGTGAGATCTCTGATGTATGGAAAGATGGGACTTCTCTGAAAAACATTTCCCACACTCAGGACAGGAATATGGCTTCTCCCCTGTGTGAGATCTCTGATGTCTGGAAAGATGGGACTTCTCTGAAAAACATTTCCCACACTCAGGACAGGAATACGGCTTCTCCCCTGTGTGAGATCTCTCATGTATGGAAAGACTGGACTTCTCTGAAAAACATTTCCCACACTCAGGACAGGAATACGGCTTCTCCCCTGTGTGAGATCTGTTATGCCTATTAAGTTTGGATTCATAACGGAAACACTTCCCGCACTCAGTACAGGAAAAGCTCTTCTCTGTTGGAAGGATGGCCCCGTCCCGCACAGTCTGAGGTCCCTCAGGATAAGAGGAATACGATGGTCCGGCACCGTCCCGCACAGTCTGAGGTTCCTCGGGATAAGAGGAATGCGATGGTCCGGCACCATCCCGCACAGTCTGAGGTTCCTCGGGATAAGAGGAATACGATGGTCCGGCACCATCCCGCACAGTCTGAGGTTCCTCAGGATAAGAGGAATACGATGGTCCGGCACTTTCCCGCACAGTCTGAGGTTCCTCGGAATAAGAGGAATACGATGGTCCGGCACCGTCCCGCACAGTCTGAGGTTCCTCGGAATAAGAGGAATACGATGGTCCGGCACCGTCCCGCACAGTCTGAGGTTCCTCGGGATAAGAGGAATACGATGGTCCGGCACCGTCCCGCACAGTCTGAGGTTCCTCGGGATAAGAGGAATACGATGGTCCGGCACCGTCCCGCACAGTCTGAGGTTCCTCGGGATAAGAGGAATACGATGGTCCGGCACCGTCCCGCACAGTCTGAGGTTCCTCGGAATAAGAGGAATACGATGGTCCGGCACTTTCCCGCACAGTCTGAGGTTCCTCAGGATAAGAGGAATACAATGGTCCGGCACCGTCCCGCACAGTCTGAGGGTCCTCAGGATAAGAGGAATACGATGGTCCGGCACTTTCCCGCACAGTCTGAGGTTCCTCGGAATAAGAGGAATACGATGGTCCGGCACTGTCCCGCACAGTCTGAGGTTCCTCGGGATAAGAGGAATACGATGGTCCGGCACCGTCCCGCACAGTCTGAGGTTCCTCGGGATAAGAGGAATACGATGGTCCGGCACCGTCCCGCACAGTCTGAGGTTCCTCGGGATAAGAGGAATACGATGGTCCGGCACCGTCCCGCACAGTCTGAGGTTCCTCGGGATAAGAGGAATACGATGGTCCGGCACCGTCTCGCACAGTCTGAGGTTCCTCAGGATAAGAGGAATACGATGGTTCGGCACCGTCCCGCACAGTCTGAGGTTCCTCAGGATAAGAGGAATACAATGGTCCGGCACCGTCCCGCACAGTCTGAGGCTCCTCGGGATAAGAGGAATACGATGGTCCGGCACCGTCCCGCACAGTCTGAGGTTCCTCAGGATAAGAGGAATACGATGGTCCGGCACCGTCCCGCACAGTCTGAGGTTCCTCAGGATAAGAGGAATACAATGGTCCGGCACCGTCCCGCACAGTCTGAGGCTCCTCGGGATAAGAGGAATACGATGGTCCGGCACCGTCCCGCACAGTCTGAGGGTCCTCAGGATAAGAGGAATACGATGGTCCATCTACACTGTGTGGTGCCGGATGGACATTTGAGGTAGTCGGGTTTTCTCCTGGACTATACTGTGTGATGTCCTCATCTTCTACTTTACAGTCCGGAGACAAAGTGAGACAATCCTCTGAGGTTTTCCTCATCTCCCGTCCATCTACTAAAATAGAAATACAAAGATTATTACTAGACATCAGCTGATTGGTTCCCCTAAACCAGGACTCCGCCCACATCAGGCAGCTTTGTCTCTGAGGATCTTACAATTCCCCTCCCAATGTAACTAGTAAATGGGTCCTCTGATCTCCTACCAGATCATTTCTTTATTCATGGACCTTAGTCAGAGAGGGAGGAAACAACGAGAACTGCCTTCTATAGGAGTGACAGTGATGAGGGGATTATAGGACGAGTGTCCCCTCCCCCTCTATCACTCATTGCCATCTTCCCAACACAAGAAGTCCTGACCTTCCTTATTTAGTCCATGATTTAGTCATGAATAACAGCGGGGCTGAGCCCCACCAGAGGTCAGAGAGTGAGGATGGGGGGAGAACCACCAAGATGAAGACTGGACTGATCCTGAAGACCCCCATCATTGGGTTATTGACTCCTCCCCCATTATCACTTTCTGTTTAAGGGTCCAAAGTCTGAGGATGTTATCACATTATTATCACCATGTAAAAGTCTGTGCTCCAATCACATCATCCGATATAAAATGTCCAGCTGGTAGGAAATGGGTGTAACAAAACAGGACTATGTAATGTACAACTTATTATATAGGATAGAATAGATAGGACTATATAGTATCAGAGTGATGTAATGTACAATATAGAGTATATAGTGAAGGGGTCAGGAGTATGTAATGTACAATATAAATTATATAGTGCAGGGGTCAGGAATATGTAATGTACAATATAAATTATATAGTGCAGGGGTCAGGAATATGTAATGTATAATATAAATGATATAGTGCAGGGGTCAGGAATATGTAATGTACAATATAGTGTGTATAGTGTAAGGTGGCCCTCAAA
Organism: Lithobates pipiens; assembly: GCF_037356315.1. NCBI lineage: Eukaryota > Metazoa > Chordata > Amphibia > Anura > Ranidae > Lithobates > Lithobates pipiens. The sequence goes on from NW_027507757.1 coordinate 717,055, forward strand.
TTTTTCACTCGCCTACTCGCATTTTGCCAGTGGAAAATGATGGCTGCCTCGGAGGAGGGGGGCGAGCACCACCAGCAGGCGGAGGTTGAACAGGAGCTGTTATATTAGCCAGGGGGAAGAGAGGAGAGGACGAGTCAAGCTGGCCTAACATAAGAGAGCGGGGATTACCCAATTTAACAGCTTTCATTGGAATTGCTAGGTTCCCGGCACCGCTCACATCACACTGTCCCGCCTCCTCACCCAGCACCGCTCACGTCACACAGTCCCGCCTGCACACTACTCACCGTCACATACAGCCCGCCTCCTCGCTCAGCACCGCTCATGTCACACAGTCCCAGCCTCCTCGTCTGGCATATTTGATAGACAGAACATCGGTCCAATACCAGGAGGCGCCGGGTGAGGAGGTGGGACTGTGTGATGTGAGCGGTGAGGAGGCAGGACTGTGTGATGTGAGCGGTGAGGAGGCAGGACTGTGTGATGGTGAGCGGTGCCGGGAACCCAGCAATTCAAATGAAAGCTGTTACAGCAGGAAATCCCCGCTCTCTGATGATCGGCCAGCTTGACTCTTCCTCTGCACAGGTGAGACTGTATTGAGGGGCATAGTTGAGGCTGTACTGATGGGCACTGGTCTTGCTGCATTGAGGGGCACTCATAAAGTTATAGTTAATATTTATTTTGTAACTTAATTCTGCATAAAACATTTTGGTGTAATTTCATGAGATAATTCATAAAGGTGTGTTTAGGGGCGGGGAATGGTTGGGTTGGGTGGGGCAACTGCTGGCGAGTAACCCTTATGTAATGTACAATATAAAGTATACAGTGTAAGGGTCAGGAGTATGTAATGTACAATATAGCGTATATAGTGCAGGGGTCAGGAGTATGTAATGTACAATATAGAGTATACAGTGTAAGGGTCAGGAGTATGTAATGTACAATATAAATTATACAGTGTAAAGGTCAGGAGTATGTAATGTACAATATAGAATATACAGTGTAAGGGTCAGGAGTATGTAATGTAGAATATAAAGTATACAGTGTAAGGGTCAGGAGTATGTAATGTAGAATATAAAGTATACAGTGTAAGGGTCAGGAGTATGTAATGTAGAATATAAAGTATACAGTGTAAGGGTCAGGAGTTTGTAATGTACAATATAAAGTATACAGTGTAAGGGTCAGGAGTATGTAATGTACAATATAAAGTATACAGTGTAAGGGTCAGGAGTATGTAATGTACAATATAAAGTATGCAGTGTAAGGCCGCGTACACACGGGCGGACTGTTCGCCCAACTTTGTCCGCTGAACAGTGTTTCAGCGGACAGTCCGCTCGTGTGTGGGCTTCAGCGGACAGTTTCAGCGGACTGTCTGACGAACAAAGTCTTACGGAATTTCCGTAAAACTGTTCGTCCAAACTTGGTTTGAGCGGACAGTCGGCCCGTGTGTGTGCCAGTCCGCTGTACTTTTGAAATGAGCAAACTGTTCCCGCCCGGAGAAAAGTCTGCTCATTTCGAGCGCGTCTCCAGGTAGGCGGGGCCCGCGAAGGAGACGTCGCGGGCCCCGCCGCCTGGTATGGACTTAAAGGGGAACCCCAACGCCGAAAAAAAATCTGCGTGGGGGTCCCCCCAAAGTCCACAACAGACCCTTGTCCGAGCACGCTACCCGGCCGGGCAGGAAAGGGGGGCGAGCGAGAGTGCCCCCCCTCCTGAGCCGTACCAGGCCGCGTGCCCTCAACATGGGGGGTGCCTTGGGGAAGGGGGGGCCGCGCGGCCCCCCCACCCCAAAGCACCTTGTCCCCATGTTGATGAGGACAAGGGCCTCTTCCCGACAACCCTGGCCGTTGGTTGTCGGGGTCTGTGGGCGGGGGGCTTATCGGAATCCGGGAGCCCCCTTTAATAAGGGGGCCCCCGGATACCGGCCCCCCACCCTATGTGAATAAGTATGGGGTACAATGTACCCCTACCCATTCACCTGTGAAAAAAAGTACAAAAAAAAACACAACACAGGGTTAAAATATTTTATTGCACAGCTCCGGGGGTCTTCCGTCTTCGGGGGTCTTCTCGCCGGACTCCTCCGCTATCTTCTTGTAGCTCTTTTGCTAGCGGAGGAGTCCGGCTTTCTTCCTCCCCGCCGCCGGCCTCTTCTCCCGACTTCGGTGGTCTTGTCCCCCTCTTCGGTTCTTCTGCCGGGCCACCGCGCCTTCTTATAGCTCTTTTAGAGGCGGTGGCCCGGTCTTCTGTCGCCGCTGCCTTCCGTTCTTCTTCTTCTTCTCCAGGAGATGTTGACACGACGCTCTCTCCGGCCGGAATGCCAGAGCCGCGCTGCGCGGCCACTTATATAGTGACAATGGGGCGGTGTCACATGGTATATGTCACATGGGTTGGTCACATGGGTTGATGTCACATGGGGACTATGACATCGTAAGGGGGCGGGGTCACCATGTGACCAACCCATGTGACATATACTATGTGACACCGCCCCATTGTCACTATATAAGTGGCCGCGCAGCGCGGCTCTGGCATTCCGGCCGGAGAGATCGTCGTGTCAACATCTCCTGGAGAAGAAGAACGGAAGGCGGCGGCGACAGAGACACCGGCAAAAGAAGACCGGGCCACCGCCTCTAAAAGAGCTATAAGAAGGCGCAGTGGCCCGGCAGAAGAACCGAAGAGGGGGACAAGACCACCGAAGTCGGGAGAAGAGGCCGGCGGCGCGGAGGAAGAAAGCCGGGCTCCTCCGCTAGCAAAAGAGCTACAAGAAGATAGCGGAGGAGTCCGGCGAGAAGACCCCCGAAGACGGAAGACCCCCGGAGCTGTGCAATAAAATATTTTAACCCTGTGTTGTGTTTTTTTTTGTACTTTTTTTCACAGGTGAATGGGTAGGGGTACATTGTACCCCATACTCATTCACATAGGGTGGGGGGACGGTATCCGGGGGCCCCCTTATTAAAGGGGGCTCCCGGATTCCGATAAGCCCCCCGCCCGCAGACCCCGACAACCAATGGCCAGGGTTGTCGGGAAGAGGCCCTTGTCCTCATCAACATGGGGACAAGGTGCTTTGGGGTGGGGGGGCCGCGCGGGCCACCCTTCCCCAAGGCACCCCCCATGTTGAGGGCACGCGGCCTGGTACGGCTCAGGAGGGGGGGCGCGCTCGCTCGCCCCCCTTTCCTGGCCGGCCGGGTAGCGTGCTCGGACAAGGGTCTGTTGTGGACTTTGGGGGGACCCCCACGCCGATTTTTTTCGGCGTTGGGGTTCCCCTTTAAGTCCATACCAGGCGGCGGGGCCCGCGACGTCTCCGTCGCGTGCCCCGCCTACCTTGACACGCGCTCGAAATGAGCGGACTTTCCTCCGCGTGTGTGGGCGAGTTCGTTCATTTCAAAAGTTGCGCGGACTTAGTACGGCGAACCTAGTCCGCTCAAAAAGTGCCGTGTGTGGGCAAGTCCGTTCATTCAAAAGTTTGAGCGGACTGTCTGTCGGATTGTCTGACGAACTTAGTTGGGCAGACAGTCCGCCCGTGTGTACGCCGCCTAAGGGTCAGGACTCATAATATTGGTATTCAGTAATCAGTGGAAGATGAAATGATTACATGAGACAAGTTGCAGAGGTCCCACACCGCTGCCTCCCATCTCCTGACTTGGGTCTGAGACTATACAGACATATCCCTCCACCCGGCACAGCCAGCAGACAACAGAGCAAGTAATCCTGGGGGGATTGTTCTGTCAGAGATCTTGTCATACCCGGGTATGGGGCAGAAGAGCCAAATCACATACCCCAGGTGCCTAGATCTAGTAACATCTATGGGGAAAATGAACATTTTGCAGCCAGCTGATCCCCAGAATCTCCATAAATCCAGTCTAGATACATAAATTGTGTCGGCAGCACAGAGAAGGAAGATTATCGGAGAAATCCAGGAATACAGGACGGGGAACACAGCTCAGGAAAGTGACCAGGGGATTACAGGCTGATATCACCCAGCCCCCGCCCTACTCTGGACCAATCAGTGAGCAGTATGGGTGGAGGGAGGTATTTAGTGTTAATGACCCACCTGTGCTGATCTCTGTAGGAGTGTCCTCCTCTATAAGTGTCCCCGTTATTCCATCCTCCTCCATAGACTGCTGATCATCCCTCACATACCTCTCTTCTTCTTCTGATTTCACCTCAAATTCTATATCGATTGGATCTCCACTCTAAACCAAGAAAATGAGAGAGAATATCATCTGTAAGATAGAAGATTTATGATTGTGACATCACATAGAAAATACACACATTGGGGCTGATTTACTAAGATGAATGCACCAGATAAATTATCAACTGAGCGTATGAAGCGGCGCACGCATAAGCACATAATATGCCGGCGCAATTCATAATAGCGCACGCCCGTATCATTAACAGTCCATTCACAGAGGGGCAACACGACTTCCAGAGCGACTTTGGGAGGCAACTTGGACACGACATGAGTGTGAACCACAGGGCGACTTGGGGTGACTTACAACACAACTTTAAGTCGCCCCCCAGGCCAGGCGACTTTAATAAAATAAAAAAAAACAGCACAGGTTCCCCTCCAAGAGCATACCAGGCACTTCAGGTCTGGTATGGATATTAAGGGGGACCCCACACCCTAAAAAAAAATGGCATGGGGGGTCCGCCTCAAAATCCATACCAGACCCTTATCCGAGCATGCAACCTGGCAGGCCACAGGAAAAGGGGGGGGGCGAGAGAGCGCCCCCCCTCCTGAACCGTACCAGGCCACATGCCCTCAACATTGGGAGGATACTTTGGGGTCCTCCCCAAAGCATCTTGTCCCCATGTTGATGAGGACAAGGGCCTCATCCCCACAACCCTGGCCGGTGGTTGTGGGGGTCTGTGGGCGGGGGGCTTATCGGAATCTGGAAGCCCCCTTTAACAAGGAGACCTCCAGATCCCGGCCTCCCCCCTGTGAAATGGTAAGGGTACCTGTGGCAGCACGCAGGTAAAAATCACCTGGTTGTATCCAGGATGGAAAATATGTTTGCCCTAGATTCAGGCTTTATGCGGACTTGTACAACTAGAGGGGAGTGCTGGGAGTCCTACAGGGGAAGAGTTAATGAGCCCAGCTGAAGTAAGTGGGCTCATTAAGACCTCTACAAAAAACCCCAGCATGCTTAGGGAGATGCTCCATCCTGGAACCAGTTTTGTGTTTGTATAGACTGGGGAGTGTGACACCTGTTCTGTGCTGTGAGGTAACGCCTGTGTGGCAAACCTCTACAACAGAGACAGAGACAGGGGCTGGTGCGGCACAAGGCTGCACTCAGTTGTTAGACAGGGAATCCATGTGTGTGATTAGAGGTCAAGCTGACCAGGATTTATTTTCATGTTTTATTTTTGTTTGGCTGTTATATTTTTCACTGCATGGAGCATAAATAAACCGCACCTTTTGTATTTTCCACCTACAACGCTGTCTGCTGTGCCTGATTTTGTGTTGTAAACCCATCCAGGGGGTCACACACACCCGCTGCCGAGCGAACCCCTCACAGTACCCTACCATTTCACCAAAAAAGTGACAAAAGTGTTATAAATGACAAGAGACAGTTTTTGACAATTCATTTTTTAAAGTCTTCTTTCAGAAGAGGGAGGTGGAGTCACCGGATGGCACCGCCCTCCGTTATATAAGACCTGTCAGAAGAAGAGAAGCATCACACAGCGGGAGCCTCCCATTGCACGGAGCGGCCCGAGAACGAAGAGAGGCGCTGTGGAGGAAGATGCCGGACGAGAACACCAGAGCAAGAAGAAAAGGATCGGAAGAAGAACCTGAAGGATGAAGAAAGGAAGAAGGAAGACCAGAAGAAAGAAGATGAAAGAAGACTTTAATAAAGGAATTGTCAAAAACTGTCTCTTGTCATTTTTTACACTTTTGTCACTTTTTTGGTGAAATGGTAGGGGTATTTTTGTATCCCTTACCATTTCACACAGGGGGGAAACCAGGATCTGGGGGTCTCCTTGTTAAAGGGGGCTTCCAGATTTCAATAAGCCCCCAGCCTGCAGACCCCCACAACCACCGGCCAGGGTTGTGGGGATGAGGCCCTTGTCCTCATCAACATGGGGACAAGGTGATTTGGGGGGGGCCCCAAAGAATCCTCCCAATGTTGAGGGCATGTGGCCTGGTACGGTTCAGGAGGGGGGGTGCTCTCTCGCCCCCCCTCTTTTCCTGCGGCCTGCCAGGTTGCGTGTTCAGATAAGGGGGGACCCCCACGCCATTTTTTTGGGGCACGTGGATTCTCCTTAATATCCATACCAGACCTGAAGGGCCTGGTATGGAATTTTAGGGGACCCCCACGCATTTTTTTTTCTCTTAATCCTAACATGACCTGTGTGCAAATAGCCTTAAAAAAACCTGTAGAAGTGAACCAGCGAAAAAAAAAAAAAAAGTCAAGTTGGGAGGTGCGCCTGTTCAACTTATGCAAATGAACCTACATGGCTTGACATTTACTAAGATTTTGCCAGTGCAGTGAACCTGAGCACTTGAACGGGTGAAAATGCCGCTTGCGCAGTGCATAAATTGACCTAGCGCAGTTCCAAGTGTATTTGCAGGCGCAGCAAGCTTGTTCAGAGGAAGTTACTTTTCCGTTCTATTTTGAGCATATTTGTTACTCGGACAGTCATATCTATACTTCCTCACATCACCCCCATCATATTCGCACTTCCAGCTTCTTTTAATTCTGAGTTGAAGATGCCATTCGCCAGGTCTATAGCGGCGCACAGATCGCGGCCGCCCGTGCGCCGGCATGCTCATAGTAAATGGGGAATTGCACTGTTACAGGCACAAATGTTTTGTGAATACGAAAACGGCTGTTGCGTGTCGGCGTGCGCCGCAACTCATGGCGCAAATGCTTTGTAAATCAGCCCCATTGTCTCTATAAGTGAGTTTGATAACCTCCATCCCACCAACCTTGCAATATTGAGGGATGGTGTGACCTTCCTGTGTGGAATCCCAGGAATACAGAGGACATTGCTCTGGTGGGTTCCTGTATCTGGATGACTCCACCATGGTGTCCTGGTACAGATCTCTGTGTTCTTCCTCCATCTCCACATCCTCCTCATCATCCTCCTCTTTTACCTCTTCTTTAACCTCAACTTTAGGATCTCTCAGGTTTCCACTCTTAATATAGAATAAAAATGACATCAGTGGTAACAATGCAGATAATGTACAGATCCTAATGATACTATCAGTAATTGTTCCTCATCTACCTGATGATGGTGGGGGATGGTGTGACCTTCCTGTGTGGAATCCCGGGAATACAGAGGACGGGGACATCTCTCTAGTGGGTTCCCATTACTGGATCCATCTGTAGGAAACACACACACTGACTGAATACATTGTTTCTATGTGTTTATCAGATGATGGGGGATGGGTGGAGGCTCCGTACTGCTCTCTCCTTTACAATAAAGTCTCCTCTTACCCGGTGATGTGAGGGGCGGCTGATTGTCCATCATGACGTCCTTGTAGAGATCCTTGTGTCCTTCTAAATACTCCCACTCCTCCATGGAGAAATAGACAGTGACATCCTGACACCTTATAGGAACCTGACACACACAATGATACCGTCACCATCCAGACACATCCCTTGTCTGTTACTGGATAATGTCCCAGAATTCCCAGAATCCTCCTCACCTCTCCTGTCAGCAGCTCCATCATCTTCTTGGTGACTTCTAGAATCTTCTCCATGTTGTGTCTCTCAAGTTTTAGGGAGTCACATGGAGGCACTGTGATGGTCATATGATCACCGGACTTCACAAGAGGAAATCTCTGTATTGGGGAACCAATAGGAACATCATGTTAGAATCCCAGAATCCTCCTCACCTCTCCGGTCAGGTCTGTGTTTTATTAATAGAGATAAGAATGATGTCATGTGACCTCCCAGAATCCTCCTCACCTCTCCAGTCAGGTCTGTGTTTTATTAATAGAGATAGGAATGATGTCATGTGACCTCCCAGAATCCTCCTCACCTCTCCGGTCAGGTCTGTGTTTTATTAATAGAGATAAGAATGATGTCATGTGACCTCCCAGAATCCTCCTCACCCCTCCGGTCAGGTCTGTGTTTTATTAATAGAGATAAGAGTGATGTCATGTGACCTCCCAGAATCCCCCTCACCTCTCCGGTCAGGTCTGTGTTTTATTAATAGAGATAAGAGTGATGTCATGTGACCTCCCAGAATCCTCCTCACCTCTCCGGTCAGTAGGTAGATGATCTCCAGGGTGAGGTTTAGTATCTCCTCAGTCATGTGACTCCGGTCCTCCTCCATCCTCATTGGTGTCGTCACCTGATCTATACAGGTCTCCATTGTAGTCGGATAACTTTGGGAAATGAAAGTAAGAATTATTTGGATGGTGTTGGTCACACAATAATAAGATGTGGATGTGAGAGGGGTAATAGGAGGGTTTCTATACATACAAGAACTACTCCATCTAGCATCTGATTTATTTTTTTTGGGCTCCTGGGACCTTCTTGTTCTTGTTCAAAGGAAGGATCGTATTTATCATTCCTTGTCTGCAGATCTAAAACTAATCAAAACCAGTTCAGAAACCAAACAAACCTAACAGAGAAAAGAGAATTTCTGATATGGCAGAACAAGAAGAGACATACAGGAGGCGGTTCTGAGAGATGAGCAAGCAGACTGGAGACTCATATACCAAGTGGGCATGCCACCTACACCGCACGGCATCCCACTGGGTTGCTGGATGGCAAGCAATATCCGGGGAAGGGGTGCTTCCTTCCGGTTCCTGCTGGAGCACTTCTTCAAAGCAGCACGCCTGGAGGACGAATACACAGACTCCCACAAACTGGATAACCCTGTGGTCAAGACAACAGCTTGGGTGGATTATAAAAATTATATAGTATATAGCCCTCGTGAATCTATTGTCCAATATATACCATATTGACAGCGCTAAAACAACAAAACAATCATTCTTAAGAGGGTAGAAGCCCCATGGTTTACAACAAAAACCACAGTAATGTCCTTAAAAAGTCCCACACATCTGAGGATGGGATTTTAGTTGAAACACCAAAATGATGGAAAACAGAAAGAAAAGTCCATCTCCAAGAAAAGACCACCAGTGCAGAAAGAGCTTGTTAGCCGGTGACACCCCTTATGGTAAAGCACTCACCAGAACCCAATGGGTTAACAGGCACCTCTTTATAAATAGTCTTTCACTGGTATTCCTCTGTACCCAATTCCTGTGTCCTCATAGATTTTTCGGATTTAATACTTCACTCCCAGCAGCAAGTTCACATATAGAAAACAGCAAAAAGAGGTTCCATAGTGCAAACTGCTTTATTCTTTAAAAAATTTTTTTTTAAAAAATTTGTGCGCACATACACCATACGTACATAATCAATAAAAATTCATTCACAGAGATGTAACCACTAGAACAACCGGATTTGTCTCACCGCGGCTCCGGGCGTCTTAGATCGAATGCAGGCTCGGCTTCCACGGCGGGTCCCGGGCAATCGTACAAATCGACCGCTCTGTAGTTACGAATAGCTGCTTGGTCACGCCCATACGCGTTTCGTCATCACGTCTTCATCTGTGGGCGTGGCCAAGCAGTGCAGCTAATCCGATTAAATATGAATAGGGGCGGAGAGGTGGCTCATGGGCATTCCCACGTCCAGCCCCCTAGACACACTCACTCCCACCCAATGCGGAAATGAAAAGGCCACGACGTGCAAGCCATCGCCATGACAACATGCCTAAATGTACACTGTTCGCAAAAAAACTTTCGTTTCTCACGAGTACGTCCCCACAGGGACGTACTCGTGAGAAACGAAAGTTTTTTTGCGAACAGTGTACATTTAGGCATGTTGTCATGGCGATGGCTTGCACGACGTGGCCTTTTCATTTCCGCATTGGGTGGGAGTGAGTGTGTCTAGGGGGCTGGACGTGGGTATGCCCATGAGCCACCTCTCCGCCCCTATTCATATTTAATCGGATTAGCTGCACTGCTTGGCCACGCCCACAGATGAAGACGTGATGACGAAACGCGTATGGGCGTGACCAAGCAGCTATTCGTAACTACAGAGCGGTCGATTTGTACGATTGCCCGGGACCCGCCGTGGAAGCCGAGCCTGCATTCGATCTAAGACGCCCGGAGCCGCGGTGAGACAAATCCGGTTGTTCTAGTGGTTACATCTCTGTGAATGAATTTTTATTGATTATGTACGTATGGTGTATGTGCGCACAAATTTTTTAAAGAATAAAGCAGTTTGCACTATGGAACCTCTTTTTGCTGTTTTCTATATGTGAACTTGCTGCTGGGAGTGAAGTATTAAATCCGAAAAATCTATGAGGACACAGGAATTGGGTACAGAGGAATACCAGTGAAAGACTATTTATAAAGAGGTGCCTGTTAACCCATTGGGTTCTGGTGAGTGCTTTACCATAAGGGGTGTCACCGGCTAACAAGCTCTTTCTGCACTGGTGGTCTTTTCTTGGAGATGGACTTTTCTTTCTGTTTTCCATCATTTTGGTGTTTCAACTAAAATCCCATCCTCAGATGTGTGGGACTTTTTAAGGACATTACTGTGGTTTTTGTTGTAAACCATGGGGCTTCTACCCTCTTAAGAATGATTGTTTTGTTGTTTTAGCGCTGTCAATATGGTATATATTGGACAATAGATTCACGAGGGCTATATACTATATAATTTTTATGATTTATCTTTTGTATGATAGCAGCTTGCAAATTATATCATCTTTTGTTTCTGTGTGCGCTGGGATCGGTGGGGAATATTCTTAGCAATTTTTGTTTAGATTGTTTGCCAGTGATATCAGAGCTTGGGTGGATTATTGATCAGCGGGACCCCCACCAGCTGGCGCCTACCAACCACAGTCACCGCCATACAGCAGCACCTCCAGTGACCACTTATTCTCAGCAGCCCAGGTTCAACTCCCAGGACTACTCACAACCTATCAGGTGTTTTGGGTGTAAACAGCTAGGGCACAAAAAGCCAGTCTGTCCATTGAATCCAGCCAGGCAGTCCCAGTCATGGAGAAAGCCAGCAGGGGGGAATCCCTGCACATCCATGCCTGCGGCTCACTGCGTTGAGGAGGAAGAACATTGGGGCGTCTTGCTCGAGGCTGATCCAGTACAAGCAGCTAACCAGAACAACCAGCAGCAACACAGGCAGACTCTTCCGGGTTAATGAAAAGGTAGCCAATGGCCTACGTGATACTGGTGCCACCATGACCCTACTACAGAAGAACCTCATCCCAGAGAGCCAACACAGAGGAGACACTGTAGCTGTAAGGGTAGCAGGAGGCACTGTTTTCCAACTACCCATTGTTCACCTGGATTGGAGGGTTGGTTTGGGACACGTGAATGTGGGGGTGATGAAGGATTTGCCAGCAGATGTACTACTAGGGAATGATTTGGGCCCCCCTCATTTCTGCTTATGCCCCAATGCCCCGGTGAAGCCAACCCAGTGACTTCCCATGCCCAGACTTGTGCTGTTGGAACTGGCCCGCTTGCTGCTGAGACCCAAGTAAGACTATCTTCCCCGACATGTACCTTAGATCAGGCTCCCCTAGGCTGGGATACCCCAGAGGCATTCGGGAGGGAAACCCGGGAGGACCCATCCTTACACAAGGATAGGGCTAAGGCAGATACTCAGAAAAGGGGAATAGATGGGGAGCTTTATGAATGGGTGGGGGATAGACTGTATAGGATCCCTAAGCCATCCCCGAGAAGTAAAGCCCCTTCGCAGAAACGACAGCTGGTGGTACCTAAGAAATACCAGCTGGAGATTCTGCGAATCGGGCATGATGTACCACTAGCAGGACATCTAGGATCCTGTCGCACAGCCCATAGAATTACACAGAATTTCTTCTGGCCCAATTTTAACCAGGATGTACGACAGTACTGCAAAACGTGTGACACATGTCAATGGGTAAGTAAGCGGGGGGACCACCCTAAGGCCAGACTTATGTCCATGCCTATTATTGGGGAGCCATTTTACCGCACAGCCATTGACATTGTGGGTCCCTTGGCCAGGCCTAGTCCATCTGGGAAGAAGTATATTCTCACCGTGGTGGACTACGCCACCCGTTACCCAGAGGCAGTAGCTATGTCCAACATTGAAGCAGAGACAGTAGCTGATGCCCTGGTTAAGATATTTATTAGAGTGGGGTTCCCTAAGGAGATTCTCTTTGACCTGGGAACCCAGTTTGCTGCTGTGCTCACCCAGCAGTTATGGAAGGTGTACAATATTAAGTCCTTGCTGAGCTCACCTTGCCACCCCCAGACTAATGGTCTATGCAAGCACTTTAACGGGACCCTCAAGAAAATTCTGAGGACCTTTTTGGATGCCTGCAGAGACTAAGAGAGATTCCTGCCTCACCTGTTTTTTGCGTACAGAGAGGAACCCCAGGAATCTAGTGGGTTCTGGCCACTGCGATGTTTGTCGTTTCATTTCCAATTCATCATACACTACATTACCTGATGGGTCTCGTCATACCATCAGATATAATGTAACATGTAAAACCGTAGGAATAGTCTATCTTGCTAGCTGTTCCTGCGGATGTTTCTATATCGGAAAAACTAAGCATCCGTTTTTTAAAAGGATTAGGGGCCACATGTTACCATTATTTAAACGACTTTGCACTACAGCATTGAACAGACATATAGGTCAGTTTCATAACTTTGACCCCAATGTTGTACATTTTTCTGCCCTTGAGCATGTACCTCTCCATGCTCGAGGGGGTGAAATTGATACCCGCCTTTTGCAACTGGAAACCAGATGGATATATACTCTGGAGGCCACTAAAAATCTGGGATTAAATGAATATATAACTTACAAACATTTTCTTTAAACTAATCCTGATACTTAATTTTTGATTTGTATTCAGCAGTATTTATCCATCTATACAAATTATAAATATAAATTTTTTAATACAACTCGAATTAAGATCCATACTCCAGTGCCTCTGGAACCTGTCTTCCTTATTAACCGCTATACATTTCTATTACTTTCTATATCCTATATCGTCACTAGGCCCTTTTTCCCTTTTTTTGTTTTTTCTTCCTTCCTCTGTTTTCCCCGTTCCGCATATAGTATAATTATCTTGTTATTATAGTTATACAATTTTTCCTTTGTGTATAAGTATTTTTTGTACCAATGCTTAGTCATTTAAACAGTATTATACAGTACCACTTTGATGTCAAGGGTCGTTTAAGATTCCAACATGTGTTTTAATTTTTGTCTTCAATGACTATGCCGACATGGGGTTTACATTTGTGGTATATTGTTGAAAGTCATAAATTGCTTAATTAATTGTCCCCATTGCATATTAATTGTGTTTAGTCTATACAAAAAAAAATAAAAAAAATTTTCCTTTTTTTTTAGTGTTCATTTCATCAATAATTTTCCATTTATTGTCTTTGCAACTGTGTGGATTTTGGCTAATAAGTCCAGCCCACTACCTGCCCGCTGGTCTAACCCATTAACGATTACTTATTTGTGCATTATTATTTCTTATTTTTCTATCAGTTTCATATCTTCTCCCCCTTGTGCCCATCCTCTCGACGGGGACCCCTTTGGGAAGCGGACCTCTCCTCCCCATGACTGGTGCCTGTATGGACGCACGGGTCGGGCTGTGTGGAAGCCCGACCCGTTAATATGGAGGCTGCTCGATACGATCTATGTGTCCCGACCGGTTGGCGATTTGCAGCTGGTTGCTGTTTTACAGCAAACCTTTTAAGCTGCTGTCCCTGCAGCTCCTATGAATGCCCGTAGCGGCGTTTAAGTTACCGTGGTTACGGAACCGCCGCTGCAGGGCATCATGGGGCTTGTAGGCTCCAATACCCTGGAAGCATGCGCAGTTCTGCTTTTCTGTCCGCTCTCACTTGGCGTACGTGACGCGACGCCAAGTGAGTGGGAGATAAAAGGCAGACCCACAATGCAGGGGTCTGTCGGCTCTGCAGGACACTTTAGTTTGGACACCGCGAGTTAAAGTAAGTTGGATGATTAGAGCTTGGACTGTCCACACCGTCCATTCTTCTTCTCTTATTTTTTGGTCATACTAGTCTCTAACTCTATCCTCATATACTTATACTAATAGGATCGATTCGTGCAGGTTGATTGACTTGATTGTGCAATCCATTGTTAAACTCTCAAACTACAATGTGTCCTAGCCTGGAGTGTTGTGGAACAGTGTAGCCCAGGTATGTGATACTACCTATGTTATTGACAGCTGTGCAGATGAAAGAATCCAGCAAACCTTTCATGTGAACATGCTGATGGAGTATCAGGAACGGCAGGAGGATGTTGCTGCAGTATGTGCCCCTGCTGAGGATGACTGAGAAAGTTTACCCCTCCCAGACTTACTAGAAAGAGACCCCCAGACTGACCTCATTAGCCTCGTACAGCTAGGGGATGGTTAAGCCCCACAAAGAAGGAACAGGCTAATCAGCTTCTGTGGGAGAAACAGGCGACTTTCTCCCAAAAAAACAGGCTACATGACCCTGTCTGTGCATAAGGTAGAGACCCCTGGACAAGCATCCCTTTGACAGCCCCCTACCATATCCCTAAAGCAGTCTGAGAAGGAATGCAGAAGGAGATACAAGAGATGATTCAGTTAGGAGACATTGAGCCCTCTGATAGCCCTTGGGCCTCGCCTGTAGTCCTGGTGCCTAAGAAATACGGAACTACTCGGTTCTGCGTGGACTACAGGCGACTCAATGAGAAGACCACCACTGACGCCTACCCAATGCCCAGGGTAGACGAACTGCTAGATCGTATAGCCAGGGGACGTTATTTAACTACAATAGACCTGTATAAGGTCTATTGGCAGATTCCCCTGGCTGAGGATGCTATCCTCAAGTTGGCATTTGTTACCCCGTTAGGCCTGTACCAGTCTAAGGTCATGCCATTTGGGAGGAAAAATGCCCCGGCTACCTTCCAACGTATGGTAGATAGGCTCCTCGATGGCTTTCAGGATTTTGCATGTGCATACATGGATGACATTGCGATCTACAGTGGGTCTTGGGAGGAAAACCTGGTTCACGTAGGGGTGGTTCTGGACAAGATTCGGGCCGCAGGCCTGGCCTTGACACCAGACAAATGCATCTAGGTATGGCGAAGGAGCAGTACCTGGGACGCAGAGTAGGGTGTGGGAATCAGAGACCAGAGACAGCCAAGGTAGAGACAGTAGCTAACTGGCCCACACCCCGTACTAAGACCCAGGTTTAGCCTTCTTGGGGACTGCAGGGTACTACTGACGTTTTATCCCTGATTATAGTGCTTTTGCCAAGCCCCTGACTGACCTGACGAAAAATAGTTTACCTAGGCAGGTCCTGTGGTCTCCAGCTTGTGAAGCCGTGTTTCTAGCCATCAAGCAAGCACTTGTAAATGCCCCTGTCTTGGCTGCCCCAGTACCTAACAAACGTTTCATTGTCCACACAGACGCTTCCATGTTTGGACTGGGGGCTGTGCTGAGCCAAATTGGGGAGGATGGAGGAGAACACGCTGTCGCATACTTGAGCAGAAAGCTATTACCCCGAGATGTGAGCTATGGGGCAGTGGAGAAGGAGTGCTTGGCCCTGGTCTGAGCCCTTAAAAAGTTGAACCCTTATTTGTATGGAAGGGAATTTTCATTAGTTACCGACCACAACCCATTGGTCTGGCTTAACCGGGTCTCAGGAGACAATGGCAGGTTGCTGCGAGGATGCTATCCTCAAGTTGGCATTTGTTACTCCGTTTGGCCTGTACCAGTCTAAGGTCATGCCATTCGGGATGAAAAATGCCCTGGCTACCTTCCAACATATGGTGGATAGGCTCCTCGATGGCTTTCAGGATTTTGCATGTGCATACCTTTATGACATTGCGATCTACACTGGGTCTTGGGAGGAGCACCTGGTTCACGTAGGCCCTGCAACCGTACAACTTCACCATCAGCTACTAACCCGGTAAGCAAAATGGCAATGCTGATGGGTTGTCCCGGCAAACAGACGTCACTCTGGCCTCCTAGTTGTGGACATCCCCAAGTTGACCCGAGAAGGATCAACCTGGGTCTGCCAGAGTGTCCCACAAGGAGGGAGCCATGTGACGGGAGTCACTTTTGGGCGCAGGGTGACCAAGAAAATAATGAGCCCTGCATCTGCCATTTTCGAAATAGTGGCTGATTCATAATACTGGGACAAATACTGTTAGGAGATGCTGATGTCAATTCAAGCCACCTGTCTCTGTGTGTGCTATAATGTAAATTAGTCTAGTATGACTTGTCACAGCTTCTAAAGAGTCTTTTCATCTAGTGTGCTAAATAACCCTGCAATTGTATGAAGGAGATGTATGATAAAGTGTATTGTATAGTCAGTGAGCTAGGAGACGTAAAGTCTGTCCTAAAGGTCATGTCTCTGAGTCACCTAGGCTGTCTAAAGGATTAGATAATTAGCTCATGTTAATTAGGTTTCTGGTGAGAGGTTGTATTTTCATCCTGCTGTATATATTTGTGTGAGAGCTCAAAATAAAGATTCATTCCTGTTTGACCCTCAAGACAGGGCCTCGTCTTGTACTTGCAGGGAGAGTTATTCATATGGGTTTCTTGTTCGGCTGATTGGAGTGTTCGGTAGCTGCCTTGGTGTTTGGGAAGGGAATGTCCTAAACAACTTTAACCCCTTTCATACTCGGGTGTTGTTACAGATGGGTTGCTATGGATGGGTTGCTGTGGGTGGGTTGCTATGGAAGGGTTGCTATGCATGGGTTGGTATGGATGGGTTGCTATGGACAGATTGCTATAGGCAGGTTGCTATGGAAGGGGTGCTATGGACGGTTGATATGGATGGGTTACTATGGATGGGATGCTATGGAAGGGCTACTATGGGTGGGTTGCTATGGAGGGGTTGCTATGGAAGGGTTGTTATGGATGGGTTACTATGGACAGTTGATATGGATGGGTTGCTATGGAAGGGTTGCTATGGATGGGATGCTATTGACAGGTTGCTATGAAGGGTTGCTATGGATGGTTTATATGAGTGTGTTACCATGGAAGGGTTGCTGTGAATGTGTTGCTATTGAAGGGTTTCTATAGAGGGGTTGCTATTTACAGGTTGCTATGGACAGTTTATATGGATGGGTTGCTATGAAAAGGTTGCTATGGGTGGTTTGCTGTGGAAGGGTGTCTATGGGTAGGTTGCTATGGAAAGGTTGCTAGGGGAGGGTTACTGTGGATGGGTTGCTATGGGTGGGTTGCTATGGATGGATTGCTATGGGTGTGTTCCTGTGGAAGGGTTTCTATGGAGGGTTGATATGGATGGGTTGCTATGGAAAGGTTGCTATGGGTGGGTTGCTGTGGAAGGGTTGATATGGATGGGTTGCTATGGAAAGGTTGCTAGGGGAGGGTTACTGTGGATAGGTTGCTATGGGTGGGTTGCTGTGGATGGGTTGCTATGGGTGGGTTCCTGTGGAAGGGTTGCTATGGATGGTTGATATGGATGGGTTGCTATGGATGGGTTGCTATTGACAGGTTGCTATGAAGGGTACACCAGAGCGGCCAGCACATCGTGGGACCAGGTAACCTTTTTGACAATTGGTAGGGATGGGTTGCTATGGAAGGGTTGCGATGGAACAGTTGTTGTGGATGGGTTGCTATGGAAGAGTTGTTATGGATGGGTTGCTATGGGTGGGTTGCTGTGGATGAGTTGCTATGGGTGGGTTCCTGTGGAAGGGTTGCTATGGACGGTTGTAAGGGAAGTGTGTATCTATCACAGGGTGGTTTCTGTGGATTCTAATTGCCACATCCATGCTATGGACGGTTGATATGGATGGGTTGCTATGGAAAGGTTGCTGTGGAAGGCTTGATATGGGTGGGTTGCTGTGGAAGGGTTGCTATGGGTGGGTTGCCGTGGAAGGATTGGTATGGATGGGTTGGTATGGAAAGGTTGCTAGGGGAGGGTTACTGTGGATGGGTTTGCTATGGGAGGGTTGCTGTGGATGGGTTGCTATAGAAAGGTTGCTAGGGGAGGGTTGCTATGGGTGGGTTGCTATGGACGGTTGATATGGACGGGTTGCTATGGGTGGGTTGCTGTGGATGGGTTGCTAGTGGTGGGTTGCTATGGATGGGTTGCTATGGATGGGTTGCTATGGAAGGGTTGTTGTGATTGTGTTGCTAGGGAAAGGTTGCTAGGGGAGGGTTGCTGTGGATGGGTTACTATGGGTGGGTTGCTGTGGACTGGTTGCTATGGGTAGGTTGCTGTAGATGGGTTGCTATGGGTGGGTTGCTGTCAGGGCAGGACTGGCCTACCGGGATACCGGGAAATTTCCCGGTGGGCCGGCTGCCTGGCTGTCCCTGGGGCCGCTGTGAGGGCAGCGGTGCCTGAAAAAAATATGGCTGTGGGGCCGGGCCAACACAAAACTGCGCAAGCGCCAGCGCTGTTCCAGAGCTGGCCGTGCTCGGGCCGAGTCCGTACACGCTCAGCAATTTTCGGAAAGGCGGGCGCATGCGCAGTGCCACAATGGCGCCATTTTTAAAAGTAAGGCAGCGCTCAGTGAAGTCTTGTCTGGTGGCGTGTGCCTCTTCTTACGTCCCCCCAGCAGCCTCTGACCTCCTGAACGCCCCCCTCCCTGCAGCATTTGACCACCTGTCCGCCCCCCTCCCCCCTGCAGCCTCTGACCTCCTGTGCGCCCCCTCCCCTCCCCCTGCAGCCTCTGACCTCTTGTTCACCCCCCCGCAGCCTCTGACCTCCCGAACGCCCCCTCCCTGCAGCATCTGACCACCTGTCCGCCCCCCCTCCCCCCTGCAGCCTCTGACCTCCTGTCCGCCCCCCCTCCCCTGCAGCCTCTGACCTCTTGTTCACCCCCCGCAGCCTCTGACCTCCCTAACGCCCCCCTCCCCTGCAGCATCTGACCACCTGTACACCCCCATGCAGCCTCTGACCTCCTGTCTGCCCCCCCGCAGCCTCTGACCTCCTGTCTGCCCCCTCCCCCCTGCAGCCTCTGACCTCCTGTTCGCCCCCCTCCCCCTGCAGCCTCTGACCTCCAGAACGCCCCCCTGCAGCCTCTGACCTCCTGTCCGCCCCCCTGCAGCCTCTGACCTCCCGAACGCCCCCCTGCAGCCTCTGACCTCCCGAACGCCCCCCTGCAGCCTCTGACCTCCCGAACGCCCCCTCCCCCCTGCAGCCTCTGACCTCCTGTCCGCCTCCTCCCCCCTGCAGCCTCTGACCTCCTGTCCGCCCCCTCCCCCCTGCAGCCTCTGACCTCCTGTCTGCCCCCCGCAGCCTCTGACCTCCTGTCCGCCCCCTCCCCCCTGCAGCCTCTGACCTCCTGTTCGCCCCCCTTCCCCTGCAGCCTCTGACCTCCAGAACACCCCCCTGCAGCCTCTGACCTCCTGTCTGCCCCCCTGCAGCCTCTGACCTCCCGAACGCCCCTCTGCAGCCTCTGACCTCCTGTCCACCCCCTGCAGCCTCTGACCTCCCGAACACCCCCTCCCCCTGCAGCCTCTGACCTCCTGTCCGCCTCCTCCCCCCTGCAGCCTCTGACCTCCTGTCTGCCCCACCCCGCAGCCTCTGACCTCCTGTCCGCCCCTTCCCCCCTGCAGCCTCTGACCTCCTGTTCGCCCCCCTCCCCCTGCAGCCTCTGACCTCTAGAACGCCCCCCTGCAGCCTCTGACCTCCCGAACGCCCCCCTGCAGTCTCTGACCTCCCGAACGCCCCCCTGCAGCCTCTGACCTCCCGAACACCCCCCTGCAGCCTCTGACCTCCCGAACGCCCCCCTGCAGCCTCTGACCTCCTTTCCACCCCCCTGCAGCCTCTGACCTCCCGAACGTCCCCTCCCCCCTGCAGCCTCTGACCTCCTGTCCACCCCCTCCCCCCTGCAGCCTCTGACCTCCTGTCTGCCCCCTCCCCCGCAGCCTCTGACCTCCCGAATGCCCCCCTCTCTGACCTCCTATCTGCCCCGCAGCCTCTGACCTCCCGTTGTCACCTCCGCAGCCTCTGACTTCCCGTCGTCCCCTCCGCAGCCTCTGACCTCCCGTCGTCCCCTCCGCAGCCTCTGACCTCCTGTCCCCTCCGCAGCCTCTGACCTCCTGTCCCCTCCGCAGCCTCTGACCTCCTGTCCCCTCCGCAGCCTCTGACCTCCTGTCCCCTCCGCAGCCTCTGACCTCCTGTCCCCTCCCGCCTCTGGCCTCCCCTGTTCCCCCCCTGCTGCTGCCTCTGGCTTCCCCTGTTCCCCCCCTGCTGCCGCCTCGGTCCTCCCCTGTTCCCCCTCCTGCTGCCTCCTCGGTCCTCCCCTGTTCCCCCTCCTGCTGCCTCCTCGGTCCTCCCCTGTTCCCCCTCCTGCTGCCTCCTCGGTCCTCCCCTGTTCCCCCTCCTGCTGCCGCCTCGGTCCTCCCCTGTTCCCCCTCCTGCTGCCGCCTCGGTCCTCCCCTGTTCCCCCTCCTGCTGCCGCCTCTGGCCTCCCCTGTTCCCCCTCCTGCTGCCGCCTCTGGCCTCCCCTGTTCCCCCCTGCTGCCGCCTCTGGCCTTCCCTTTCCCCCCTGCTGCCGCCTCTGGCCTCCCTTTTCCCCCCTGCTGCCGCCTCTGGCCTCCCCTTTCCCCCCCCTGCTGCCGCCTCTGGCATCCCCTTTCCCCCCCTGCTGCCACCTCTGGCATCCCCTTTTCCCCCCCTGCTGCCGCCTCTGGCATCCCCTTTCCCCCCCTGCTGCCGCCTCTGGCATCCCCTTTTCCCCCCCTGCTGCCGCCTCTGACCTCCTCTGTTTCCCCCTCTGCAGTCTCTGTCCTCCCCTGTCCTTCCTGCAGCCTCTGTCCTCCCCTGTCGCCTCTGACCTCCCTTTTCACCTCCTCCGCAGCCTCTGACCTCCCCTGTACCCCCTCCTTTGCAGCCTCTGACCTCCCCTGTCGGGAGGGGACAATGTCCCCCTCCTCCCCCCCATATGATATAACAATGTCCCCCTCCTCCCCCCCATATGATATAACAATGTCCCCCTCCTCCCCCCGTATGATATAACAATGTCCCCCTCCTCCCCCCGTATGATATAACAATGTCCCCCTCCTCCCCCCATATGATATAACAATGTCCCCCTCCTCCCCCCGTATGATATAACAATGTCCCCCTCCTCCCCCATATGATATAAAAATGTCCCCCTCCCCCCCATATGATATAACAATGTCCCCCTCCTCCCCCCCATATGATATAACAATGTCCCCCTCCTCCCCCCCATATGATATAACAATGTCCCCCTCCTCCCCCATATGATATGTCCCCTCCTCCCCCCCATATGATATAACAATGTCCCCTCCTCCCCCCCCATATGATATAACAATGTCCCCCTCCTCCCCCCATATGATATAACAATGTCCCCCTCCTCCCCCATATGATATGTCCCCTCCTCCCCCCATATGATATAACAATGTCCCCTCCTCCCCCGTATGATATAACAATGTCCCCTCCCCCCCCATATGATATAACAATGTCCCCCTCCCCCCATATGATATAACAATGTCCCCCTCCCCCCCCCATATGATATAACAATGTCCCCTCCTCCCCCGTATGATATAACAATGTCCCCCTCCCCCCCATATGATATAACAATGTCCCCCTCCCCCCATATGATATAACAATGTCCCCCTCCTCCCCCCATATGATATAACAATGTCCCCCTCCTCCCCCCCATATGATATAACAATGTCCCCCTCCTCCCCCCATATGATATAACAATGTCCCCCTCCTCCCCCCATATGATATAACAATGTCCCCCTCCTCCCCCCCATATGATATAACAATGTCCCCCTCCTCCCCCCCATATGATATAACAATGTCCCCCTCTTCCCCCCATATGATATAACAATGTCCCCCTCCTCCCCCCCATATGATATAACAATGTCCCCCTCCTCCCCCCATATGATATAACAATGTCCCCCTCCCCCCATATTATATAACAATGTCCCCCTCCTCCCCCCCCATATGATATAACAATGTCCCCCTCCTCCCCCCATATGATATAACAATGTTCCCTCCTCCCCCCATATGATATAACAATGTCCCCTCCTCCCCCATATGATATAACAATGTTCCCTCCTCCCCCCATATGATATAACAATGTCCCCTCCTCCCACCCATATGATATAACAATGTCCCCTCCTCCCACCCATATGATATAACAATGTCCCCTCCTCCCCCCATATGATATAACAATGTCCCCTCCTCCCCCCATATGATATAACAATGTCCCCTCCTCCCCCCATATGATATAACAATGTTCCCTCCTCCCCCCATATGATATAACAATGTCCCCCTCCTCCCCCCATATGATATAACAATGTCCCCTCCTCCCCCCCATATGATATAACAATGTCCCCTCCTCCCCCCCATATGATATAACAATGTCCCCTCCTCCCCCCATATGATATAACAATGTCCCCCTTCCCCCCATATGATATAACAATGTCCCCTCCTCCCACCCATATGATATAACAATGTCCCCTCCTCCCCCCATATGATATAACAATGTCCCCTCCTCCCCCCATATGATATAACAATGTTCCCTCCTCCCCCCATATGATATAACAATGTCCCCCTCCTCCCCCCATATGATATAACAATGTCCCCTCCTCCCCCCCATATGATATAACAATGTCCCCTCCTCCCCCCCATATGATATAACAATGTCCCCTCCTCCCCCCCATATGATATAACAATGTTCCCTCCTCCCCCATATGATATAACAATGTCCCCTCCTCCCCCCATATGATATAACAATGTCCCCTCCTCCCCCCCATATGATATAACAATGTCCCCTCCTACCCCCCCATATGATATAACAATGTCCCCCTCCTCCCCCCATATGATATAACAATGTCCCCTCCTCCCCCCATATGATATAACAATGTCCCCTCCTCCCCCCCCATATGATATAACAATGTCCCCTCCTCCCCCATATGATATAACAATGTCCCCCTTCCCCCCATATGATATAACAATGTCCCCTCCTCCCCCCATATGATATAACAATGTCCCCCTCCTCCCCCCCATATGATATAACAATGTCCCCTCCTCCCCCCATATGATAACAATGTCCCCTCCTCCCCCCCCCATATGATATAACAATGTCCCCCTCCTCCCCCCATATGATATAACAATGTCCCCTCCTCCCCCCCATATGATATAACAATGTCCCCTCCTCCCCCCATATGATATAACAATGTCCCCTCCTCCCCCCCATATGATATAACAATGTCCCCTCCTACCCCCCCATATGATATAACAATGTCCCCTCCTCCCCCCATATGATATAACAATGTCCCCTCCTCCCCCCATATGATATAACAATGTCCCCTCCTCCCCCCCCCATATGATATAACAATGTCCCCTCCTCCCCCCATATGATATAACAATGTCCCCCTTCCCCCCATATGATATAACAATGTCCCCTCCTCCCCCCATATGATATAACAATGTCCCCCTCCTCCCCCCATATGATATAACAATGTCCCCTCCTCCCCCCCATATGATATAACAATGTCCCCTCCTCCCCCCCATATGATATAACAATGTCCCCTCCTACCCCCCCATATGATATAACAATGTCCCCTCCTCCCCCCATATGATATAACAATGTCCCCTCCTCCCCCCATATGATATAACAATGTCCCCTCCTCCCCCCCCCATATGATATAACAATGTCCCCTCCTCCCCAAATGTGATATAACAATGTCCCCCTTCCCCCCATATGATATAACAATGTCCCCTCCTCCCCCATATGATATAACAATGTCCCCCTCCTCCCCCCATATGATATAACAATGTCCCCCTCCCCCCCATATGATATAACAATGTCCCCCTCCTCCCCCCATATGATATAACAATGTCCCCCTCCCCCCCATATTATATAACAATGTCCCCCTCCTCCCCCCCATATGATATAACAATGTCCCCTCCTCCCCCATATGATATAACAATGTCCCCCTCCTCCCCCCCATATGATATAACAACGTCCCCTCCCCCCATATGATATAACAATGTCCCCCTCCTCCCCCCATATGATATAACAATGTCCCCTCCTCCCCCCATATGATATAACAATGTCCCCTCCTCCCCCCCATATGATATAACAATGTCCCCTCCTCCCCCCATATGATATAACAATGTTCCCTCCTCCCCCCATATGATATAACAATGTCCCCTCCTCCCCCCCATATGATATAACAATGTCCCCTCCTCCCCCCCATATGATATAACAATGTCCCCTCCTACCCCCCCATATGATATAACAATGTCCCCTCCTCCCCCCATATGATATAACAATGTCCCCTCCTCCCCCCATATGATATAACAATGTCCCCTCCTCCCCCCCCATATGATATAACAATGTCCCCTCCTCCCCCCATATGATATAACAATGTCCCCCTTCCCCCCATATGATATAACAATGTCCCCTCCTCCCCCCATATGATATAACAATGTCCCCCTCCTCCCCCCCATATGATATAACAATGTCCCCTCCTCCCCCCATATGATATAACAATGTCCCCTCCTCCCCCCCCCATATGATATAACAATGTCCCCCTCCTCCCCCCATATGATATAACAATGTCCCCTCCTCCCCCCCATATGATATAACAATGTCCCCTCCTCCCCCCCATATGATATAACAATGTCCCCTCCTCCCCCCCATATGATATAACAATGTCCCCTCCTACCCCCCCATATGATATAACAATGTCCCCTCCTCCCCCATATGATATAACAATGTCCCCTCCTCCCCCCATATGATATAACAATGTCCCCTCCTCCCCCCCCCATATGATATAACAATGTCCCCTCCTCCCCCCATATGATATAACAATGTCCCCCTTCCCCCCATATGATATAACAATGTCCCCTCCTCCCCCCATATGATATAACAATGTCCCCCTCCTCCCCCCATATGATATAACAATGTCCCCTCCTCCCCCCCATATGATATAACAATGTCCCCTCCTCCCCCCCATATGATATAACAATGTCCCCTCCTACCCCCCCATATGATATAACAATGTCCCCTCCTCCCCCCATATGATATAACAATGTCCCCTCCTCCCCCATATGATATAACAATGTCCCCTCCTCCCCCCCCCATATGATATAACAATGTCCCCTCCTCCCCAAATGTGATATAACAATGTCCCCCTTCCCCCCATATGATATAACAATGTCCCCTCCTCCCCCCATATGATATAACAATGTCCCCCTCCTCCCCCCATATGATATAACAATGTCCCCCTCCCCCCCATATGATATAACAATGTCCCCCTCCTCCCCCCATATGATATAACAATGTCCCCCTCCCCCCATATTATATAACAATGTCCCCCTCCTCCCCCCCATATGATATAACAATGTCCCCTCCTCCCCCATATGATATAACAATGTCCCCCTCCTCCCCCCCATATGATATAACAACGTCCCCTCCCCCCCATATGATATAACAATGTCCCCTCCCCTTGGTGCAGCGTGTAATCATACATTCCGACAATTGTTACCCCCTCCCCCCGACAGGGTTTTTTCCTTTATTTTCACCAGCACACTGCCTGTCAATCACAGAGTCCCTCCAATCACAGAGCCCCCCCAATCACACCATCGCCCATCACAGAGTCCCTCCAATCACAGAGCCCCCCCAATCACACAGTCTCCTAATCGCACTGTCCTCTTCACAGAGCCCCCCAATCACACCATCCCCCATCACAGAGCCCCCCAATCACACCATCCCCCATCACAGAGCCCCCAATCACACCATCCCCCATCACAGGGCCCCCCAATAACACCATCCCCCGTCATAGAGCCCCCCAATCACACTATCCCCCATCACAGAGCCCCCCCAATCACACCATCCCCTGTCACAGAGCCCCCCAATCACACCATCCCTGTCACAGAGCCCCCCAATCACACCATCCCCGTCACAGACTCCCCCCAATCACACCACCCCCATCACAGAGTCCCTCCAATTACACCATCCCCCGTCATAGAGCCCCCCAATCACACCATCCCCCATCACAGACTCCCCCCAATCACACCATCCCCCATCACAGAGCCCCCAATCACACCATCCCCCATCACAGAGTCCCTCCAATTACACCATCCCCCATCACAGAGCCCCCCAATCACACCATCCCCCATCACAGAGCCCCCAATCACACCATCCCTCCATCACAGAGTCCCCCCAATCACACCATCCCCCATCACATAGTCCTCCCATTACACCATCCCCCATCACAGAGCCCCCCAGTCACACCATCCCCCATCACAGACTCCCCCCAATCACACCATCCCCCATCACAGAGCCCCCAATCACACCATCCCTCCATCACAGAGTCCCCCCAATCACACCATCCCCCATCACATAGTCCCTCCCATTACACCATCCCCCATCACAGAGCCCCCAATCACACCATCCCCATCACAGAGTCCCCCAATCACACCATCCCCCCATCACAGAGTCCCTCCAATTACACCATCCCCCATCACAGAGCCCCCCAATCACACCATCCCCCCATCACAGAGTCCCTCCAATTACACCATCCCCCATCACAGAGCACCCCAGTCACACCATCCCCCCATCACAGAGTCCCTCCACTTACACCATCCCCCATCACAGAGCCCCCCAATCACACCATCCCCCCATCACAGAGTCCCTCCAATTACACCATCCCCCATCACAGAGCCCCCCAGTCACACCATCCCCCATCACAGAGTCCCTCCACTTACACCATCCCCCGTCACAGAGCCCCCCAGTCACACCACCCCCCATCACAGAGTCCCTCCAATCACACCATCCCCCATCACAGAGTCCCTCCAATCACACCATCCCCCGTCACAGAGTCCCTCCAATTACACCATCCCCCCTCACAGAGTCCCTCCAATTACACCATCCCCCATCACAGAGCCCCCCAGCCACACCATCCCTCCATCACAGAGTCCCCCCAATCACACCATCCCCCATCACATAGTCCCTCCCATTACACCATCCCCCATCACAGAGCCCCCAATCACACCATCCCCCATCACAGAGTCCCTCCAATTACACCATCCCCCGTCACAGAGCCCCCCAGTCACACCATCCCCCATCACAGAGCCCCCCAATCACACCATCCCCCATCACAGAGTCCCTCCAATCACACCATCCCTCCATCACAGAGTCCCTCCAATCACACCATCCCCCATCACAGAGCCCCCCCAATCAAACCATCCCCCATCACAGAGCCCCCCCAATCAAACCATCCCCCATCACAGAGCCCCCCCAATCACACCATCCCCCATCACAGAGCCCCCAATCACACCATCCCCCATCACAGAGTCCCTCCAATTACACCATCCCCCATCACAGAGCCCCCCAATCACACCATCCCCCATCACAGAGTCCCTCCAATTACACCATCCCCCATCACAGAGCCCCCCAGTCACACCATCCCCCCATCACAGAGTCCCTCCACTTACACCATCCCCCATCACAGAGCCCCCAATCACACCACCCCCATCACAGAGTCCCTCCAGTTACACCATCCCCCGTCACAGAGCCCCCCAGTCACACCATCCCCCATCACAGAGCCCCCAATCACACCATCCCCCGTCACAGAGCCCCCCAGTCACACCATCCCCCATCACAGAGCCCCCAATCACACCACCCCCATCACAGAGTCCCTCCAGTTACACCATCCCCCGTCACAGAGCCCCACAATCACACCATCCCCCCATCACAGAGTCCCTCCAATTACACCATCCCCCGTCACAGAGCCCCCCAGTCACACCATTCCCCATCACAGAGTCCCTCCACTTACACCATCCCCCGTCACAGAGCCCCCCAGTCACACCATCCCCCCATCACAGAGCCCCCCAATCACACCATCCCCCATCACAGAGTCCCTCCAATCACACCATCCCCCATCACAGAGTCCCTCCAATTACACCATCCCCCGTCACAGAGTCCCTCCAATTACACCATCCCCCATCACAGAGCCCCCCAGTCACACCATCCCCCCATCACAGAGTCCCTCCACTTACACCATCCCCCATCACAGAGCCCCCAATCACACCACCCCCATCACAGAGTCCCTCCAATTACACCATCCCCCGTCACAGAGCCCCCCAGTCACACCATCCCCCATCACAGAGCCCCCCAATCACACCATCCCCCATCACAGAGTCCCTCCAATCACACCATCCCCCCATCACAGAGTTCCTCCAATTACACCATCCCCCATCACAGAAACCCCAATCATACCACCCCCCCATCACAGAGTCCCTCCAATTACACCATCCCCGTCACAGAGCCCCCCAGTCACACCATCCCTCCATTACAGAGTCCCTCCAATCACACCATCCCCCATCACAGAGCCCCCCCAATCAAACCATCCCCCATCACAGAGCCCCCCCAATCAAACCATCCCCCATCACAGAGCCCCCCCAATCACACCATCCCCCATCACAGAGCCCCCAATCACACCATCCCCCATTACTGAGTCCCTCCAATCACACCATCCCCCATCACAGAGTCCCTCCAATCACACCATCCCCCATCACAGAGCCCCAATCACACCATCCCCCATCACAGAGTCCCTCCAATTACACCATCCCCCGTCATAGAGCCCCCCAATCACACTATCCCCATCACAGAGTCCCTCCAATTACACCATCCCCCGTCATAGAGCCCCAATCACACCATCCCCCATCACAGAGTCCCTCCAATTACACCATCCCCTGTCATAGAGCCCCCAATCACACCATCCCCCATCACAGAGTCCTCCAATCACACCATCCCCCATCACAGAGTCCCTCCAATCACACCATCCCCCATCACAGAGTCCCTCCAATTACACCATCCCCATCACAGAAACCCCAATCATACCACCCCCCATCACAGAGTCCCTCCAATTACACCATCCCCGTCACAGAGCCCCCAGTCACACCATCCCCCATCACAGAGCCCCCAATCACACCATCCCCCATTACAGAGTCCCTCCAGTCACACCATCCCCATCACAGAGTCCCTCCAATTACACCATCCCCCATCACAGAAACCCCAATCATACCACCCCCCCATCACAGAGTCCCTCCAATTACACCATCCCCGTCACAGAGCCCCCAGTCACACCATCCCCCATCACAGAGCCCCCAATCACACCATCCCCCCATCACAGAGTCCCTCCAATCACACCATCCCCCATTACAGAGTCCCTCCAATCACACCATCCCCATCACAGAGCCCCCAATCACACCATCCCCCATCACAGAGTCCCTCCAATTACAACATCCCCCATCACAGAGCCCCCCAGTCACACCATCCCTCCATCACAGAGTCCCCCCAATCAAACCATCCCCCCATCACAGAGCCCCCAATCACACCATCCCCATCACAGAGCCCCCCAATCACACCACCCCTTATCACAGAGTCCCTCCAATTACACCATCCCCCATCACAGAGCCCCCCAATCACACCACCCCCCATCACAGAGTCCCTCCAATTACACCATCCCCCGTCACAGAGCCCCCCAGTCACGCCATCCCCCATCACAGAGCCCCCCAATCACACCATCCCCCCCATCACAGAGTCCCTCCAATCACACCATCCCCCATCACAGAGTCCCTCCAATTACACCATCCCCCTTCACAGAGTCCCTCCAATTACACCATCCCCATCACAGAGCCCCCAGCCACACCATCCCTCCATCACAGAGTCCCCCCAATCACACCTCCCCCATCACATAGTCCCTCCCATTACACCATCCCCCATCACAGAGCCCCCAATCACACCATCCCCCATCACAGAGTCCCTCCAATCACACCATCCCCCATCACAGAGCCCCCAATCACACCATCCCCCATCACAGAGTCCCTCCAATTACACCATCCCCCATCACAGAGCCCCCAATCACACCTCCCCCCATCACAGAGTCCCTCCAATTACACCATCCCCCATCACAGAGCCCCCCAGTCACACCAGTCCCCCCATCACAGAGTCCCTCCACTTACACCATCCCCATCACAGAGCCCCCAATCACACCACCCCCATCACAGAGTCCCTCAGGATACCACCTCCCCCGTCACAGAGCCCCCCAGTCACACCATCCCCCATCACAGAGCCCCCAATCACACCATCCCCCCATCACAGAGTCCCTCCAATTACACCATCCCCCCGTCACAGAGCCCCCCAGTCACACCATCCCCCATCACAGAGTCCCTCCACTTACACCATCCCCCGTCACAGAGCCCCCCAGTCACACCACCCCCCATCACAGAGTCCCTCCAATCACACCATCCCCGTCACAGAGTCCCTCCAATTACACCATCCCCCATCACAGAGCCCCCCAGTCACACCATCCCCCATCACAGAGTCCCTCCACTTACACCATCCCCCATCACAGAGCCCCCAATCACACCACCCCCATCACAGAGTCCCTCCAATTACACCATCCCCCGTCACAGAGCCCCCAGTCACACCATCCCCCATCACAGAGCCCCCAATCACACCATCCCCATCACAGAGTCCCTCCAATCACACCATCCCCCATCACAGAGTCCCTCCAATTACACCATCCCCCATCACAGAGTCCCCCCAATCACACCATCCTCCATCACAGAGCCCCCCAGTCACACCATCCCTCCATCACAGAAACCCCAATCATACCATCCCCCATCACAGAGTCCCTCCAATTACACCATCCCCGTCACAGAGCCCCCCAGTCACACCATCCCCCATCACAGAGCCCCCCAATCACACCATCCCCCAATCCCACAGTCCCCCATCACAGAGCCCCCAATCACACCATCCCCCATCACAGAGTCCCTCCAATTACACCATCCCCCGTCACAGAGCCCCCAATCACACCACCCCCATCACAGAGTCCCTCCAATTACACCATCCCCCGTCACAGAGCCCCCCAGTCACACCATCCCCCATCACAGAGCCCCCAATCACACCATCCCCCATCACAGAGTCCCTCCAATTACACCATCCCCCGTCATAGAGCCCCCAATCACACCATCCCCCATCACAGAGTCCCTCCAAATACACCATCCCCCGTCATATTCCATCACACATCACCAGGGGAGGGACAGGGACAAAGTCAGAAGTAGAAAAAAAGGACAGGGGCTCTAATACCACTCAACTTCATAAGAATAAGTGTTACATTTAGTTGTACTTTAACTCTTCCTAGTCTTTGCAAAATAAAAAAATAAAAAGTTTTGCTTGTACATATTCTCTAAACTGACTTTCATGTCACTTGTTATCCAGTTATCTACAGTAACAACCTACCTACTAACCCTACAACCCCCCCCCCCCCCCGCACACAAATCTCCCACCACACTTTACATTTATAACACATCTTAAACGTCAACAGGGGTTCTAACACTTGCGCACACACTATACAAAATTAGAAGAAAAAAATAAAAAACAAAAGTTTTGGTTTTAGAAACAATTAAAAATAAAGAAATAATGAAAACAGTTGCTCAGGTCTACAAAACCCCCCCCTCCCCCCATCAGAGAAGAGAATGCGGTGCAGCGCTCTAGTGATGTGCACATTTCCCTGTCTCTTCAATACAACCGCAATGACATCAGAGCCCTGCAATCCTTCCTGTGCGCCATGCATGCGCTACACACGCCATCTAGTGGCAGCTGGAGGTATCGCCTGGAAGGATGGAAGATCAGTGATGACCGACGTTTACCTGACCATCACATCTCTATGAACGTGGACATCCCATTCCATATTTGCCCACTTCTCCATGGCCATTAACCACTTGACCTCTGGAAGATTTACCCCCCCCCACTTCATGCCCAGGCCAGTTTTTTTGTTTTTCAGAGATTCGGATGTATCCAAATCATAGCGAATTTCAACAAACCCAAAATAAAAAAATGAAATGAACGTCACAAAATGATTCGGATTTGAAAATGAATTCTTTTGGCTATATCCTTTTTTATTCTATTCAATTCTATTCCCTTTTATTTTCTGTTCTATTTTACTCTATCACAGGGGCGCCCGATGTGACCCGCCATGTCTTGCTCTGAGATGGCGGGTCAGCCAGCCCGGATCGCGGGTTCCCGACCCGCCATCTCCGAGAAAAATGGAGCCGCAGCAGCGCCGCCACTTTAACTGACAATTGCGCGGTCCCGACCCGGTCCTGAGCTCCGTGACCGCGGAAACCAGCGGAACCCGATCGCCGCTGGTGTCACAGAGCTGAAGAACGAGGAGAGGTCTGTGTAAACAAACCTCTCCCCCGTGCTTCCCTGTGTGGCTGTCACCGATCGTCTCTTCCCTGTTATAGGGAAGGCCGATCAGTGACGTCACATGCCAGGCCACGCCCCCCTACAATAAAAAAAACACATACCGTCATACATAACACTACACTGCCCCCTAGTGGTTAACTCCTTCACTTCCAGTGTCATTTACACAGGAATCAGTGCAGTTAAATAGCACTGATTGCTGTATAAGGCTGGGTTCACACCGCTGCGGGGGGAGATCCGGATGTGATTCGCACCGCAAATCACATCCGATCTCCGTAGCGATGCGAGTTCAGCCATACAGATAGTATACAGATAGTATATAGATAGTATACAGATAGTATACAGATAGTATGGCTGAATTCTCAGCGCTCCCGCAGCAAACTCGCACGGGACCCTTTTTTTGGGTCCGCAACAGAATCGGATCGCATGGGGGTTCACACCATGCGATCCGATTCCTGTGCGAGTCGGCAGATCGCACTGCGATATGCGGACGGATCTGGGGGTGTCATTAACATAACATTGACACTCCCATCCGTCCGCATAGGGCAGTGTGAACTGCCGGCGGGAGGTGTGCGATGCGGGAAAACGCAGCGGATTCGCGGCGTTCCCGCAGCGCAGCGGTGTGAACCCGGCCTTAATGACAATGGTCCCAAAAATGTCCGATGTGTCCGCCATAATGTCGCAGTCACAATAAAAATCGCTGATCGCAGCCATTACTAGTAAAAAAAAAAAATATTAATAAAAATGCCATAAAACTATCCCTTATTTTGTAAACGCTATAACTTTTGCGCAAACAAATCAATAATCGCTTATTGCGATTTTTTTAACCAAAAATATGTAGAAGAATACGTATCGGCCTAAACTGAGGGAAAAATGTTTTTTTATATATTTTTTGGGGATATTTATTATAACAAAAAGTAAAAAATAATGCGTTTTTTTTTCAAAACTGCCTCTCTATTTTTGTTTATAGCGCAAAAAAATAAAACCCGCAGAGGTGATCAAATACCACCAAAAGAAAGCGCTATTTGTGGGGGAAAAAAAACATCAATTTTGTTTGGGAGCCACGTCGCACGACCGCGCAATTGTCAGTTAAAGTGACGCAGTGCCGAATCGCAAAAAGGGGCCTGGGTCCTTTGGCTGCAAATTGGTCCGGGGCTGAAGTGGTTAAACATATCCAAAAAAATAAAAATAAAATAAAAATAATTTCTTCAGGAATTAAGACTAATATATATTCCGCTACATGTCTTCCGTTAAAAAAAAAAAAAAAATCCCAATAAGCGCCTATTTATATATTTATTGGTTATCACATCTGCAAACTACGGGATATATACTGGAATTTTCATTATTTTATTTTTCACTAGTTATAGCGGGGATCAGCAACTTATAGCGGGACTGCGGTATCCAATCAGACACTGACGCTGTGCGGGGACCAGTGACACTAATAGTGATCAGTGCTAAACATATACACTGTCACTGCACTAATGGCACTGGCTGTGAAGGGGTTAAACAAAGCAATCGAGGGGTTAAATGAGTGCCTAGCCAGTGTTTATGTGTACTGTGTGTGTGGGGGAGGTGCTTTTACTAAGGTATGTGATGGATTTTATTTCCTGCTTTGCAGTACACCCCCTGCTGACAGGACAGGGCTCTGTCGTGTCTTTGTCCTCACCGATCAGCAGGCACCCGCTGCTAAAATCCCCTTTCCAGCACAAATCTTTGCTCCCCCCTCCAACTCAAATCCTCTTTTTCCCCATATTACCCCAGCACAAATCCACCCCTCCACAACAAAAATTGCCCCCTCCTAGTACATATACTCTTCCCTTCTAATTTCCCCTCTGAGCACAAATCTTTTCCCCCCACTCCAAATCCCCCCCCCTTCTCAGCACAAATTCTCCCCAATCCCCATCCTAGCCCCCCCAAATTTCCCCTCCTATCTCAAATACCATCAATCCTCCCTGCTAGCACAAATCCCCTCCAAGAAAAAAAACCCTTCTATATTGCCTTTTCTAGCACAACCCCCCCCCCCCCCCCAACAAAAAATGCCCCCTTTTTAGTACAAATCATCTTCTTCAAACCTCTAATTTCCCCTCTGAGCACAAATCCCCCCTTCCCAGCACAAATCCACCCCCAACAAAAATTGCTGGGGGTGGATTCCCAGCACAAATTCTCCCCAATACAAATCCCAGCCCCCCCCCCCCCCCCTCCCAAATTTCCCCTCCTAGCACAAATACCATCAATCATCCCTGCTAGCACAAATTCCCTCCAAGAAAAAAAAATCCCTTCTGTATTGCCTTTTCTAGTACAACC
This sequence comes from Lithobates pipiens, assembly GCF_037356315.1. Lineage (NCBI taxonomy): Eukaryota > Metazoa > Chordata > Amphibia > Anura > Ranidae > Lithobates > Lithobates pipiens. Next base: position 751,560 of record NW_027507757.1, read on the forward strand.
CCCCCCCCCCCCCAAATCCCCCCTCCTAGCACAAATTATCTTTTCTCCCCCCCTCCCTCCCCCCAACATTAATCCCCTCAAATCACCACTCCTAGCACACCTCCCCAAATTTCCCCCCTCCTAGAACAATTCTTATCCTGCCGCCACACAATCCCCCCCCCCCCCCACACCACCTTGCAGTGCCTCCCCCACATCACATGACACAACAGTGCCCAGGGCAGCCTCCCCTCCCCCCCTCTGCAGGAGAGCCACTTCACCGCCGTATAATGGCGTTGTGGGGTCGTCAGTATGGAGTTGTCCCCACTTTGTGGTTCCGACACCCTCCAGTCTGGTAGGAAGGATTTCTAGAAGATGTTGGAGGGAGTCTGCGGGGATTTCGGAGGTCGGAGACTCCGAGAATCCTTCCCTCCCATGGAGGACCTCCAGACCTCGGAACAGGGGGTTGGATTTACACGTGTGACATTCGTTTCGTTATGAATTGAAGTTCCGAAAAAAAAAAAAAAAATTTGTTTTTCAAAGATTCGGATGTATCCAAATTCCCAAATCACAATAGTAGCGAATTTCCACAAATCCAAAACAAAATAATGTAATGAAATAAAGAATAATCCGGATCTGAAATGGAAACATATTGCAATAAACACAGTGAGGTATAAAAAGTGAAATGAGACGATTCCTAGACAGGCGCGCTTCGTTCGCTCCCAATTGAAATTCTAATGACATTTCGTTTTTCGGAAATTCGGATCTATCCCAATTACAATATTACCGAATCTAAAACCAATCCGAAATAATGAAAAAAATGTCATAAAAAAAATTCAAATTTGAATCGTTTTCCAACAGTGTTGGTTATATCCTGTTTTATTCTATTCCGTTCTATTCCCTTTTATTTTCTATTTTATTTTCTTCTGTTTCACTCCATTATATTCTATTCTTTTATTTTCTGTGATATTCTTTTCTATTCCCATTATTATATATCACTACACACGGGGTGACCCCATTATTACATATCACTACACACGGGGTGACCCCATTATTACATATCACTACACACGGGGTGACCCCATTATTACATATCAGTACACACGGGGTGACCCCATTATTACATATCACTACACATGGGGTGACCCCATTATTACATATCACTACACACGGGGTGACCCCATTATTACATATCACTACACACGGGGTGACCCCATTATTACATATCACTACACATGGGGTGACCCTACATTTATACATAGCGGTAACCCAACATTAATATACAGGGGTAACCCTCATCACTACACAATAGTTGACCCCCATTATTACACATCGCTACACAGGGGTGACCCACATTATTACACGGGGGTGACCCCTTAATTACTGCACAGAGTTGCCCCCATTATTACAGATAACCCCACATTAATACACAGGGTAGACCCCTCCATCACTACACAGGAGGAACCCCATTATTACCACACAGGATGACTCCCCCCCCCATTATTACACATCGGTGACCAAAAGTAGAGAAAGTTGCATAGAGGTGATAGTGGGAGGACTGAACCATATACAGGTGGGGGGGGGGGGTGTCCTGGGTAGTCAGGCAGCTGCAGATGACAACCAGACTCTGTGTCTCTCCAGCTCTCAGGAGATCACACATGGGGCTCTCATCAGTGGATTCCCACAGAGCTCCAGCCGGCACCAGACTGAATATGATCCGGTGTCCTATCATATAAGGTCCCCCATCAGATAGTGTCCGCTGTGTTGCGCATGCGCAGTACACAGCAACACAGATTCCGAAAATATCCGAGGATGAACGGCGCCTGCGCTGAGTCCAGGTTCTCTCCCCACCATCCAAGCGGACATAGAATAGGAATAAAAAAGAGCCGAGCGCAGGGAGGCGGAGCCCGGAGCGTGGCGAGCGAAGCGAGGGGCCCTCTAATATTCACAAACCGTGTCCGCTTGGATGGTGGGGCCACCACCTCCACTCACCGCGCCGTTCAGCTTCGGAGATATTCCGAAGCTTCGTCTGCTCCGTACTGCGCATGCTCAGTACGGGGCGGACGCTATATGATGGGCGGACACTATACGGCAGAACACCGGGAAGGAGAGGCGGAGTGCGCTCAGTCCCCTCCCCCTCCAGTGATCAGAGTTAGTGGATATCTGTTCTCCGCTCTGATGTACTGTGGAGGAAGTGAGAACACCGGAGAAGAGCATCCCCGGCATCCCTTTAGATGGGTCACAGGCAGCACAGAGTTCTCCACCCGCCGACACTGCGCCTCTGAGACTGTACGGAGGGCCTCGGGGGCGGCTGCCTGCTGTGTTCAGACGGACATAGTTGCTGGCTGCAGACAGAGGGAAGAGGGTCACCAGTGGCCGGGCGCCCTAGGCGGAAGTGAGCCCTAGGCGGCTGCCTAGTCCGCCTAGTGGTAGCACCGGCCCTGTGTATATATGTGTGTCTATGTATGTATGTGTGTCTATGTATGTATATATGTATATATGTGTGTCTATGTATGTATATATGTATATATGTGTGTCTATGTATGTATATATGTGTGTCTATGTATGTATATATGTATATATGTGTGTCTATGTATGTATATATGTATATATGTGTGTCTATGGGAGGTCCTCCGGTGTTCTCCTCTATGGCTGAGCAGTGTGTGCGGTAAGAAGGAATCATAATAAACAACGTTGCCATGGTAACGGATGTAATGCGAGCCCCTCCCCCATCCCCGGGTCTCCTCTCCGCCATCCACCCGGGGGCGGAGCTTCCCTATCATTACCCCGCCTACCGGGACTGCTGTATAGAGGGTACGCCGCTCATCCCGTGTCACTTCCGGTACCGGGCGGAGCTCTATGCTGATCCCCGGAAGGACGGTCTAGTGATGGCACAGTGTGGGAAGTGCTGGCCTCTAGTGGCCCCGGAGATCAGTGCAGTCCCTGAAATGACTGAATACAGAGAGACATTTCATTCTACTGATATTATTATTAAGTGTATTCATGTTTACAATGATAATAATAATTATTATTATTGTAAATATTATTACAAATAATAATATCATTAATAATATTATATTAAAATAAATAAATAATTATTATACATATAAAACATATAGTATAATGTTTTAACAACAATAATTAATTAAAATATATAATAAAACAAATAATAAATTATGATCTGATCTAATAATACAAATATATATTTTTCTATCTGATGCGGCAATTTAATTTTCTCGGTCTGTAAACAGTTTTTATTGCCCCCCCCCCCCCCCCATAATTCTGTTCCTGAAGCCTCTTATAATATATAATTCACCTAAAATTAAACATTCCCCTTAGGTGAATATATACAGCAGATCTGGAAAGCATCCAATTACCGTATATAACATAATATGTCCTATATATTCACCTAAGGGGAATGTTTAATTTTGCAGCAGAGAGATCTCTCTTGCAGGAGCTCCTGACAGAGGGATTTGTATTGCTGATATTATCTCCAGTTATTGGAAGTGAGCAGGGCAGGACTTAGGGTGGTGGGGGCCCCTGGGCTTGAGTCACTTTCGGGGCCTACCTTCTATACATTATCATATTTATGGGTGTATAACACGCGCCGGCGTATAACATGCACCCCAAGTTTAAGAGGGAAGTTTAAGGAAAAAAACTTACATTTACATGCCCATCAATGCAGCCTTATCAGTGTCCATATGTAGCCTTGCCCATGCATCTGCAGCCTTGTCCAGTGTCATTGCAGCCTGTCATTGCAGCCTGTCATTTGCAGCCTTGTCATTGCAGTCTTGAAGTTTAAAAATGGCGCCGCCGAGGTAGAGTCCTGTGTATCTCGGTGGATCTCAGGTCCTCTTGGCGGCTCTCAGGTCCTCTCAGCTCTTGGGTCCTCTCAGGGGCATTGGGTCCCCTCGTAGTCCCGAGCGGAGCCGAGAGTAGCCGAGTGTAGTCAGCTTGGCTCACAGTCACGCCCAGTCCCTGTGTTATGTCCATCATAGGGCAGGACTGGGCATAACTGTGAGCGGAGCCGAGTACACTCGGCTATGTATCTCGGCTGGGCCTGTGGGGCCCCCTATTAGGCAGGGCCCATGGGCTTGAGCCCAGTCAAGCCCAATGGTAAGTCCAGCCCTGGAAGTGAGAGTCAGTTTATTGATTGGCATTGTCTAGTCTTCTTTTTATAGGAATTGGCATTTCTTGTCGTTTTCTATAAAAATATAAAAATGAGGACCGAAGTCCTCGCTGTGATTCTTGTTCTGTTGGTCCCTTGGGGACTAAACAGAAATACCATCAAGCAATCCCCAGAGGTCCACATGGATCAGGAGGAGGGGATTGTAGAAAGACAGCAGCAGCCAGCGGAGATTCACATCACAGGCTGTGCCCAGAGATGCCCAACCCCCACAGACCTGCATGGAGGAGCCCAGAAATATCATCACAGGGTCCCCAGTGGAGGGGATTGTGACCACAACCCAACAACCAGCGAAGATTCTGCTGATATTTAGAATCTTGTATCCATGGGCTGTGCCCAGAGATGCCCAACCCCCACAGACCCGCATGGAGGAGCCCAGAAATGTCACCACAGGGTCCCCAGTGGAGGGGATTGTGACCACAACCCAACAACCAGCGAAGATTCTGCTGATATTTAGAATCTTGTATCCATGGGCTGTGCCCAGAGATGCCCAACCCCCACAGACCCGCATGGAGGAGCCCAGAAATGTCACCACAGGGTCCCCAGTGGAGGGGATTGTGACCACAACCCAACAACCAGCGAAGATTCCGCTGATATTTAGAATCTTGTATCCATGGGCTGTGCCCAGAGATGCCCAACCCCCACAGACCCGCATGGAGGAGCCCAGAAATGTCACCATAGGGTCCAGCATTGAGGAGAACATGAAGAGGACGGAGCAGCCAGTGGAGGAAACATTAAGAATTGAAAATGACCCTTCAGGACCCATCAGCTGGTTTTTATACCTGATCCGTCCTCCACTCTGGTTTAGCGTGGCAGTCCTGATCATTTTCCAGATTCTGAAGTACATCCTGCACCAAAATTACCTGGTCACCATATTAGGACACTATTTGACATTTCTGGATCTGACTGCATTCATTTATCCACTGATGGATATCTGGAACAGCAGGGGAACGTCCTTTGAGAACCTAATGCTAGAACCCTTCAGCTGGTTTTTATTCCAGAACCGCCCTCCGTTCTGGTTTAGCTTGGCAGTCCTGGTTTGTGTTCTCATTCTGAAGTACATCCTGCACCAAAATTACCTGGCCAGTGTATTAGAACGCTATTTGATATTGCTGGAGCTTTGTAGATTCCTTTATCTACTGATTGATATCTGGAACAGCGGGGGGGCATTCTTTGAGAACATAATCCCACCCCTGTTTATAAATATTGCTACTGAACACCGGTCAGAATGCTTTCTGGGGCTTATCGCCATGCTGGTGGTACTACTCCTAACATGTTTCAAGCCAATCTACCGACTGTTCCGACCAAGAAGTAGCAACATCACCTCACCACCAAGTGATGTCATTCCATCAGCAAGTGATGACATCATTCCACCATCAAGTGCTGTCATTCCACCATCAAGTGATGACACCTTTCCACCAAGTGATGTCATTCTACCAGCAGGTGATGACACCATTCCACCAAGTGACGTCTTTCTACCAAGTGATGACACCATTCCATCAACAAGGGACGTCATTCTACCAGCAATTGATGACATCATTCCACCATCAAGTGAAAATGTGGAGAGCACCATGGAGGAGACCGACGTTCCTATTCTCCGAGTTGCACCTCCTAGGGATCACATCCGTGCTCACATACGGGATTTATGCCGGCCAGTGAAGAAACAAAGGCCAACCAAAGTGTTTAAGGATGGCAACATATTCCCAACGAGCGATGACATCGTTCCAACAAGAGGAAATGTGGACAGCTCTAAGGAAAAGACTGATGTTCCCGTTTGCATAGTCCCACCTCCTCAAGCTTCCCTCAGTGCTAGGCTAAGCCAGCGTATAGAGAAGCTGAAAGCAGAAATGGTGGACAGGCACGGGAATATCTTTCCACGACAGAATGTCATCAGCCCCCCGAGTGATGTCATCATTCCACCAAGAGAAAATGTGGACAGCTGTATGGAAGAGACTTATGTTCCCGTTTGCATAGTCCCACCTCCTCAAGCTTCCCTTAGTGCTAGGCTAAGCCAGCTTAGAGAGAAGCTGAAAGCAGAAATGGTGGACAGGCACGGGAATATCACCCCAGGACAGTGTCATCACCCCCCCGAGTGATGTTATCTTTTCACCAAGCAAAAATGCAGCGAGCGATACGGAGACTTCCTTTCCTGTTCCCAGCGCCGCATGTTGTAAGAAAAACTGAACAGAGTTATGGACAAGACTGACGTTCCCATTCCCGGTGTCACACCTCCTCGGGATCACAGCAACATCATCCCACAGAATGGTGATTGTCAGGTCACCTTGAGGCGAGGTGACAGGTGCACACCGTAGGGATCAGGAGTGCACCGCAAGGTTGTGGACCCTACGGCTGACTGCTGCAGATGGGGGACAGATCCTACTGGGGTTAGAGCGGAAGATTCCCTGGGGCGCGGAGTCTTAAGAGCCAGCAGGTGTTCACCAGCGCCTCTGGTGGTGAGGATGGATTTGGCTGCAACTGGCTCCAGGTCGCGACCCCCAGGGTCCCCCAGCTCACACCCACAGTAGGCAACAGGAGGATAGGGATGGTGAGGGACAAAGCCAAGGTCGGGCCACAAGCAGACAAGAATAGTCGGGTACACGCCAAAAGGTCAGGATCACAGGCAAACAAGGATAGTCAAGACACGCCAAAGTCGGTAACGGAAAACAGTAGCAGGTACCAATCTCCGGTGATTTAATAGGCCGGGCCAACATGGCGTGCAGGCGTGGGGGTTCAAGTGTCTCGACATTGCTGGCGCTGTGTGTTAAGCTGCGCGGGCGCAGTTATTTAGTTATTATATTATTAGTAGTGCAGTGATATTATAGTGTGTGATTGTAGTGCAGTGTTATTATAGTGTGTGATTGTAGTGCAGTGTTATTATAGTGTGTGATTGTAGTGCAGTGTTATAGTGTGTGATTGTAGTGCAGTGTTAGTATAGTGTGTGATTGTAGTGCAGTGTTAGTATAGTGTGTGATTGTAGTGCAGTGTTATAGTGTGTGATTGTAGTGCAGTGTTATAGTGTGTGATTGTAGTGCAGTGTTATAGTGTGTGATTGTAGTGCAGTGTTAGTATAGTGTCTATGGGCAGCACAGAGGCTTAGGGGTGAGTCTTGCAGCAATGGGGTCCTTGGTTCAAATCCTGACCAGGACACTGTATGGAGTTTGCATGTTCTCCCTGTGCTTGCGTGGGTTTCCTCCCCTACTGTGAAAGACATGCAACTTTTTTGCGTTGGTGGTGCAGTGGTGAGCATAGCTGCTTTCTAAGCAGATGACCCGGGTTCGATTCCCGGCCAACGCTCTCTCCAAGATGTCTGCCTCACCTTCTCGGTGTATTGAGTCCCCAGGGGGGAAAGTGCTGTACAAATTAAGTGTTGAGTATCTATGAAAAAGGAAAGAGATTGTGGGACTTTATATGAAGCACACTACTAAATGAAACGAACCAATGAGGACCATAATTGTTTAATTACAAAGGGCCTATATACATATAAATTGGTAGAGAAGGTATATATAATGTAATATAATAAAAGGGTCTTGACAGATATCATCAAAACAATTGATAGTCCTCAATTATTCCAACATGAGACACATAATAATGGACCTTGGGTATGTGGGCCCAAATTGTACCGCTAACATTTATACATGGATAAGAATGATTCGTTATAATAAAATACAAATATTGCATGTAGTTACTGTGATGTAGCATTGTAGGAAATCTCTACGCGTTTCGTAGAGAAAGAAGCTGATTCTTATCCATGTATAAATGTTAGCGGTACAATTTGGGCCCACACACCCAAGGTCCATTATTATGTGTATCATGTTGGAATAATTGAGGACTATCAATTGTTTTGATGATATCTGTCGAGACCTTTTTTATTATATTACATTATATATACCTTCTCTACCAATTTATATGTATATAGGCCCTTTGTAATTAAACAATTGTTGTCCTCATTGGTTCGTTTCATTTAGTAGTGTGCTTCATATAAAGTCCCACAATCTCTTTCCTTTTTCATATATATACTCAACACTTAATCTGACAGAGGCTTCTTACCACGTGATCAGCTGTGACCAATCACACAGCTGATCATCGCGTGAACCAGGAAGTGCTGGTAAACGGCATTCCTCAGTTCGCTCTGACAGGGAGAGCCAATTGGCGGGGGTCTGTGCTGATAATCAGCACATTGATTATCAGCACAGCCCCCATCAAATGTACCCATCAGCTGCCAATCGGTGCCCAGTAGCTGTCAGTCAGTGCCCATCATAACCTCTTTCAGTGCCCAATAAAGTGCCAATCAGTGCCCACCACAGTGCAAATCAGTGCCCACTATAGTGCCAATCAGTGTCAATCACAGTGCCAATTAGTGCACAGCATTAACACCTGTCAGTACCTGCCCATCAGTGCCATCTATTAGTATCCATTAAATCCGCCAATCAGTGCCGCCGGTCAGTGCCCATCAGTGCCGCCGGTCAGTGCCCATCAGTGCCGCCGGTCTGTGCCCATCAGTGCCGCCGGTCTGTGCCCATCAATGCCACCAGTCAGTGCCCATCAGTGCAGCCTGTCAGTGGCCATCAGTGCTGCATATCAGTGCCACCTATCAGTGCCCATCAATGCTGCATGTGAGTGTCGCCTATCACAGCCCATCAATGCTGCATGTGAGTGTCGCCTATCAGTGCCCATCAATGCCGCCAGTCAGTGCCCATCAGTGCAGCCTGTCAGTGGCCATCAGTGCTGCATATCAGTGCCACCTATCAGTGCCCATCAATGCTGCATGTGAGTGTCGCCTATCAGTGCCCATCAATTGCCTACTCATCAGTGCCCATCAGTGCCGCCTCCTCAGTGAAGGAGAAAACTATATTTTATAACAAAAACAAAGAAAAACTTATTTTATCAAAAATTTTGGTCTTTTTTTTAGTTTGTTTAGTAAAAAATACCCCCCCCCCCCCGAGGTGATCAAATCCCACCAAAAGAAATCTCTATTTGTGGGAAGAAAATGATAAAAATGTCGATTGGGTACAGTGTTGTATGACCGCGTAATTGTCATTCAAAGTGCAACAGTGCTGAAAGCTGAAAAATGGCCTGGGCAGGAAGGGGGTGTAAGTGCCCGTTGGTTAAGATGCACATCTAATGCCGCGTGCACACGACCGGACTTTCCGACAGACCGGAATCCATCGGACAAATTGATCGTGTGTGGGCTCCAGCGGACTTTTCTTCCCCAAAAGTCAGACAGGCCTAGAAATAAAACTACATACAAATCTATCCGACGGACTAAAAATCGGGAAAACCGTTGGTCTGTGTGCTGGTCTGACGGACCAAATACAACGCAAGGGCAGATATTAGCTACTGGCTATTGAACTTCCTTGGTTAGTCCCGTTTACGTCATCACGTTCAAAATGAGCGGACTTAGTCTGGTCATGTGTGGCCAAGTCCGTTCATTCAGAAAGTCCTTCGGACCTTCCGCTGAAAGTCTGTCGGGAAGACCATCGCACCGTCTGCCAGAAACTCCAGATGTGGTCTAACCAGAGTTTTATAAAACGGGAGGATTATTGATCCATCCCTGGAATATATTCCTTTTTTTATGCATGCCAATATTCTGCCGGCTTTGGTAGCTGCAGCCTGGCACTGCACGCCATTGCTCAATCTGACATCTACTAGAACCCCCAGATCCTTCTCCATCCTTGATTCTCCCGCCGTTCCCCCCCAGTGAGTAGTTTGCATTTGTTTTTTTGCCCCCCAAGTGCATTACTTTACATTAAACCCAATTTGCCATGTATTTGCCCGCTCCATTATCAGTGGCGTCACTAGGGTTGGTGTCACCTGGTGCGGAAAACATTGGTGTCACCCCCTTCCCCAACTATAGTCCCCCCTCAGTACAGACCCCCCACTAAGTACAGACTCCCTCCCTCAGTACAGATCCCCCTCCCATAGTATAGATCCCCCTCACTAAGAACAGACCCCCCTTCCTCAGTACAGACCCCCCCACTAAGTACAGACCACCCTCCGTCAGTACAGATCCCCTCCCATAGTATAGATCCCCCTCACTAAGAACAGACCCCCCCTTCCTCAGTACAGACCCCCCCACTAAGTACAGACCACCCTCCGTCAGTACAGATCCCCTCCCATAGTATAGATCCCCCTCACTAAGAACAGACCCCCCCTTCCTCAGTACAGACCCCCCCACTAAGTACAGACCACCCTCCGTCAGTACAGACCCCCCTACTAAGTACAGACCACTCTCCGTCAGTACAGACCCCCCCACTGAGTACAGATCCCCTCCCTCGGTACAGATCCCCCTCCCATAGTATAGATCTCCCTCACTAAGAACAGACCCCCCTTCCTCAGTACAGACCCCCCACTAAGTACAGACCACCCCTCCCTCAGTACAGATCCCCCTCCCATAGTATAGATCCCCCTCACTAAGAACAGACCCCCATTCCTCAGTACAGACCACCCTCCCTCAGTAAACACCCCCCCACTAAGTACAGACCACCCTCCGTCAGTATAGACCCCCCCACTGAGTACAGACCCCGTCCCTCAGTACAGATCCCCCTCCCATAGTATAGATCCCCCTCACTAAGAACAGACCCCCCCTTCCTCAGTACAGACCACCCTCCCTCAGTACAGACCCCCCTAAGTACAGACCACCTCCCTCAGTACAGATCCCCCTCCCATTGTATAGATCCCCTCACTAAGAACAGACCTCCCTTCCTCAGTACAGACCCCCCCACTGAGTACAGACCCCCTCCATCAGTACAGATCCCCCTCCCATAATATAGATCCCCCTCACTAAGAACAGACCCCCCCACTAAGTACAGACCACCCTCCGTCAGTACAGACCCCCCCACTGAGTACAGATCCCCTCCCTCAGTACAGATCCCCCTCCCATAGTTTAGATCCCCCTCACTAAGAACAGACCCCCCTTCCTCAGTACAGACCCCCCCACTGAGTATAGACCACCTTCCTCAGTACAGATCCCCCTTCCATTGTATAGCTCCCCCTCACTAAGAACAGACCCCCTTCCTCAGCACAGACCCCCCCCACTAAGTACAGATCCCCCTCCCATTGTATAGACCCCCCTCACTAAGAACAGACCCCCTTCCTCAGCACAGACCCCCCCACTAAGTACAGACAACCCTCCGTCAGTACAGACCCCCCCACTGAGTACAGACCCCCTCCCTCAGTACAGATCCCCCTCCCATAGTATAGATCCCCCTCACTAAGAACAGACCCCCCTTCCTCAGTACAGTCCACCCTCCCTCAGTATAGACCCCCCACTAAGTACAGACCACCCCTCCCTCAGTACAGACCACCCCTCCCTCAGTACAGACCCCCTTCCTCAGTACAGACCCCCCCACTAAGTACAGACAACCCTCCGCCAGTACAGACCCCCCCACTGAGTACAGACCACCCCTCCCTCAGTACAGATCCCCCTCCCATAGTATAGATCCCCCTCACTAAGAACAGACCCCCATTCCTCAGTACAGACCACCCTCCCTCAGTAAACACCCCCCCACTAAGTACAGACCACCCTCCGTCAGTATAGACCCCCCCACTGAGTACAGACCCCGTCCCTCAGTACAGATCCCCCTCCCATAGTATAGATCCCCCTCACTAAGAACAGACCCCCCCTTCCTCAGTACAGACCACCCTCTCTCAGTACAGACCACCCTCCGTCAGTACAGACCCCCCTAAGTACAGACCACCTCCCTCAGTACAGATCCCCCTCCCATTGTATAGATCCCCTCACTAAGAACAGACCTCCCTTCCTCAGTACAGACCCCCCCACTGAGTACAGACCCCCTCCATCAGTACAGATCCCCCTCCCATAATATAGATCCCCCTCACTAAGAACAGACCCCCCCACTAAGTACAGACCACCCTCCGTCAGTACAGACCCCCCCACTGAGTACAGATCCCCTCCCTCAGTACAGATCCCCCTCCCATAGTTTAGATCCCCCTCACTAAGAACAGACCCCCCTTCCTCAGTACAGACCCCCCCACTGAGTATAGACCACCTTCCTCAGTACAGATCCCCCTCCCATTGTATAGCTCCCCCTCACTAAGAACAGACCCCCTTCCTCAGCACAGACCCCCCCACTAAGTACAGATCCCCCTCCCATTGTATAGACCCCCCTCACTAAGAACAGACCCCCTTCCTCAGCACAGACCCCCCCACTAAGTACAGACAACCCTCCGTCAGTACAGACCCCCCCACTGAGTACAGACCCCCTCCCTCAGTACAGATCCCCCTCCCATAGTATAGATCCCCCTCACTAAGAACAGACCCCCCTTCCTCAGTACAGTCCACCCTCCCTCAGTATAGACCCCCCACTAAGTACAGACCACCCCTCCCTCAGTACAGACCACCCCTCCCTCAGTACAGACCCCCTTCCTCAGTACAGACCCCCCCACTAAGTACAGACAACCCTCCGTCAGTACAGACCCCCCCACTGAGTACAGACCCCCTCCCTCAGTACAGATCCCCCTCCCATAGTATAGATCCCCCTCACTAAGAACAGACCCCCCTTCCTCAGTACAGTCCACCCTCCCTCAGTACAGACCCCCCCACTAAGTACAGACCACCCTCCCTCAGTACAGACCACCCTCCATCTAAGTACAGACCACCATCCGTTAGTATAGACCCCCCTCACTAAGTACTGACCCCTTCCCTCAGTACAGACACCCCCATCAGAATAGAATCCCCCTTAGTGCAGACCCCCACAGTATAGATACCCCCCTTAGTGCAGATCCCTCATCAGTATAGACACCCCCCAAAACAGACTCCCCATCAGTATAGACACCCTCCTTAAGACACCCTCCTTAATACAGACCCCCAAATCAGTAAAGACACCCACCTTAGTGCAAACTCCGCAGTATAGACACCCCCCATATAGTGCAGACCCCCCCATCAGTATAGAATCCCCCTCCTTAGTGCAGACCCCCATCAGTATAAACACCCCCTTAGTGCAGACCCCCCATCAGTATAAACACCCCCCTTAATACAGACCCACCCATCAGTATAGTCACCCCCTTAGTGCAAACCCCTGCAGTATAGACACCCCCCCCCCCATTTAGTGCAGACCCCTGCAGTATAGACTACCCCCCCTTAGTGCAGACCCCCCATCAGCATAGGCACCCCTCTTCCCTCCCATAGCGCCCCCTGCACATGTCCATCTACTTATAATGAAGTGTACAGTACAGACCTCAGAACAGCGCGGCCGCGGACGTATACACACAGCGGTGTGTCCCTCTGACTCCTCCTCCTCACTGGATGTAAACAGAGAGGAGGCGGCGCCGGCTTTAGTGTGCTCCACTGAAAGCGAGGCGCAGATCATCAGGGCAGCGGGCGGTGTTAGCGGTGCCGCAATCCACGGGTGTCACCCGGGAGCGGCCCGCGCCCCCAGCCCCCACCTATCAATGCTACTGTCCATTATTTTGCTCAGGTCTTGCTGTAAAATTTCTATATCTTGATGTGAAGTTATTGCCCTGCTTAAATTTGATGTCGTCCTCTATATCATTTATAAATATATTGATCCCAAGACAGGATCCTGGGGCACCCCCACTTACCATTCCGGACCAGTCTGAGTACACATTAGTTAGCACAACCCTTTGGACACGCCCCTGTAACCAGTTTTTAACCCAAGAAAAAGAAATCTTCTGGCCCGCGCCTGCAGACCTCAGCTAGTAGATTAGGATTGGGGGGACTGTATCAAATGCCTTTGCAAGATCCAGGTAGACTAAATCCACGGGCCTTCTCCTGTCTAGATGGCCGCTCACTTCCTCAACCTTTCGTAAGCCCATGCCGATGACTGCTTAAGATATTTTTTTTTCACCCCGTAAATTCTTGGCTATAGTCCCTTATCACCCCCTCCAATAATTTACCAACGATTGATGTTAGGCTGACTGGCCTGTAGTTCCCAGAGATTGGCTAGTTTGAAATGTAGTGTTCTTGTGCTACCCTCCTTTTACTATGTTTTACATTACATGAGATCGTCCTTTCCCCCGACTTGTTCATTCAGCGAGTTAGTTGGGGTAGGCGGAACACTTTGGTGGGGGTGGGTCAGCCACGCCTCTTGAACCTTTACCCTTTGGGGACACGCCTGCTGACATTTGACCTTTGGAGCAGGTCCCTATTCCAATCCCTGAGTCCTAATCTTGTTCTTCAAGGGAAAACCCTAACCCCAACCCCAACCCCAACCCTAACCTCTGGGGACACGCCTTCTGATCCCAAGTTGTCCCGTATTTCCACATCTGAGATCAGACTTGGATCGTTCGTATATTAATATATCTAGCAGGGCGTTCTTCCTAGTTGGGGAATCTGCCAACTGTGACATGAAGTTGTTGTGTAAGGCAGTGGTCATCAACCAGGTCCTCAGGGCCCACTAACAGGCCAGGTTTTAAGTATTACCTTGGGGGAGATGCAGACTAGAATACGGCAATCACTGAGTAACAAAATGATATCACCTGTCATGTATTTCAGTTATTTTGCAAACCTGGCCTGTTAGTGGGCCCTGAGGGCAGAGTTGATGACCACTGGTGAAATGACGGGCCTTTAAATGAGTGAGCTGTCCCCTATGCCCAGTCAATATCGGGGTAATTAAAGTCCCCCATTATGATGACGTTTCCCTCTCTCACTGTCGTTTCCAATTGCGATAGCTTTCCTGCAGAAGAATGCAAATTGTCTGCCAGTATTTTATAATAACATTCTGCATTCATCTTGTAATCAATTTTCACAAAATTCCCCCCGTTCCTTTAGAGCTCACATACAACCAAAACATCAATGAGCCACCACCATGCTTCACAGTGGGGATGGTATAATTATCACTGTAGTCCCCTCTCCAAACATAGCGCTTATGCTTGTGGCCATAAAGCTCTATGTTGGTCTTGTCACTCCAGATTACAGTGTGCCAGAAGCTGTGAGGTGTGTCAAGGTGTTGTTAACCATATTGTAACCGGGCTTTTTGGTGGCATCGGCGCAGTAAAGGCTTCAGTCTGGCAACTCGACCATGCAGCTAATTTGTGTGCAAGTATTGTCGTATTGTCCTCCTTGAAACAACCAGACCATCTTCTTCCAGTGCAGCCTGTATTTCTCCTCAGGTTACCTGTGGGGGATCTTCTTTGCATCCCAAACAATTCTGGCAGTTGTGGCTGAAATCTTTCTTGTTCTACCTGACCTTGGCTTAGTATTAAAAGATCCCTGAATTTTTCACTTCTCAATAAGTGATTGAACAGTACTGACCGGCATATTCAAGGCTTTGGTCATCTTTTTATAGCCTTTTCCATCTTAATAACGTTCTTTTACCTTGTTACGCAGGTCTTTTGAAAATTCTTTTCTGCTCCCCATGGCTCAGTATCGAGCCTACTCAGTGCATCCACGTGAGAGCTAACAAACTCATGGATTAATTACACACGGATACTTATTGCAATTTTCAAAAGCCACAGATGTGGAAAATGAACCTTTCATTGCTATTATAACCTGTGTGTGTCTGTATCAAAGCCAAACATTCCGAGGGGGTCTCTCATCAGGGCCATTTGGGGGATTTCTGTTATCATTATGATTTATAGAGAAGCCAAACAAAATGTGATAATAAATGTCTTCATATCTTCACTATCCTTAAATAAAAGACAGTTTGTCGGCATTATCAGTCATATCTTCCATATCAGTGCCTCCTTGACAAATTTCAGCCTTCTTATTGGCCAGAGAGATGGAAAGTGAACTGAATGTAGCCAAGAAGAAGAATGGGAAGTTGAGTAGTGAAAACTGATTCAGATATGAACATGAAGAAAGGTTTTTGGGTAATAAAGGCAACAGGAGGCGCCTTCTGATATCTGCTCCGGGACACGACATTTATTACTAGAAAAATGGATTCATTGATTTTAGTAGTAGGCTGGAATCACCAAAATCTCCTGTGTAGCTCTAGCCAAGCCATTCCCAACCAGTGTTCCTTACAACCCTAGGGGGTTCCTCCAGAGGTTGCTAGGGGCTCTTAGGGGTGGCTGATTGACCTCCCATCTGATGGTGCTATAGTTCTGGAGTCCATGCCACTTGGCAAAGCCAGATACAGGACACCAAAAATCTTCTTAGCTGTGTGTAAGGGTGGCATTCTGATCACCAATGTAAGGAACGTTCTTCCCACTGATCACCAATGTAAGGAACATTCTTCCCACTGATCACCAATGTAAGGAACATTCTTCTCACTGATCACCAATGTAAGGAACATTCTTCTCACTGATCACCAATGTAAGGAACATTCTTCTCACTGATCACCAATGTAAGGAACATTCTTCTCACTGATCACCAATGTAAGGAACATTCTTCTCACTGATCACCAATGTAAGGAACATTCTTCTCACTGATCACCAATGTAAGGAACATTCTTCCCACTGATCACCAATGTAAGGGACATTCTTCTCACTGATCACCAATGTAAGGAACATTCTTCTCACTGATCACCAATGTAAGGAACATTCTTCTCACTGATCACCAATGTAA
The DNA here is from genome assembly GCF_037356315.1 of Lithobates pipiens. Classification (NCBI taxonomy): domain Eukaryota; kingdom Metazoa; phylum Chordata; class Amphibia; order Anura; family Ranidae; genus Lithobates; species Lithobates pipiens. Next base: position 768,209 of record NW_027507757.1, read on the forward strand.
GGAACATTCTTCCCAATGATCACCAATGTAAGGAACATTCTTCTCACTGATCACCAATGTAAGGAACATTCTTCTCACTGATCACCAATGTAAGGAACATTCTTCCCACTGATCACCAATGTAAGGAACATTCTTCTCACTGATCACCAATGTAAGGAGCATTCTTCTCACTGATCACCAATGTAAGGAACATTCTTCTCACTGATCACCAATTTAAGGAACATTCTTCTCACTGATCACCAATGTAAGGAACATTCTTCTCACTGATCACCAATGTAAGGAACATTCTTCTCACTGATCACCAATGTAAGGAACATTCTTCTCACTGATCACCAATGTAAGGAACATTCTTCTCACTGATCACCAATGTAAGGAACATTCTTCTCACTGATCACCAATGTAAGGAACATTCTTCTCACTGATCACCAATGTAAGGAGCATTCTTCTCACTGATCACCAATGTAAGGAACATTCTTCTCACTGATCACCAATGTAAGGAACATTCTTCTCACTGATCACCAATGTAAGGAACATTCTTCCCACTGATCACCAATGTAAGGAACATTCTTCTCACTGATAACCAATGTAAGGGACATTCTTCTCACTGATCACCAATGTAAGGAACATTCTTCTCACTGATCACCAATGTAAGGAACATTCTTCCCACTGATCACCAATGTAAGGAACATTCTTCTCACTGATCACCAATGTAAGGGACATTCTTCTCACTGATCACCAATGTAAGGAACATTCTTCTCACTGATCACCAATGTAAGGAACATTCTTCTCACTGATCACCAATGTAAGGAACATTCTTCTCACTGATCACCAATGTAAGGAACATTCTTCCCACTGATCACTAATGTAAGGAACATTCTTCTCACCGATCACCAATGTAAGGAACATTCTTCTCACCGATCACCAATGTAAGGAACATTCTTCTCACTGATCACCAATGTAAGGAACATTCTTCCCACTGATCACCAATGTAAGGAACATTCTTCTCACCGATCACCAATGTAAGGAACATTCTTCTCACTGATCACCAATGTAAGGAACATTCTTCCCACTGATCACCAATGTAAGGAACATTCTTCTCACCGATCACCAATGTAAGGAACATTCTTCCCACTGATCACCAATGTAAGGAACATTCTTCCCACTGATCACCAATGTAAGGAACATTCTTCCCACTGATCACCAATGTAAGGAACATTCTTCTCACTGATCACCAATGTAAGGAACATTCTTCTCACTGATCACCCAATGTAAGGAACATTCTTTCCACTGATCACCAATGTAAGGAAATTCTTCCCACTGATCACCAATGTAAGGAACATTCTTCCCACTGATCACCAATGTAAGGAACATTCTTCCCACTGATCACCAATTGTAAGGAACATTCTTCCCACTGATCACCAATGTAAGGAACATTTCTTCTCACTGATCACCAATGTAAGGAACATTCTTCTCACTGATCACCAATGTAAGGAACATTCTTCTCACTGATCACCAATGTAAGGAACATTCTTCTCACTGATCACCAATGTAAGGAACATTCTTCTCACTGATCACCAATGTAAGGAACATTCTTCCCACTGATCACCAATGTAAGGAACATTCTTCCCACTGATCACCAATGTAAGGAACATTCTTCACTGATCACCAATGTAAGGACATTCTTCTCCCACTGATCACCAATTAAGGAACATTCTTCTCACTGATCACCAATGTAAGGAACATTCTTCTCACTGATCACCAATGTAAGGAACATTCTTCCCACTGATCACCAATGTAAGGAACATTCTTCTCACTGATCACCAATGTAAGGAACATTCTTCTCACTGATCACCAATGTAAGGAACATTCTTCCCAATGATCACCAATGTAAGGAACATTCTTCTCACTGATCACCAATGTAAGGAACATTCTTCCCACTGATCACCAATGTAAGGAACATTCTTCTCACTGATCACCAATGTAAGGATCATTCTTCTCACTGATCACCAATGTAAGGAACATTCTTCTCCACTGATCACCAATGTAAGGAACATTCTTCTCACTGATCACCAATGTAAGGAACATTCTTCTCACTGATCACCAATGTAAGGAACATTCTTCTCCACTGATCACCAATGTAAGGAACATTCTTCTCACTGATCACCAATGTAAGGAACATTCTTCTCACTGATCACCAATGTAAGGAACATTCTTCTCACTGATCACCAATGTAAGGAACATTCTTCTCACTGATCACCAATGTAAGGAACATTCTTCTCACTGATCACCATGTAAGGAACATTCTTCTCATGATCACCAATGTAAGGAACATTCTTCTCACTGATCACCAATGTAAGGAACATTCTTCTCACTGATCACCAATGTAAGGAACATTCTTCTCACTGATCACCAATGTAAGGAACATTCTTCCTCACTGATCACCAATGTAAGGAACATTCTTCCCACTGATCACCAATGTAAGGAACATTCTTCTCACTGATCACCAATGTAAGGAACATTCTTCTCACTGATCACCAATGTAAGGAACATTCTTCTCACTGATCACCAATGTAAGGAACATTCTTCTCACTGATCACCAATGTAAGGGAACATTCTTCTCACTGATCACCAATGTAAGGGAACATTCTTCTCACTGATCACCAATGTAAGGAACATTCTTCCACTGATCCACCAATGTAAGGAAACATTCTTCTCACTGATCACCAATGTAAGGAACATTCTTCCCACTGATCACCAAGTAAGAACATTCTTCTCACTGATCACCAATGTAAGGAACATTCTTCTCACTGATCACCAATGTAAGGGACCATTCTTCCTCACTGATCACCAATGTAAGGAACATTCTTCCAACTGATCACCAATGTAAGGAACATTCTTCCCACTGATCACCAATGTAAGGAACATTCTTCCCACTGATCACCAATGTAAGGAACATTCTTCCACTGATCACCAATGTAAGGAACATTCTTCTCACTGATCACCAATGTAAGGAACATTTCTTCCCACTGATCACCAATGTAAGGAACATTCTTCTCACTGATCACCAATGTAAGGAACATTCTTCTCACTGATCACCAATGTAAGGAACATTCTTCTCACTGATCACCAATGTAAGGAACATTCTTCCCACTGATCACCAATGTAAGGAACATTCTTCCCACTGATCACCAATGTAAGGAACATTCTTCTCACTGATCACCAATGTAAGGAACATTCTTCTCACTGATCACCAATGTAAGGAACATTCTTCTCACTGATCACCAATGTAAGGAACATTCTTCTCACCGATCACCAATGTAAGGAACATTCTTCTCACTGATCAACCAATGTAAGGAACATTCTTCTCACTGATCACCAATGTAAGGAACATTCTTCTCACTGCATCACCACATTCTTCTCACTGATCACCAATGTAAGGAACATTCTTCTCACTGATCACCAATGTAAGGAACATTCTTCTCACAGATCACCAATGTAAGGGAACATTCTTCTCACCTGATCACCAATGTAAGGAACATTCTTCTCACCGATCACCAATGTAAGGAACATTCTTCTCACTGATCACCAATGTAAGGAACATTCTTCTCACTGATCACCAATGTAAGGAACATTCTTCTCACTGATCACCAATGTAAGGAACATTCTTCCCACTGATCACCAATGTAAGGAACATTCTTCCCACTGATCACCAATGTAAGGAACATTCTTCTCACTGATCACCAATGTAAGGAACATTCTTCTCACTGATCACCAATGTAAGGAACATTCTTCCCACTGATCACCAATGTAAGGAACATTCTTCTCACTGATCACCAATGTAAGGAACATTCTTCCCACTGATCACCAATGTAAGGAACATTCTTCCACTGATCACCAATGTAAGGAACATTCTTCTCACTGATCACCAATGTAAGGAACATTCTTCCCACTGATCACCAATGTAAGGAACATTCTTCCCACTGATCACCAATGTAAGGAACATTCTTCTCACTGATCACCAATGTAAGGAACATTCTTCCCACTGATCACCAATGTAAGGAACATTCTTTCTCACTGATCACCAATGTAAGGAACATTCTTCTCACTGATCACCAATGTAAGGAACATTCTTCCCACTGATCACCAATGTAAGGAACATTCTTCCCACTGATCACCAATGTAAGGAACATTCTTCCCACTGATCACCAATGTAAGGAACATTCTTCTCACTGATCACCAATGTAAGGAACATTCTTCCCACTGATCACCAATGTAAGGAACATTCTTCCCACTGATCACCAATGTAAGGAACATTCTTCTCACTGATCACCAATGTAAGGAACATTCTTCCCACTGATCACCAATGTAAGGAACATTCTTCCCACTGATCACCAATGTAAGGAACATTCTTCTCACTGATCACCAATGTAAGGAACATTCTTCCCACTGATCACCAATGTAAGGAACATTCTTCTCACTGATCACCAATGTAAGAACATTCTTCTCACTGATCACCAATGTAAGGAACATTCTTCCCACTGATCACCAATGTAAGGAACATTCTTCCCACTGATCACCAATGTAAGGAACATTCTTCTCACTGATCACCAATGTAAGGAACATTCTTCTCACTGATCACCAAATGTAAGGAACATTCTTCTCACTGATCACCAATGTAAGGAACATTCTTCTCACTGATCACCAATGTAAGGAACATTCTTCTCACTGATCACCAATGTAAGGAACATTCTTCTCACTGATCACCAATGTAAGGGACATTCTTCTCACCGATCACCAATGTAAGGAACATTCTTCTCACGATCACCAATGTAAGGAACATTCTTCTCACTGATCACCAATGTAAGGAACATTCTTCTCACTGATCACCAATGTAAGGAACATTCTTCTCACTGATCACCAATGTAAGGAACATTCTTCTCACTGATCACCAATGTAAGGAACATTCTTCTCACTGATCACCAATGTAAGGAACATTCTTCTCACTGATCACCAATGTAAGGAACATTCTTCTCACTGATCACCAATGTAAGGAACATTCTTCCCACTGATCACCAATGTAAGGAACATTCTTCTCACTGATCACAATGTAAGGAACATTCTTCCCACTGATCACCAATGTAAGGAACATTCTTCTCACTGATCACCAATGTAAGGAACATTCTTCTCACCGATCACCAATGTAAGGAACATTCTTCTCACTGATCACCAATGTAAGGAACATTCTTCTCACTGATCACCAATGTAAGGAACATTCTTCTCACTGATCACCAATGTAAGGAACATTCTTCTCACCGATCACCAATGTAAGGAACATTCTTCTCACTGATCACCAATGTAAGGAACATTCTTCTCACTGATCACCAATGTAAGGAACATTCTTCCCACTGATCACCAATGTAAGGAACATTCTTCCCACTGATCACCAATGTAAGGAACATTCTTCCCACTGATCACAATGTAAGGAACATTCTTCCCACTGATCACCAATGTAAGGGACATTCTTCCCACTGATCACCAATGTAAGGAACATACTTCTCACCGATCACCAATGTAAGGAACATTCTTCCCACTGATCACCAATGTAAGGAACATTCTTCTCACTGATCACCAATGTAAGGAACATTCTTCTCACTGATCACCAATGTAAGGAACATTCTTCTCACTGATCACCAATGTAAGGAACATTCTTCCCACTGATCACCAATGTAAGGAACATTCTTCTCACTGATCACCAATGTAAGGAACATTCTTCTCACTGATCACCATGTAAGGAACATTCTTCTCACTGATCACCAATGTAAGGAACATTCTTCTCACTGATCACCAATGTAAGGAACATTCTTCTCACTGATCACCAATGTAAGGAACATTCTTCTCACTGATCACCAATGTAAGGAACATTCTTCCCACTGATCACCAATGTAAGGAACATTCTTCTCACTGATCACCAATGTAAGGAACATTCTTCTCACTGATCACCAATGTAAGGAACATTCTTCCCACTGATCACCAATGTAAGGAACATTCTTCTCACTGATCACCTATGTAAGGGACATTCTTCCCACTGATCACCAATGTAAGGAACATTCTTCTCACTGATCACCAATGTAAGGAACATTCTTCTCATTGATCACCAATGTAAGGACATTCTTCTCACTGATCACCAATGTAAGGAACATTCTTCTCACCGATCACCAATGTAAGGAACATTCTTCTCACTGATCACCAATGTAAGGAACATTCTTCCCACCGATCACCAATGTAAGGAACATTCTTCTCACTGATCACCAATGTAAGGAACATTCTTCTCACCGATCACCAATGTAAGGAACATTCTTCTCACTGATCACCAATGTAAGGAACATTCTTCTCACCGATCACCAATGTAAGGAACATTCTTCCCACTGATCACCAATGTAAGGAACATTCTTCTCACTGATCACCAATGTAAGGAACATTCTTCCCACTGATCACCAATGTAAGGAACATTCTTCTCACTGATCACCAATGTAAGGAACATTCTTCTCACTGATCACCAATGTAAGGAACATTCTTCCCACTGATCACCAATGTAAGGAACATTCTTCTCACTGATCACCAATGTAAGGAACATTCTTCTCACTGATCACCAATGTAAGGAACATTCTTCTCACTGATACCAATGTAAGGAACATTCTTCTCACTGATCACCAATGTAAGGAACATTCTTCTCACTGATCACCAATGTAAGGAACATTCTTCCACTGATCACCAATGTAAGGAAACATTCTTCCACTGATCACCAATGTAAGGAACATTCTTCCCACTGATCACCAATGTAAGGGACATTCTTCTCACTGATCACCAATGTAAGAAACATTCTTCCACCGATCACCAATGTAAGGAACATTCTTCTCACTGATCACCAATGTAAGGAACATTCTTCCCACTGATCACCAATGTAAGGAACCTTCTTCTCACTGATCACCAATGTAAGAAACATTCTTCCCACCGATCACCAATGTAAGGAACATTCTTCTCACTGATCACCAATGTAAGGGACATTCTTCTCACTGATCACCAATGTAAGGAAACATTCTTCCCACCGATCACCAATGTAAGGAACATTCTTCTCACTGATCACCAATGTAAGGAACATTCTTCTCACTGATCACCAATGTAAGGAACATTCTTCCCACTGATCACCAATGTAAGGAACATTCTTCTCACTGATCACCAAATGTAAGAAACATTCTTCTCCACCGATCACCAATGTAAGGAACATTCTTCTCACTGATCACCAATGTAAGGAACATTCTTCTCACTGATCACCAATGTAAGGGACATTCTTCCCACTGATCACCAATGTAAGGAACATTCTTCTCACTGATCACCAATGTAAGGAACATTCTTCTCACTGATCACCAATGTAAGGAACATTCTTCTCACTGATCACCAATGTAAGGAACATTCTTCTCACTGATCACCAATGTAAGGAACATTCTTCTCACTGATCACCAATGTAAGGAACATTCTTCTCACTGATCACCAATGTAAGGAACATTCTTCTCACTGTTCACTAAGGTAAGGAACATTTCTCTCACTGATCACCAATGTAAGAACATTCTTCTCACCTGATCACCAATTTAAGAACATTCTTCTCACTGATCACCAATGTAAGGAACATTCTTCTCACTGATCACCAATGTAAGGAACATTCTTCTCACTGATCACTAGGGATGAGCTTCGTGTTCGAGTCGAACGTACGTTCGACTCGAACATTGGCTGTTCGGGCGTTCGGCGAAATCCGAACTCTTGGTCCGTTCGCGTCAAAATTCGTGTGGCGCGCGCGGACCACAATGACCACAATGCACTGCGGTGGCGCAGTGCATTGCTGGCTCGTGATTGGCCAAGCATGCACTGTGACCCCGCATGCTTGGCCAATCGCAGCGCCAGCAGCGAGGAGAGCCATGATTGGCCACAGGCATCCTGCCTGTGGCCAATCATAGCTCAGGCTATGTAGTGCACGCCCCACACTATATAAGGCCGCCTTTGAGGCGGCCTCGTGTAGTGTGTTGGCATCTGAAGCAGTGGGTGTTCTGTGTACCTTCAACACAGTTACACACCAATCGTTTTTGGCTGATTTCCTATCTTGCTCTTGTGTAGTGGTTATTGTCTGTGCCCTGACCGCAGTATACACCACTATATTCACCTCACCTATATAGCTAGTGATCTAGCTTTAATAATAGAGCTTGCAGTCAGTAGTGTTAGGAGATAGTGCGTGCTGTCTGCGTGCTCTGTACCCAGTACATACCGCTATAATCCACCTACATAGCTCTTCTCTATTTGGGCCCAATTGTCATCTGCAGGAGTTATTGGAAGTTGTGTGTGCTTCCAGCACAGCACAGTATACATCTGTATATATACCCCTTTAACTCTGCTGTTTTCTGGTTATTGTCTGCGTGCCCTGACCGCAGTATACACCGTGATATTCACCTCACCTATATAGCTAGTGGTCCATCTTTAATAATAGAGCTTGCAGTCAGTAGTGTTAGGAGATAGTGCGTGCTGTCTGCGTGCTCTGTACCCAGTACATACCGCTATAATCCACCTACATAGCTGTTCTCTATTTGGGCCCAATTGCCATCTGCAGGAGTTATTGGAAGTTGTGTGTGCCTCCAGCACAGCACAGTATACATCTGTATATACCCGTTTATCTCTGCTGTTCTATAAAAAAGGCATCTGCAGGAGTTAGTGGGTGTTGTGTGGCTCCAGCACAATATAAACTACCCAACTACTGCTTTACCCAACTCCCTTCAGGCCATTACCATGTCTGGAAGGCCAGCAAGGAGAGGCAGACAGGCGCGAGCCGATAAAAGAGGACAAGCAGGCTCTGTGTCTAGAGACAACAGTGCTGGTCGTGGACGCGGTGCATTGTCATCAGCACGTGGCCATGGGACATGCTTGTCCTTTTCTGCAGCTGGACATGTTGAACCGCAACATGCCAACGACTTGGTAGAGTGGATGACCAAGCCCTCTTCATCCTCCTCATCCTCTCTCACCCAGTCTCAGGGTAGTAGCAAAGCAGCTGCCAACACATTGTCTTCCCTCCTCTCAATGTCATCATCAGTGACTCCTTCCCTAGACCCACCACGTCCTCCTGAGGAGTCTCCTGAACTCTTTGAGCACAGTGTTGGGTACATGCTCCAGGAGGATGCCCAGTGTTTGGTGGGCTCTGATGATGACACTCAGCTAGAGGAAGGCAGTAGCGTGAGCGCAGAGAGAGGGGATGCTCAAGAAGGACAGCAATCTGGCAGTCATGTTCCACAAGCTGCAGCATACTGCCAGGTTTGCTCCAGTGATGAAGAGGGAGGGGATGATGAGGGCACTGACTCCACGTGGGTGCCTGGAAGGAGGGAGGAGGAGGAGGAGGAGGAGGAGGCACATGTCCAACGAGGCAGGATGCCCTCCGGGGGCCAGCTTAGGGGCAGCACACCGACTGAATCACACCGCAGAGCTCCGCCTGTGCAGAACGCTTCCTCTGCGTGTTATTCTAAAAGTTCTTTGGTGTGGGCCTTTTTTGAGACGAGTGCATCAGATCGCACCGCTGCTATTTGCAACATATGTCTCAAGCGTATCTCACGTGGCCAAAACATCAGCTGCTTGGGCACCACATGCTTGACCAGACATATGTTGACCTGCCATGCAGCTCGTTGGCAAGCGTACCTCAAAGACCCACACCAAAGAACAAAGCGGACCTCTCCTTGCTCCTCATCAGCTGGCATCTCCAACCCCACTAGACCTTCAGTCCTCTCTGAAACCTGCTCTGAGAGGAATGAAGGTGTAGAATTAGGTGTGTCACAGCCAAGTGCTTCCGGGAACTCTGCTAGTGGTACATCCACATCTGATTATAGCAGGCAAATGTCCCTGCCCCAGCTGCTGGACCGGCGGAAGAAGTTCACTCCCAGCCATCCACATGCCCAGTGGTTGAATGCTAGCTTGGCTAAATTGCTAGCACTTCAACTGCTGCCTTTTCAGTTGGTAGACTCGGCCCCCTTCCGTGAGTTTGTACAATGTGCGGTTCCTCAGTGGCAGGTCCCCAAACGCCACTTTTTCTCACGGAAGGCGATTCCGGCTCTCTACCGGCATGTGGAAGGCAATGTCCTTGCCTCGCTGGACAGGGCGGTCAGCGGTAAGGTGTATATTACCGCTGACTCATGGTCCAGCAGGTATGGACAGTGACGTTACCTGTCTTTCACGGCCCATTGGGTCACTCTTCTGGCTGCTGGGAAGGATGCAGGACAAGGTGCAGTAGTGTTGGAGGTTGTTCCGCCACCACGCCTCCAAAATGCTACTATTGGTTGTGACACACCTCTCTCCTCCACCCCCTCCTCTTCTTCTTCCTCCATGGCCTCTTCCAGTGCTCTATCCTCAGAACCAGCGGTGCTCCGTAGGCGTTCCAGGGGCTACGCAAGTACGCAGGCAAAACGATGCCATGCCGTGCTTGCGCTGGTTTGTTTGGGGGACAGGAGCCACACTGGGGCGGATGTTTTGTCAGCTCTGCAGGGGCAGGCCGAGAGGTGGTTGACGCCATGCCAGCTTAAGCCAGGAATGGTGGTTTGCGACAATGGCACCAACCTCCTCTCCGCCCTCCGACAGGGACAACTGACCCATGTGCCCTGTGTAGCTCACGTCCTTAACCTGGTGGTGCAGCGGTTCTTGGGCAGGTACCCCGGCTTACATGATGTCCTGAAGCAGGCCAGGAAAGTCTGTGTGCATTTCCGCCGATCATTTAATGCCTGTGCTCGGCTGGCTGAGCTCCAAAAGGAGTTGAACCTGCCCAAGAACCGCCTTATATGTGACATGCCCACCAGGTGGAACTCAACGTTGGCCATGCTGCAGCGGCTGCACACGCAGCAGAGGGCCATCAATGAGTACCTGTGCGACTACGGCACCAGGACAGGGTCAGGGGAGCTTGGTTTTTCTCACCACGCCAGTGGGGCATGATCAGGGATGCATGCACTGTCCTGTCACCGTTTGAGGAGGCCACATGGATGGTGAGCAGTGACAGTGCATGCATCAGTGACACTGTACCTCTTGTCCACCTCTTGGAGCATACGCTGCGTGGAATAATGGACAGGGCACTTGAGGCAGAACAGAGGCAGGAAGAGGAGGACTTCCTTGCCTCTCAAGGCCCCCTTTATCCAGACAGTGTTCCTGCTGTGCCACCCATCACACAGGAAGAGGGTGAGGAGGAGGAAGAGGAGGAGGAGGATGATTGTGTCAGCATGGAGGTGGAGGCTGGCACTCAGCATCAGCATCAGCATCAGCAGTCTTATAGGGATGATTTACAGTCCCAAGAAACACGTGGACTTGTACGTGGCTGGGAGGAGGTAGCTGCGGATCATGTTGTCCTTAGTGACCCAGAGGACCTCGGACCGAATGCCTCAGCTAACCTACGCTGCATGGCCTCCCTGATCCTGCAAAGCCTGCGGAAGGATCCTCGTATTCTTCGGATCAAGGAGAGGGACCATTACTGGCTGGCCACTCTCCTTGATCCACGGTACAAGGGTAAGGTTGCCGACCTTATCTTGCCATCGCAGAGGGAGCAGAGGATGAGACATCTCCGGGAGGCCTTGCAGAAAGGTCTGTGCAACGCGTTCCCAGAGACTGGGAGGTTACAAACTCCTGGTCCTGGGCAACGTGTTGCTGAGGCATCGGTCAGAAGGAGCGGTGGAGAAGGTGGCCGTCTGACTGATGCTTTCAGACAATTTTTTAGTCCGCAGCCCCAAGGTATGATTGGTTCCAGCACCCATCGCCAGCGTCTGATTTACATGGTGCAGGAATACCTAGGGGCAAGGTCAGACTTGGACACCTTTCCCACCGAAAATCCTCTGGCTTACTGGGTCTTGAGGATGGATCACTGGCCAGAGCTTGCACAGTATGCAATTGAGCTACTGGCCTGTCCTACATCCAGCGTTCTTTCGGAACGCACCTTCAGTGCTGCTGGTGGCTTTGTTACCGATCACAGGGTGCGCCTGTCCACCGAATCAGTTGATCAACTGACCTTCATCAAGATGAATCAGTCTTGGATCACCCACAGCTACCAAGCACCTGAAGCTGATGTAACCGAATAATTTTTTTTTGAAATACCACATCCCTTCAAGACTGCCTATGCTGATGCTGAGTGACTGTCCTGTTATGTTGATTGTCTATCCTCTTCCTCCTCCGCTGATATGTTGGAAGAACATTTCTGGTTCTGGGTGATGCCTAAGGCCCAATTTTTCTGCCCCTGTTTAACAGGGGCGTTTAATTACAATTTTTGATGCAATGCTTTGCAGCAGGGCTAATTCCTGCAATAAAACTAGAGTATATGGAAGAGGTTGCAGTGTGGCCAAATTTTTCTGCCCCTGTTTAACAGGGACATGTAATTACAATTCTTGATATAATATTTCACAGGAGGGCCCCTTCCTGTGCCCACCCAGAGTAACGGTGAGGACTTATAGTGTTGTGGCACCAGCACCACAACCACCACAGGTCAATTTTTCTACCACTGTTCAACAATGGCATGTAATTACAATTCTTGATATAATCGTTCACAGCAGGGCGCTCCAGCGCCCACCAAGAGTCACTTTGAGGGCTTACAATGTTTTGGCAACACCTTGTTCCGCCATTTCTGCAGAGCATATAGGGCAGGCCCCTACTTTCAAACATCCAACTTACAAACATCTCCTACTTGCAAACGCAAGGAGACAGCAGCAAGTGAGATGAAAAAAGATGGACGACAAAACAAATTATACAGGGGTGATAACCCTTCCCTATGTTTTCCAAAAAGCTTAAAAATTGTTTTTTTGACTGGAGCTACACTTTAAAAATGTACCAGTTGAAAATTACAAACAGATTCAACTTAACACAACAAACCTACACAGTCCCTGTCTTGTTTGCACCGCCTGTATACTGCTGTTCTGAGTATATAGGGCCTGGGGGCCACACGCATTTCCTTTTTTTAATATGGGTACGGGGTTCCCCTTAATATGCGTACAAGACCCAAAGGGGCTGGTAATGGGCAGGGGGGGCTACCCATGCCATTTTTCTCAATGATTTTCAACCACATTGCAGGAACCAGATATAACATTAAAACCGCAAGCAGTTTTAAATGGTGTTATTTCCGTTAAATGTCATTTTGTGCAGGGACTGTTCTAAACACGGGAAACACGTGGCACTTCACAGGCATACTACAGACACCCCCCAGGCACCATATTTAAAGGAATATTTCACTTTTTTTTTTCACTTTAATCATCAGTAAAATCAGTGCTCCCGCCAAAACGGCCATTTTTAAAAACATTTTAGGCATTGACCCATGTCCCCTGAGGCAGGAGGCAGGTCCCCAAACCCTTTTTAGGACAGTATCTTGCATATTAGCCTTTAAAATTAGCACTTTCCATTTCGAACGTTCGAGTCCCATAGACTTCAATGGGGTTCTAACGTTCGTATGGAACGTGGGGGTCCGTTCGAAAGTTCTGGTGCGAACCGAACCGGGGGGTGTTCGGCTCATCCCTACTTGTGACGTGTTTATGTGTTCTTTCATATCTCTTACAGCGGAGGGCTCCGACCATAAATATATAAATAAATAAACACACACACACACACACACACAACATCTTCCAAAATTCAAATTTCCTATAGAGTAAAATCAAATTTGAATAGAAAAGATTAGAATACAATAGAAAATAATAGAAAAGAATAACATAGAAATAACATAGAAAAACAATAGATAATAATAGATTAAACTATATTATATATCATATTTTATTCTATTCTGTTCTATTGTTTTTCTAGTCTTTTCTTTTCTATTATTTTCTATTCTATTCTATTCTATTCTATTCTATATATATAGAATTAAATTGAATTATAATAGAAAAGACTAGAATAGAAAAAACAATAGAACAGAATGTAAAAAATATAATATATATATATATATATATATATATATATATATATATGGACTGCTTCTGATAAAGGTAGCAGATAATTACAGTGCCAGGTATTTAGTGGGCCTGTGCTTCCCTCTGGGCGAATCCGGTATACTGGCAGTCCTGGCAACTGCTTGCAGATGATGTAGGGCTGCGACTTTCACCGATCAGCCATCCCTGTGTTTCCCAGGGACACCCGAGTTCCTCAGTAACACTCCGTCACCAGGCTGTAAATCATGTACTCTCACCTTTAGGTCAAAGTTTTGCTTGTTCTGCTGGCCCTGGCTGTCTGAGGCAGCCTGGACTTTCTCATATGCTGTCTTCAGGCTCTTCCTCTGGCAGTCCACATACCCTCTGTGTGACACCATTGAGGTATGATCTAAAGAGATGCCAGATGCTAAGTCCACTGGCAGTCGAGCTTCCCTACCGAACATCAGCCTATATAATGAATAGCCTGTGGCATCGTTTTCAGTGCTATTATAGGCATGTACAATAGCTGCAAAGTGTCTGCTCCAATGCTGTTTCTTTTCAGCCATAAGAGTCCCTAGCATATCCAGGAGGGTGCGATTAAAGCGTTCTGGCTGGGGATCTCCTTGAGGGTGGTAGGGGGTGGTTCTTGACTTCTGAACACCCAATAGGTCTAACAGTCTTTTAATGAGTCTACTCTCAAAGTCTCTCCCCTGGTCAGAGTGAATACGCTGAGGTAGGCCATAGTGGACAAAGAACTTCTCTACCAGAATTTTGGCCACCGTAGATGCTTGCTGGTCCTTAGTTGGGAATTAGTTGGGAATTAGTTGGGAATTAGTTGGGAATGGTGAAGTGGTCGGTCACCACCAGAACATTTCCCTCTCCACTCCAGTCAGGCTCCAAACATAGAAAACCAATACATACCAATTGCAGTGGTCCTCGACTTTGAAGATGGTCCATTGGGGCAGCTCTGTGGGGTAAAGTCTTCCTCTGTATACAGCGTATGCAGGAGTGACAATATCCCACATACAGGGCCAATAGAACTGGTCTTTTACCAGTTTGAATGTCCTCTCAGACCCTAGGTGGCCATGATTGTCATGTAAGGCACTCAGCACCATTTTCCTATGTTTTCTCGGTAAGAATAGCTGCCACTTATCTTCGGGATCACCTGAGGAGCCTTCGGTAGACCACCCCATTGCGTCACTGCAGTCAATCCCATTCCTTGTGAACTGGTCGTGCTAATGTTGGAGAGTCTGTTAGCAGTAGATTTGGGCGTGGCCCTCTAGGGCCTTCAGTGTTAAACTACATAGGGGATCTGCTATCGGTCCTCCTAACATCTGGTGTCCCCATCATTCCTCCTAACATCTGGTGTCCCCATCAGTCCTCCTAACATCTGGTGTCCCCATCGGTCCTCCTAACATCTGGTGTCTTCATCAGTCCTCCTTACATCTGGTGTCTCCATCAGTCCTCCTAACATCTGGTGTCCCCACCAGTCCTCCTTACATCTGATATCCCCTTCAGTCCTCCTAACATCTGGTGTCCTCATCAGTCCTCCTAACATCTGGTGTCCCCATCAGTTCTCCTAACATCTGGTGTCCCCATCAGTCCTCCTAACATCTGGTGTCCCCATCGGTCCTCCTAACATCTGGTGTCCCCATTGGTCCTCCTAACATCTGGTGTCCCCATTAGTCCTCCTAACATCTGGTGTCCCCATTAGTCCTCCTAACATCTGGTGTCCCCATTAGTCCTCCTAACATCTGGTGTCCCCATCGGTCCTCCTAACATCTGGTGTCCCCATCGGTCCTCCTAACATCTGTTTTTTCCCAATCGGTCCTCCTAATATCTGGTGTCCCCATCAGTCCTCCTAACATCTACCCCCCCCCCCCCGGCTCCTCCAGACAAAGTTGCTGCGTGGAAAGAGATTGAGCTGTGGCGCCGCCCATCCCTCGCCCCTTTCCATAAGCGCCGCAGCATCTCTATTGTAGCCATCTGCCAAGCCTACTTTTGGTCTTTTTGAAAATGTTGTCTCCGCGGACCTCTAGCGGGCGGTGGCGAAAATCGCGAATTACCGAATTTCCCGGGAAAAGATTAAATCGGGAACAGAGTCCTAATCCCGGGAATGTCCTGGGAAATTCAGGACATTTGGCAACTATGATCTTCCCCCAGCGTCCCCCCCCCCCAGTCATGTGGCCCCTCCACTAAGGTACTCTTGGCTCCGGGAAGTTCTGAACCAAACCATAACACAGAACTTTAGGATGACCAAGTGAAAACAGAGTTAGCAGCACTAAATTCAAAGAGTCATCCCTACTTTATATTAAAACAAGTTCTGAGGTTTTTCTAATATGTATTTAGGTGTTAGGTTTTGTAGAGTAAGGCCATCCATGTTAGAAATGTTTACAGATCGATGGAGAAAAGACTCTCTCTCTCTCTCTCTCTCTCTCTCACGCATATAGAATGTCATGTATCTGATGGAAGATTGGGAGGACAAGGGCAACTTCACTTGCATCTCCAGGCCAAGTGCCCCAGAATGTGACAGAGATGGTGATGTGGTATAGAAGGTACACAAGTGCCGGAGGAGGATCCTGGCAGAACTTCAGACCAGAGATGTCAACTGGTTGGAATCCGCAGGATGTGCGGGCAGGAGTATCCCATGAGCAGTTGGCGGGGCCACAGGAAGATTCAACAAAAGTTAAAAAGGTACTCCAGCTTGGCAGTCCCTTGGGGCCCTATCCAGTTTTTAAGTGTATGTGGGTAAGAAATGTTAATATAAAGAGACACCCTACCATTATTTTTAACTAAATAACTTTACAGGGCCCAGTGATGCCCAGATTGTGTTCCACATCATACCCAACCATTTAAAGGTCAAAAGAAAGGAACACCCCCCCCCCCCCATATCTCACTCTTGAGCATTGAGGAAGTTCCCACCAATGGATTGGTTTTAGGTACCCAGAAAATTCTGAAAATGGGGTTCCCAGTGACATCACTGCCAACACCTGGTATTCGTCTAAATATTGACAATTATTTGTTATTTTTATTACCGGAAATAATCTAGTGCTTTACATATTGTATATGTAGCACCCTGGTCCTAAACAGGGCTGCTCAGAAATGTAGTTTGCTAGGTGGTCACTAGCCTGGCTAATTGTTAGGGTGATCCACTGACTTTTGCCCTAAACCTGAATATGGTGCACCTCTCTCTTCTGTCACTAGGTGACATTGCCGCCTGTGGTATTAGAATGACAAGGGCATGGCGAATTCAGGTTAGGAGTGGATAAGTTGTCCCAGCCAATTGGTAGAAGTCTCTTTGGCCCCATGGCCTGCTGGGAGAGCTTATTTATTCGGGAGAAGTCAGGTGATCGGGGTTCTGTGCCACCTAGATGGCTGTCTGGGTGGACGTGTGTTATATTGCTAGGCCAGAAGTCTGAGGCCTATCCGGGAGCACCTGGCCGCTAGGCTGTTACACTAAGCAGTGTGGGGTTGGGGCTTCATGTCGGGAGCCTAACCAAGTTGCAGAGGTTCAGCCAGATGGGGATGTTGCCAAAGGTGGAGGAGAAGCAGGTGTCATAAGGGACAACCACTCCGTTTACCAGAGGCAAGTTAGGATCAAGGTCCAAGGTAAAGGGGAAACAGTTGCCACTAAGGGACAACCTCTCCTGTTATCAGAGGCCAGTACATGAAGTCTGAAGAAGTTCTAGAGCAGCCTTTTTCACTAGCCGGGGACAGTGAAGACGTGGGAAAGCTTCAGCAGAGTCAAGTCAGGGACCCAGCAGGTAGCGGGGGTGAAGCTTGAGGAGTATACAGCAGGTCAGGGCCGCTGATAGGCCAGTACAACTGACCCTGTTGTACCGGGCCTGACCAGCAGGGGGGCCGGGCAACCTGAACAGAGAACTAATTAATGTAAAAAAATAAAATAAAATCCTCCAGCCACCATGACCAAACATCATCCCCACCCCACCAAATTTTTACATTTTTTTTATTCCAATAGCTCAATGTGTTTATGTAGGTGGCGGCAGGGGGAGGGACTATTTCTCCTATATCGGGTGCAGAAGAATGTCAGAATGTCTCTTCCGTGCCCGCCTCCTCTATAGTGCCTTCCCTGGCACCACGGAGTGATTCCTCCCCCTCTGTTCCTCACTTGGCCTGAGAGAAGAAGCAGTGAGGCGAGTGGTGGCGCCGGCGGGAGAAGAAAAAAAAAGGCATCTGACTGGAATAGTTTGAGGGCACTCGCACTTCAGTCCAGGCAGCAGCAGGATCAGGGAGGAAGTGACTCCTGGGGCTCGGCTAACACAGGTATGTGCTTGGTTGGGGGGGGGGGATTCAAGATCCATTACTACTGCAGCAGCATCTATACATTATGGCATTGGCGGCATGGGTGGCACTGTCTGCAGGTAGTACATGCGTTATGGGCCATTGTCAGGAATCTGCCCGTTCCGTGCGATCGGCTCTCCGTACGCGCACGCGCGTTCGTGCCGCGGGTCGTCGTGGGCACGAGCGTCTTCCGACGCGCGCGGGTGCACGTCGTCCGTATATGCGCGCGGTGCACGCACGCACGGGCGAGCGTTAGCACGATTGGCGCCAGTGGCCCTTTTTAAAGGCACAGCTGCAGGGGCTCTGTGCTGTCTCGTCTGCAGCTTGTACCCGAACTTACCTGCTATTCTGCCTGAACCCTATCTGATACCTGACCCGGCTCCGTCTGACCTTGCTGATCTCTCCTGCTCCGACCCCGGCTTGTTTGACCCTTCTTGGACTGATTCTTGTTGCCGAACCTCTGCTTGTTACCTGATTCCTCTGCTGGCTCCTGCTTGCTCCTGTGTCTGCTACTTCCTCATCCTGAGATCCAGCCATCCTGATTCCACGGTCCGTGGTCTTCTCCCAGCTGCCTTCTTGCTACAGAGAGCTCCTGCTCCAGAGGATCCTCATCTACCTATCATCTGCTGCTGCACCTGGCTGGACTCTCCTACCCCGCTGCGCTCCGGTCTCCCTGTTCCCATTCCAGAGAGACTAGAACCAGAGCCGTAAGAGAGGCCCCCTTCCACTAAGTCAGACTCACTATCTGAAGATCATAACAGTACGAGACAGCCATGTCTGAGTCTGCGGAAGGGGCCTCCGCCATGAAGGAGATCTGCTCCCACCTTGCGGCTCTCACCCAGGCCGTGAAGTCTCTGCAGGATGGCTACACCAGGTTGGAGGAGCGTGTCCAGCATCTCTCTACCCCGGGTTCACCAAACACTACACCTCAGCCTTCTCCTGTTCAGCCAGCCGCCCATTCGGCAATCATGATGCTTCCACCTGAGCCTAGGGTTCCCATTCCGGAGAGGTTTTCGGGGGACCGCTCCAAGTTCTGGGCTTTTCGCAACGCCTGCCAGCTATACTTTGCCCTCCAGCCCAGGACTTTCTCCCTGGAGGCAACTAAGGTGGGGTTTGTTATCTCTCTCCTGCAAGAAGAACCTCAATCCTGGGCCCACCACCTTCTGGAGAATGACAGTCCCCTCACTCAGACTCTCTCCACCTTCTTCGAAGGGATGGCGCAACTTTACGACGATCCCCAGCGGGCTGCCACCGCTGAATCCGCATTAACTGCGCTCCAGCAGGGCCGTAGGATGGCTGAGGACTATGTCTCGGACTTTAGACGCTGGAGCGCAGATACCCAGTGGAACGAGTCGGCCCTAAGACACCAATTTCGCATGGGCCTGTCTGAGGCCCTCAAGGACGAGTTAGCCCGTGTTGGTACCCCTGACGCCTTAGAGGACTTAATTGCTCTGGCCATTCAGATTGACCGAAGGCTTCGCGAGCGTAGGGCCGAACGCTCTTCCCAACCTCTGAGACCTGCCTGGATGACCGCCAGAACCCCGTCTTCCACACCTTTCTTCTCTCCTCCCCCTCAAAGGGGGCCTGCCAGCATTTCTCCTGCTCCTAAGGAACCTATGCAGCTTGGATTACTCCGACCTACCCTGTCTCCGGAGGAGCGAGCCCGCCGCCGACAGATGAACTTGTGCCTATACTGTGGCGGCTCCGGACATTATGTGGCCAACTGTCCTGTTAAGTCACGTAAGTGCCTCTCTTCAGTGTCTCGCAGTTCCTTAAACCTGCCTTCCAACTCTCTCCATGTTGCCCTTCTGCTCTCGTTTCAGCTTCCGGAAAGAACGATCCACGTCAACGCCATCCTTGACTCCGGAGCCTGCGGTTGCTTCATTGACGCTGCCTTCACCAACCTACATTCCATTCCACTCCAGAAAAAACCTCATGGACTCTCTATCTTCTTGGCCGATGGTTCCCAGATTAAGTCCAGCCGAGTCACCCAGGAGACCCTTCCACTACCCACCTCCACCTCCTGCCGACATACGGAACTGTTAACTCTTGATGTCATTTCATCCCCACTCTTTCCTGTGATTCTGGGCATCCCATGGCTGCAGGCCCACAATCCCTCCATTGACTGGACTTCTGGGGAGGTGAGGTTCCTCTCCCCTTACTGCCAGGACCACTGTCTTCCTGGGGCTTCTGTACAACCCGGAACGCTTCTCTGCCTAGACCCAGACCTGGACTTATGTCAATCAGTCCCCGAGCCTTACCACGAGTTTCTGGATGTCTTCAGTAAACGGGGGGCTGATTCCTTACCCCCGCATCGTCCCTACGACGTGTCTACCCTTTATCCGAGAAGGAACAAGAGGCTCTGAAGGCGTACATCTCCGAGAACCTCAAGAAGGGGTTCATCCGTCACTCCACGTCTCCTGCCGGGGCTGGGATATTCTTCGTTACTAAAAAAGACCAGACCCTTCGACCTTGTGTGGACTATCAAGAGTTGAACAGAGTCACGATTAAAAAACGCTATCCCCTACCCCTGATTCCAGAACTCTTCCAAAAACTGAGGTCGGCTTCTATCTTTACCAAGTTGGATTTGAGAGGAGCCTATAACTTGGTCCGTATACGAGCAGGTGACGAGTGGAAAACTGCATTCCGAACTCGCTTTGGGCACTACGAGTACCTGGTGATGCCTTTCGGGTTGTGTAACGCCCCAGCCACCTTCCAGCACTTAATTAATGATGTCTTCCGGGATTTCTTGGATATTTTCGTCATCGTATATCTTGATGACATCCTGATCTTCTCCAGGTCCCTGGAACAGCACCGGGGACACGTCGGCAGAGTACTACTTCGGCCCCGGCAACATGGACTCTACGCTAAAGCCGAGAAATGTAAATTCGAGCAACAGGAGATCCAATTCCTCGGCCTTGAAATCTCCCCAGCAGGCATCAGGATGGACCCGCAAAAAGTCGCTGCTGTCCTCGAATGGCCAGCCCCCACCGACAAAAAAGGCATCCAGCGCTTTGTGGGTTTCGCCAACTTCTATAGAAAATTAATTAAAGGGTTCTCAGCCATTATCTCTCCCATCACCCAGCTTACCAAGCAAAATATGCGGTTCCTTTGGGGTCCTGAAGCCCAGGCCGCCTTCAAGAGACTCAACGACTTGTTCACCTCTGCTCCTATCCTCAGTCACCCGGATCCATCTAGACCCTATATTCTGGAGGTAGATGCCTCTGAGATAGCAGTAGGGGTGGTGGTCTCCCAGCGCTTAGGTAAAGACGACCTGATGCACCCCGTGGGGTTCTTTTCCCGAAAACTCTCTCCGGCGGAGAGGAATTATGATGTGGGCGACCGGGAATTACTTGCCATTAAGTCTGCTTTGGAGGAGTGGAGATACTTACTCGAGGGGGCGGTACACCCCGTGCTCATCTACACGGATCACAAAAATCTCGAGTACCTCCGTACCGCTAAACGCCTAAAACCTCGGCAGGCCCGCTGGGCCCTCTTTTTCTCCCGGTTCTGTTTTCACATAACCTACCGCCCTGGATCAAGAAACGTTAAGCCAGATGCACTCTCCCGCATGTTTGACAGCCCCAAGGACACCGCACCCCGGATACCATCCTCCCTGCTAACACCTTTCTACTCATCCAACCAGACCTAGTGTCTCTGCTAAAGAGTGCTTCCTCCACATCTTCCTGTCCCCCGGGAATCTCATTAGCATCCAGGGAAGGCCTGCTTTGGAAGGACAACCTGATCTTCGTCCCTGAAGATGTGAGAGTTAAGGTCTTGGGTCTCCTCCATGACCATCCGCTCGCTGGGCACTTTGGTGTCCGCAAGACTTTGGAGCTGGTACAGCGCTCCTTCTGGTGGCCAGGCATGAGGGAGTTCTGCAAGCAGTATGTGAATTCTTGCCCCGTATGTAGCCGGAATAAGGTCCCCAGAAATCGGGCCTGGGGGCTGCTTAAACCTCTTCCCGCACCCGACCGCCCTTGGCGGATGATTACTATGGATTTCATTGTGGAACTTCCCCCTTCTGAGAACTGCACTGCCATCTTTGTAGTTTGTGACCGTTTGTCTAAGATGGCCCACTTCCTACCCTTAAAGGGAACCCCTTCCGCGACTGCCCACATTTTTATCAAGGAAATAATCAGGCTTCACGGGGTACCCACCAATATTGTATCTGATAGAGGGGTTCAATTCACCTCCCGTTTCTGGCGAGCCCTATGTGAAGCTTTGAAAATAGAATTGGCCCTGTCCTCCGCCTACCACCCACAGACCAATGGGCAAACGGAACGCACCAACCAAACCCTTGAGCAATATATTAGATGTTTTTCTTCCTTTGTTCAAGACGATTGGGTCTCCCTGTTACCTCTGGCGGAATTCGCCTACAACAATGCCAGCCATGCTACCACTGGGCAGTCTCCGTTTTTCGCTAATTACGGTTTTAACCTGTCTTTTCTCCCCGATATCCTTACAGAATCTCATGTTCCAGCAGTACAGGACACAGTATCCTTTCTTCAGCAGAATAACCGGACCCTGCAGGAGGCCATAACCAAGGCTCAGGCTGACAGCAAGAGGAGCTTTGATCGAGGAAGAAGGGGAGAATTGATCCTTCAAGTCGGGGACCAGGTATGGCTGTCTTCTTCTAATTTAAAATTAGCATGTCCCTCCAGGAAGTTGGCACCCAAGTTACTGGGCCCGTTTCCTGTTAAGAGGAGGATTAACGAGGTGTCTTATGAATTGTCTCTACCCGATTCCATGAGAATACACCCAGTCTTTCATGTAGCTTTACTTAAGCCTGCTGTACCTGATCCCTTCCCTGGTAGAGAGACAAGGCCACCTGACCCTGTGCTGATTGATGGCAGTGAGGAATTTGAAGTGGAGGCCATCCTGGATTTTAGAAGACGACGGGGACAAGGTCAGTTTCTAATTAAATGGAAGGGCTATGGCCCGGAGAATAATTCATGGGAACTTGCTACTAACGTACATGCTAATAGACTAATCCAGGCCTTCTTTGCTGCACACCCGGAGAAAAGAGCCACTAGGGGCACCCGGAGGTTGCCCCTTGTGGGGGGGCAATGTCAGGAATCCGCCCGTTCCGTGCGATCGGCTCTCCGTACGCGCACGCGCGTTCATGCTGCGGGTCGTCGTGGGCACGAGCGTCTTCCGACGCGCGCGGGTGCACGTCGTTCGTATGTGCGCGCAGTGCACGCACGCACGGGCGAGCGTTAGCACGATTGGCGCCAGTGGCCCTTTTTAAAGGCACAGCTGCAGGGGCTCTGTGCTGTCTCGTCTGCAGCTTGTACCCGAAGTTACCTGCTATTCTGCCTGAACCCTATCTGATACCTGACCCGGCTCCGTCTGACCTTGCTGATCTCTCCTGCTCCGACCCCGGCTTGTTTGACCCTTCTTGGACTGATTCTTGTTGCCGAACCTCTGCTTGTTACCTGATTCCTCTGCTGGCTCCTGCTTGCTCCTGTGTCTGCTACTTCCTCATCCTGAGATCCAGCCATCCTGATTCCACGGTCCGTGGTCTTCTCCCAGCTGCCTTCTTGCTACAGAGAGCTCCTGCTCCAGAGGATCCTCATCTACCTATCATCTGCTGCTGCACCTGGCTGGACTCTCCTACCCCGCTGCGCTCCGGTCTCCCTGTTCCCATTCCAGAGAGACTAGAACCAGAGCCGTAAGAGAGGCCCCCTTCCACTAAGTCAGACTCACTATCTGAAGATCATAACAGCCATAAAGCATGTGCTGCTTGCAGACAGTGCCACCCTTGACGCTAATGCCATAACACATGTGCTGCCTGCAGAGACAGTGCCCCCCCATGCCGCCAATGGCATTATTGGCAGCATGGGTGGCACTGTCTGCAGCACAATATGGCGTTGGCGGCATGGGTGACACTTTCGTCAGGCAGCACATGTGTTATGACATTAGGCCGCGTACACACGCGCGGACTGTTCGCCCAACCTTGTCCGCTGAACAGTGTTTGGGCGGACAGTCCGCTCGTGTGTGGGGCTTCAGCGGACAGTTTCAGCGGACAGTTGGACGAACAAGGTCTTACGGAAATTCCGAAAAACTGTCCGCTGAAACAAGGTTTCAGCGGACTGTTCGCTCGTGTGTAGGCTTGTTCGGCCAACTAAGTCTCGGGCATGCTCAGAAAGGATTTTAACGCCGAAAGCTATAATGCAGTGTATAGGACGTCGTATTTTTCGTCCCGTCGTACGTGCCGTTCACGTCATCGCGCACGGTTTCAGCAAACTGTTCGTCCGTCGTGTGTGGCCATGTCCGTCCATGCTAAGTTTGAGCGGACTGTTTGCCGAAACTGTTGGACGGACAAAGTTGGGCGAACAGTCCGCGCGTGTGTACGCGGCCTTAGTGTCATGGGTGGCACTGTCTGCAGCACATTAAAGCATGGATGGCACTGTCTGCAGCACAATATGGCTTTGGCGGCATGGGTGACACTTTCGTCAGGCAGCACATGCGTTATGGCATTAGTGTCATGGGTGGCACTGTCTGGGCCATAAAACATGTGCTGCTTGCAGACAGTGCCAGCCATGCCATAATGTGCTGCAGACAGTGTCCCCCTTGACGCTAATGCCATAACACATGTGCTGCCTGCAGAGACAGTGCCCCCCATGCTGCCAATGGCATTATTGGCAGCATGAGTGGCACTGTCTGCAGCACAATATGGCATTGGCGGCATGGGTGACACTTTCATCAGGCAGCACATGCATTATGGCATTAGTGTCATGGGTGGCACTGTCTGCAGCACATTACAGCATGAGTGGCACTGTCTGCAGCACAATATGGCTTTGGCGGCATGGGTGCCACTGTCTGCAGGTAGCACATGCGCATGTGCTGCCTGCAGAGACAGTGCCACCCATGCTGCCAATGACGTAATGTGCTGCAGAGACCGTTTCAAGGCATGGGTCTAGGGAGGGGCCAGGGGTGGAGTTTGAGGTGGGGCTGAAGGAGGGACCAGGGGTGGAGCTGAAGGGGGCCTCATATAGGCTGCATGGGGCTCCATGATTTCTACCAGTGGCCCTGCAGCAGGTTAGCTGTGGAAGAGCTCAGGGGATCCAGCGGCGGCTGGGATCTTGGAAGTCTAGAGACTGGGAGCTCAGTGTGAAGATCTTCAGTGGGATACTGTGAGATGTGAGAGAAGATCTGCAACGGGATACTGTGAGTTACGTGTGTAGATCTATACTGACTGAAAGTTCAGTTACTATGGAAGACAGAAGTTCTACAAATACAGTGCTCTGCATAAAGCTTAAAAGCTCTCTACCCATATCGCTGTCTGCCTATTACTATTTTTGTTCTGCGGAGTCTGCCAATTGCTTTTGCATCTGCCTAAAGGTGTCCTGGCCCTAAACCCTCTCTCCCCCAGTTCTTGTTAAGAGACAAAAAAATGTTTTTGTTGCATTCAAAAAGTGACTGGCGCCCATGTTTCCAACTTCCATTACACCCACCATGCCCAGTGACCTGCACCCTGAGGTGGAATGTCAGCTGCCCCTGACTCTGGAGGTCACCTTCAGGCCTCTGAAGGACGGGGGCACTGCTTCATATATTCACATCAGTCCCTGCCCTCAAGGAGCTTACAATCTAAGGTTCCTATCTCTCATACACTCACATACTGGGGCCAATTTAGACAGGAGCCTGTTAACCTACCAGCATGTCTTTGGACTCATGGAGGATATGGGGGTAAATGGGGGAAACCCATGCAAGCAGAGGGAGAATATGCAAACCCCATGCAGATAGTGTCCTGGTTGGAAGTTAAACTGAGGACCCCAGTGGTGCAAGGCAGAAGTGTAAGACATTATTGCCTAAATTTGAAATAATATCCAGTATGGGCAATGATATCATTAGGAACCCCTTCTCCAGAATTCCCAGAATCTTGGATAAACATAATAATAACTATTCCCCAAAATGTTCTTCTCCTTGTGATCCTCACATCAGTAGATGGAAATAATAACTTGCCACCATTGCTGCTAAAGGTAGAAGAACCAATCGCCAGCTTTCCTATACTTAAAATTGTAGATTTTCTGTCTACAGCGAGGATAATAAATAAAATACACAAAATTATAGACAACTGGAAGGGACAAATACCCACTGATGGCATTTTAGTTTGGGGACGGCTTCTTGCCTGATTAAAAAAATATTTCACAGAAAGTCTGCAGGAAGGAAGTCGGTTTGTTACCATAATAGTTGTGTAAATTATGGTAAGAATACAATTTAATCATCATTTGTTACACTGAAATATTCCGAGGAGGAGGAAGGTTCTTCTCTCCATCTGCTGCAGACTGGTAGAGGTAAGACCGGTCATGGAGAAGTCCTCCCACCACGGATGGGAGATGGAAGAGTGAGAGGAAGAAAGTGAAATAGAAAGGGGAAAGAGGAGGAAGGAGAATGAGGAAGACAAAAGGAGAATAAATGGGGTTAGATATAAAGGTAGACAGGCAGAGAGAAGAAGAGGCAAGAGATATAAGAAGATGACATAAAAGTATGAAAGGTGAGAGGACCCTGGAGGGAATGACAATGGAGAGTATGTACAGGAGAGGAGTATGGAGGGTATGGCAATGGAGAGTGGATGCAGGAGAGAAGCAAGAAGGGTATGGCAGAAGCAATATGTGCAGAAGAGGAGTGTGTGTGTGTGTGTGTGTGTGTGTGTGGTGGGGGGGGGGGTATGACAATGGACATTGAGTACAGAAAAGGAGTGTGGAGGACATGACAGTGGACAGTGCGTGAAGGAGAGGAGTAAAGAGGGTATGGCAGTGGGCAGTATGTACAGGAGTGTGGAGGGTATGATAGTGGGCCATATGTACAGGAGAAGAGTGTGCAGGGTATAACAGTGGGCAGTATTTACAGGAAAGGAGTATGGAGGGTATGATAGTGGGCAGTATGTACAAGAGATGAGTGTGGGGGGTATGACAGTGGACAGTATGTACAGAAAATGAGTGTGGAGGGTATGATAGTGGGTAGTATGTACAGGAGAGGAGTGTGGGGGGTATGACAGTGGACAGTATGTACAGAAGAGGAGTGTGGAGGGTATGATAGTGGGTAGTATGTACAGGAGAGGAGTGTGGGGGGTATGACAGTGGACAGTATGTAGAGAAGAGGAGTGTGGAGGGTATGATAGTGGTTAGTATGTACAGGAGAGGAGTGTGGGGGGTATGACAGTGGACAGTATGTAGAGAAGAGGAACGTGGAGGGTATGATAGAGGATCATATGTACAGTAGAGTGTGGTGGGTATGAGAGTGGACAGTATGTACAGGAGAGGAGTGTGGAGGGTATGCCAGTGGGCCATATGTACAGGAGAGGAGTGTGGAGGGTATGACAGTGGACAGTATGTACAGGAGAGGAGTGTGGAGGGGTATGATAGTGGGCATTTTGTACAGTAGAGGAGTGTGGAGGGTATGACAGTGGACAGTATGTACAGGAGAGGAGTGTGGAGGGGTATGATAGTGGGCATTTTGTACAGTAGAGGAGTGTGGAGGGTATGACAGTGGACAGTATGTACAGGAGAGGAGTGTGGAGGGGTATGATAGTGGGCATTTTGTACAGTAGAGGAGTGTGGAGGGTATGACAGTGGGCAGTAACTGTGTTACACAAGCTTGGTGCACACTCTGTATTTTCTACTACAAGAAATAACGTTAAGAGTGTGTGAGCTCTACACAGTCATACAACATAAAGCATATATACTCGGCTCTATGTACCATAATGACACTTTGGGGACAGTGACTAAGACATCGAGGTTTTGGTGGCAACATCAATCCTTCCTCAACAATTGCCAGTTGTTTCCCTCTTGTGAGCATATTTGGAGATTTCAGTCTACATTAAGAGACATGAGTCCCTGGCTCATCCACTTGTGTATGTAAACCTTGTCTTGAGCTATTGAACTTCTTGAGCAACAAGGTAGCTTACAGTAGGTAAGAAAAACTGGAAACCCCAACAAAAAAGATATTGAAAAGAACACACTGCTGGCAAGATTTTATTCTTTTACTCCCAATCATAATAGATATACATTATATCCATATAAACTTTAAGTCCTCATTTAACATATTTCTACTTTTGGATAAAGTGGAGAAGGGCTAGAGCCTAGGACAGGGTCATATAACTACTAGTGTCCCCATAGGGTAGATCCATCCTCCCTATTTGTCCTATTGGCCATAGGGATGAGCCGAACACCCCCCGTTTCGGTTTGCACCAGAACTTTCGAACGGACCGGAAATTCGTATGAACTTTAGAACCCCATTGAAGTCTATGGGACTCGAACGTTCGATATAAAAAGTGCTAATTTTAATGGCTAATTTGCAAGATGTTGTCCTAAAAAGGGTTTGGGGACCTGGCTCCTGCCCCAGGGGACATGGGTCAATGCCTAAAATGTTTTTAAAAACGGCTGTTTTTTTGGGAGTACTGATTTTAATGACGATTAAAATGAAAAAAAGTGAAATATTCCTTTAAATATGGTGCCTGGGGGGTGTCTGTAGTATGCCTGTGAAGTGCCACGTGTTTCCTGTGTTTAGAACAGTCCCTGCCCCCAGGCCCTATATACTCAGAACAGCAGTATACAGGCAAACAAGACAGGGACTGTGTAGGTTTGTTGTGTTAAGTAGAATCTGTTTGTAATTTTGAACTGGTACATTTTTAAAGTGTAGCTCCAGTCAAAAAATCTATTTTTAAGCTTTTTGGAAAACATAGGGAAGGGTTATCACCCCTGTATAATTTGTTTTGTCGTCCATCTTTTTTCATCTCACTTCCTGTTGTCTCCTTCCGTTTGCAAATAGGAGACGTTTGTAAGTTGGATGTTTGACAGTAGGGGCCTGCCCTATATACTCTGCAGAAATGGGCGCCTAAGGTATTGGTGTTGCCACAACATTGTAAGCCCTTAAAGTGACTCTTGGTGGGCGCTGGAGTGCCCTGCTGTGAATGATTATATCAAGAATTGTAATTACATGCTATTGTTGAACAGTGGTAGAAAAATTGGGCCTTTGGTGGTTGTGGTGCTGGTGCCACAACACTATAAGTCCTCACAGTTACTCTCGGTGGGTGCAGGAACGGGCCCTGCTGTGAAATATTATATCAAGAATTGTAATTATACTCCCCTGTTAAACAGGGACTAAAAAATTGAGCCTTAGGCACTGGTGCTGGTGCCACGATACTGCAACCTCTCCCAGATACTCTAGTTGGAGTGCAGGAATGAGCCCTGCTGCAAAGCATTGCATCAAAAATTGTAATTACATGCCCCTGTTAAACAGTGTCAGTGCTCTCTATCTCGGTCTTGGTGTCAGTGCTCTCTATCTCGGTGCTGGTGTCAGAGCTCTCTATCACGGTGCTGGTGTCAGTGCTCTCTATCACGGTGCTGGTGTCAGTGCTCTCTATCTCGGTGCTGGTGTCAGTGCTCTCTATCTCGGTGCTGGTGTCAGTGCTCTCTATCTCGGTGCTGGTGTCAGTGCTCTCTATCAAGGTGCTGGTGTCAGTGCTCTCTATCTCGGTGCTCTCTATCATGGTGCTGGTGTCAGTGCTCTCTATCTCGGTGCTGGTGTCAGTGCTCAGTCTCTATTGCGGTGCTGGTTTCAGACAGTGAGGGAGATAGCAGCGGAGAAGCCAATCAGCAGGCAGTGCCAGCACCATGGCTGAGGATCAGCACTGGACTGGCACCTCCGGACCACCGCAGTGGAGCCCTGCATAGGTGGGGGTAAGGGCCGGGCAGAGGGAGGGATCAGGGGCTCAAGCACAGGTTTGCACACTGGGACACTGGCACAGGACTGCGCTGCCCTGACTGTGGCACTGATCATCTCCTGCACCCCCCTGCCCTGACCTTGCCTCTCCTCCATGGCCTTCATGAGCTCCTGAATTGACAAAATTTCACAGATAAAAAAAGAATGCTTGTCGTTGTCAATCACAGATTCACTTCATACATGTGTTATGTCAGTGTCCATGTTGTAGGACTATGTGTGCACAGCTAGTAAGTATTTTGTGGCTGAAAATATGACCTGGAGGTTTTTATGGTTTGCCTGCCATTAAAGTGAATGGGGTCTGCCGCGAACCTGCGGTTCACGAGCATTTGGGCACGTTCGCAGATCGCGTTTGCGAAACATCCCGTCGGAAGTTCGCCCATCACTAGTGGCTGGGATCTTGGAAGTCTAGAGTCTGGGAACTCAGTGTGAAGATCTTCAGTGGGATACTGTGAGATGTAAGAGAAGATCTACAACGGGATACTGTAAGATATATATAGATTGTTGAAAGTTCAGTTACTATAGGAGACAGAAGTTCTACAAATACAGTGTGTGCTGCATCCAGCTTAATGGCCCTCTACCTGTATCGCTGTCTGCCTATTACTATTTTTGTTCTGCTGAGTCTGTCAATTGCTTTTGCATCTGCCTAAGGGTGTCCTGACCCTAAACCCTCTCTCCCCCAGTTCTTGTTAAGAGACAAAAAAATGTTTTTGTTGCATTCAAAAAGTGACTGGCGCCCATGTTTCCAACTTCCATTACACCCACCATGCCCAGTGACTTGCACCCTGAGGTGGAATGTCAGCTGCCCCTGACTCTGGAGGTCACCTTGAGGCCTCTGGAGGGTGTGGGGCACCGCTTCATATATTCACATCAGTCCCTGCCCTCAAGGAGCTTACAATCTAAGGTTCCTATCTCTCATACACTCACATACTGGGGCCAATTTAGACAGGAGCCTGTTAACCTACCATCATGTCTTTGGACTCATGGAGGATATGGGGGTACCTGGGAGAAACACACACAAGCAGAGGTAGAATATGCAAACTCCATGCAGATAGTGTCCTGGTTGGAAGTTAAAATGAGGACCCCAAAGGTGCAAGGCAGAAGTTTTAGACATTATTGCCTAAATTTGGAATAATATCCAGTACGGGTAATGATATCATTAGGAACCCCTTCTGTAGAATTCCCAGAATCTTGGATAAACATAATAATAACTATTCCCCAAAATGTTCTTCTCCTTGGGATCCTCACATCAGTAGATGGAAATAATAACTTGCCGCCATTGCTGCTAAAGGTAGAAGAACCAATCGCCAGCTTTCCAATACTTAAAATTGTAGATTTTCTGTCTATAGCGAGGATAATAAATAAAATACACAAAATTATAGACAACTGGAAGGGACAAATACCCACTGATGGCATTTTAGTTTGGGGACGGCTTCTTGCCTGATTAAAAAAATATTTCACAGAAAGTCTGCAGGAAGGAAGTCGGTTTGTTACCATAATAGTTGTGTAAATTATGGTAAGAATACAATTTAGTCATCATTTGTTACACTGAAATATTCCGAGGAGGAGGAAGGTTCTTCTCTCCATCTGCTGCAGACTGGTAGAGGTAAGACCGGCCATGGAGAAGTCCTCCCACCACGGATGGGAGATGGAAGAGTGAGAGGAAGAAAGTGAAATAGAAAGGGGAAAGAGGAGGAAGGAGAATGAGGAAGACAAAAGGAGGAAAAAATTGGGTTAGATATAAAGGTAGACAGGCAGAGAGAAGAAGAGGCAAGAGATATAAGAAGATGACATAAAAGTATGAAAGGTGAGAGGACCCTGGAGGGAATGACAATGGAGAGTATGTACAGGAGAGGAGTATGGAGGATATGGCAATGGAGAGTGGATGCAGGAGAGAAGCAAGAAGGGTATGGCAGAAGCAATATGTTTAGGGGAGGAATGTGAAGGATATGTAAATCAGCAGTATGTGCAGAAGAGGAGTGTGTGTGTGTGTGTGTGTGGGGGGGGGGTATGACAATGGACATTGAGTACAGTAAAGGAGTGTGGAGGACATGACAGTGGACAGTGCGTGAAGGAGAGGAGTAAAGAGGGTATGGCAGTGGACAGTATGTACAGGAGTATGGAGGGTATGATAGTGGGACATATGTACAGAAGAGGAATGTGGAGGGTATGACAGTGGGCAGTATGTACAGGAAAGGAGTGTGGAGGGTATGATAGTGGGCAGTATGTACAAGAGAGGAGTGTGGGGGGCATGGCAATGGACAGTATGTACAGAAGAGGAGTGGGGTGGGTATAATAGTGGGTAGTATGTACATGAGAGGAGCGTGGAGGGTATGATAGAGGGCAGTATATACAGGAGAGGAGTGTGGAGGGTATGAGAGTGGACAGTATGTACAGGAGAGGAGTGTGGAAGATATGAGAGTGGACAGTATGAATGACAGTGGGCAGTTTGTACAGGAGAGGAGTGGGTGGTATGAGAGTGGGCAGTTTATACAGGAGAGGAGTGGGGGTGGTATAACAGTGGGCAGTTTGTAGAGGAGAGGAATGGGGGGTATGACAGTGGACAGTAACTAACCATGTTACACAAGCTTGGTGCACCCTCTGTATTTTCTACTACAAGAAATAACGTTAAGAGTGTGTGAGCTCTACACAGTCATACAACATAAAGCATATATACTCGGCTCTATGTGTCATAATGACACTTTGGGGACAGTGACTAAGACATCGAGGTTTTGGTGGCAACATCAATCCTTCCTCAACAATTGCCAGTTGTTTCCCTCTTGTGAGCATATTTGGAGATTTCAGTCTACATTAAGAGACATGAGTCCCTGGCTCATCCACTTGTGTATGTAAACCTTGTCTTGAGCTATTGAACTTCTTGAGCAACAAGGTAGCTTACAGTAGGTAAGAAAAACTGGAAACCCCAACAAAAAAGATATTGAAAAGAACACACTGCTGGCAAGATTTTATTCTTTTACTCCCAATCATAATAGATATACATTATATCCATATAAACTTTAAGTCCTCATTTAACATATTTCTACTTTTGGATAAAGTGGAGAAGGGCTAGAGCCTAGGACAGGGTCATATAACTACTAGTGTCCCCATAGGGTAGATCCATCCTCCCTATTTGTCCTATTGGCCATAGGGATGAGCCGAACACCCCCCGTTTCGGTTTGCACCAGAACTTTCGAACGGACCGGAAATTCGTATGAACTTTAGAACCCCATTGAAGTCTATGGGACTCGAACGTTTGATATAAAAAGTGCTAATTTTAATGGCTAATTTGCAAGATGTTGTCCTAAAAAGGGTTTGGGGACCTGGCTCCTGCCCCAGGGGACATGGGTCAATGCCTAAAATGTTTTTAAAAACGGCTGTTTTTTTGGGAGTACTGATTTTAATGACGATTAAAATGAAAAAAAGTGAAATATTCCTTTAAATATGGTGCCTGGGGGGTGTCTGTAGTATGCCTGTGAAGTGCCACGTGTTTCCTGTGTTTAGAACAGTCCCTGCCCCCAGGCCCTATATACTCAGAACAGCAGTATACAGGCAAACAAGACAGGGACTGTGTAGGTTTGTTGTGTTAAGTAGAATCTGTTTGTAATTTTGAACTGGTACATTTTTAAAGTGTAGCTCCAGTCAAAAAATCTATTTTTAAGCTTTTTGGAAAACATAGGGAAGGGTTATCACCCCTGTATAATTTGTTTTGTCGTCCATCTTTTTTCATCTCACTTCCTGTTGTCTCCTTCCGTTTGCAAATAGGAGACGTTTGTAAGTTGGATGTTTGACAGTAGGGGCCTGCCCTATATACTCTGCAGAAATGGGCGCCTAAGGTATTGGTGTTGCCACAACATTGTAAGCCCTTAAAGTGACTCTTGGTGGGCGCTGGAGTGCCCTGCTGTGAATGATTATATCAAGAATTGTAATTACATGCTATTGTTGAACAGTGGTAGAAAAATTGGGCCTTTGGTGGTTGTGGTGCTGGTGCCACAACACTATAAGTCCTCACAGTTACTCTCGGTGGGTGCAGGAACGGGCCCTGCTGTGAAATATTATATCAAGAATTGTAATTATACTCCCCTGTTAAACAGGGACTAAAAAATTGAGCCTTAGGCACTGGTGCTGGTGCCACGATACTGCAACCTCTCCCAGATACTCTAGTTGGAGTGCAGGAATGAGCCCTGCTGCAAAGCATTGCATCAAAAATTGTAATTACATGCCCCTGTTAAACAGTGTCAGTGCTCTCTATCTCGGTCTTGGTGTCAGTGCTCTCTATCTCGGTGCTGGTGTCAGAGCTCTCTATCACGGTGCTGGTGTCAGTGCTCTCTATCACGGTGCTGGTGTCAGTGCTCTCTATCTCGGTGCTGGTGTCAGTGCTCTCTATCTCGGTGCTGGTGTCAGTGCTCTCTATCTCGGTGCTGGTGTCAGTGCTCTCTATCAAGGTGCTGGTGTCAGTGCTCTCTATCTCGGTGCTCTCTATCATGGTGCTGGTGTCAGTGCTCTCTATCTCGGTGCTGGTGTCAGTGCTCAGTCTCTATTGCGGTGCTGGTTTCAGACAGTGAGGGAGATAGCAGCGGAGAAGCCAATCAGCAGGCAGTGCCAGCACCATGGCTGAGGATCAGCACTGGACTGGCACCTCCGGACCACCGCAGTGGAGCCCTGCATAGGTGGGGGTAAGGGCCGGGCAGAGGGAGGGATCAGGGGCTCAAGCACAGGTTTGCACACTGGGACACTGGCACAGGACTGCGCTGCCCTGACTGTGGCACTGATCATCTCCTGCACCCCCCTGCCCTGACCTTGCCTCTCCTCCATGGCCTTCATGAGCTCCTGAATTGACAAAATTTCACAGATAAAAAAAGAATGCTTGTCGTTGTCAATCACAGATTCACTTCATACATGTGTTATGTCAGTGTCCATGTTGTAGGACTATGTGTGCACAGCTAGTAAGTATTTTGTGGCTGAAAATATGACCTGGAGGTTTTTATGGTTTGCCTGCCATTAAAGTGAATGGGGTCTGCCGCGAACCTGCGGTTCACGAGCATTTGGGCACGTTCGCAGATCGCGTTTGCGAAACATCCCGTCGGAAGTTCGCCCATCACTAGTGGCTGGGATCTTGGAAGTCTAGAGTCTGGGAACTCAGTGTGAAGATCTTCAGTGGGATACTGTGAGATGTAAGAGAAGATCTACAACGGGATACTGTAAGATATATATAGATTGTTGAAAGTTCAGTTACTATAGGAGACAGAAGTTCTACAAATACAGTGTGTGCTGCATCCAGCTTAATGGCCCTCTACCTGTATCGCTGTCTGCCTATTACTATTTTTGTTCTGCTGAGTCTGTCAATTGCTTTTGCATCTGCCTAAGGGTGTCCTGACCCTAAACCCTCTCTCCCCCAGTTCTTGTTAAGAGACAAAAAAATGTTTTTGTTGCATTCAAAAAGTGACTGGCGCCCATGTTTCCAACTTCCATTACACCCACCATGCCCAGTGACTTGCACCCTGAGGTGGAATGTCAGCTGCCCCTGACTCTGGAGGTCACCTTGAGGCCTCTGGAGGGTGTGGGGCACCGCTTCATATATTCACATCAGTCCCTGCCCTCAAGGAGCTTACAATCTAAGGTTCCTATCTCTCATACACTCACATACTGGGGCCAATTTAGACAGGAGCCTGTTAACCTACCATCATGTCTTTGGACTCATGGAGGATATGGGGGTACCTGGGAGAAACACACACAAGCAGAGGTAGAATATGCAAACTCCATGCAGATAGTGTCCTGGTTGGAAGTTAAAATGAGGACCCCAAAGGTGCAAGGCAGAAGTTTTAGACATTATTGCCTAAATTTGGAATAATATCCAGTACGGGCAATGATATCATTAGGAACCCCTTCTGTAGAATTCCCAGAATCTTGGATAAACATAATAATAACTATTCCCCAAAATGTTCTTCTCCTTGGGATCCTCACATCAGTAGATGGAAATAATAACTTGCCGCCATTGCTGCTAAAGGTAGAAGAACCAATCGCCAGCTTTCCAATACTTAAAATTGTAGATTTTCTGTCTATAGCGAGGATAATAAATAAAATACACAAAATTATAGACAACTGGAAGGGACAAATACCCACTGATGGCATTTTAGTTTGGGGACGGCTTCTTGCCTGATTAAAAAAATATTTCACAGAAAGTCTGCAGGAAGGAAGTCGGTTTGTTACCATAATAGTTGTGTAAATTATGGTAAGAATACAATTTAGTCATCATTTGTTACACTGAAATATTCCGAGGAGGAGGAAGGTTCTTCTCTCCATCTGCTGCAGACTGGTAGAGGTAAGACCGGCCATGGAGAAGTCCTCCCACCACGGATGGGAGATGGAAGAGTGAGAGGAAGAAAGTGAAATAGAAAGGGGAAAGAGGAGGAAGGAGAATGAGGAAGACAAAAGGAGGAAAAAATTGGGTTAGATATAAAGGTAGACAGGCAGAGAGAAGAAGAGGCAAGAGATATAAGAAGATGACATAAAAGTATGAAAGGTGAGAGGACCCTGGAGGGAATGACAATGGAGAGTATGTACAGGAGAGGAGTATGGAGGATATGGCAATGGAGAGTGGATGCAGGAGAGAAGCAAGAAGGGTATGGCAGAAGCAATATGTTTAGGGGAGGAATGTGAAGGATATGTAAATCAGCAGTATGTGCAGAAGAGGAGTGTGTGTGTGTGTGTGTGTGTGGGGGGGGTATGACAATGGACATTGAGTACAGTAAAGGAGTGTGGAGGACATGACAGTGGACAGTGCGTGAAGGAGAGGAGTAAAGAGGGTATGGCAGTGGACAGTATGTACAGGAGTATGGAGGGTATGATAGTGGGACATATGTACAGAAGAGGAATGTGGAGGGTATGACAGTGGGCAGTATGTACAGGAAAGGAGTGTGGAGGGTATGATAGTGGGCAGTATGTACAAGAGAGGAGTGTGGGGGGCATGGCAATGGACAGTATGTACAGAAGAGGAGTGGGGTGGGTATAATAGTGGGTAGTATGTACATGAGAGGAGCGTGGAGGGTATGATAGAGGGCAGTATATACAGGAGAGGAGTGTGGAGGGTATGAGAGTGGACAGTATGTACAGGAGAGGAGTGTGGAAGATATGAGAGTGGACAGTATGAATGACA
This sequence comes from Lithobates pipiens, assembly GCF_037356315.1. NCBI lineage: Eukaryota > Metazoa > Chordata > Amphibia > Anura > Ranidae > Lithobates > Lithobates pipiens. The sequence goes on from NW_027507757.1 coordinate 805,334, forward strand.
GTGGGCAGTTTGTACAGGAGAGGAGTGGGTGGTATGAGAGTGGGCAGTTTATACAGGAGAGGAGTGGGGGTGGTATAACAGTGGGCAGTTTGTAGAGGAGAGGAATGGGGGGTATGACAGTGGACAGTAACTAACCATGTTACACAAGCTTGGTGCACCCTCTGTATTTTCTACTACAAGAAATAACGTTAAGAGTGTGTGAGCTCTACACAGTCATACAACATAAAGCATATATACTCGGCTCTATGTGTCATAATGACACTTTGGGGACAGTGACTAAGACATCGAGGTTTTGGTGGCAACATCAATCCTTCCTCAACAATTGCCAGTTGTTTCCCTCTTGTGAGCATATTTGGAGATTTCAGTCTACATTAAGAGACATGAGTCCCTGGCTCATCCACTTGTGTATGTAAACCTTGTCTTGAGCTATTGAACTTCTTGAGCAACAAGGTAGCTTACAGTAGGTAAGAAAAACTGGAAACCCCAACAAAAAAGATATTGAAAAGAACACACTGCTGGCAAGATTTTATTCTTTTACTCCCAATCATAATAGATATACATTATATCCATATAAACTTTAAGTCCTCATTTAACATATTTCTACTTTTGGATAAAGTGGAGAAGGGCTAGAGCCTAGGACAGGGTCATATAACTACTAGTGTCCCCATAGGGTAGATCCATCCTCCCTATTTGTCCTATTGGCCATAGGGATGAGCCGAACACCCCCCGTTTCGGTTTGCACCAGAACTTTCGAACGGACCGGAAATTCGTATGAACTTTAGAACCCCATTGAAGTCTATGGGACTCGAACGTTTGATATAAAAAGTGCTAATTTTAATGGCTAATTTGCAAGATGTTGTCCTAAAAAGGGTTTGGGGACCTGGCTCCTGCCCCAGGGGACATGGGTCAATGCCTAAAATGTTTTTAAAAACGGCTGTTTTTTTGGGAGTACTGATTTTAATGACGATTAAAATGAAAAAAAGTGAAATATTCCTTTAAATATGGTGCCTGGGGGGTGTCTGTAGTATGCCTGTGAAGTGCCACGTGTTTCCTGTGTTTAGAACAGTCCCTGCCCCCAGGCCCTATATACTCAGAACAGCAGTATACAGGCAAACAAGACAGGGACTGTGTAGGTTTGTTGTGTTAAGTAGAATCTGTTTGTAATTTTGAACTGGTACATTTTTAAAGTGTAGCTCCAGTCAAAAAATCTATTTTTAAGCTTTTTGGAAAACATAGGGAAGGGTTATCACCCCTGTATAATTTGTTTTGTCGTCCATCTTTTTTCATCTCACTTCCTGTTGTCTCCTTCCGTTTGCAAATAGGAGACGTTTGTAAGTTGGATGTTTGACAGTAGGGGCCTGCCCTATATACTCTGCAGAAATGGGCGCCTAAGGTATTGGTGTTGCCACAACATTGTAAGCCCTTAAAGTGACTCTTGGTGGGCGCTGGAGTGCCCTGCTGTGAATGATTATATCAAGAATTGTAATTACATGCTATTGTTGAACAGTGGTAGAAAAATTGGGCCTTTGGTGGTTGTGGTGCTGGTGCCACAACACTATAAGTCCTCACAGTTACTCTCGGTGGGTGCAGGAACGGGCCCTGCTGTGAAATATTATATCAAGAATTGTAATTATACTCCCCTGTTAAACAGGGACTAAAAAATTGAGCCTTAGGCACTGGTGCTGGTGCCACGATACTGCAACCTCTCCCAGATACTCTAGTTGGAGTGCAGGAATGAGCCCTGCTGCAAAGCATTGCATCAAAAATTGTAATTACATGCCCCTGTTAAACAGTGTCAGTGCTCTCTATCTCGGTCTTGGTGTCAGTGCTCTCTATCTCGGTGCTGGTGTCAGAGCTCTCTATCACGGTGCTGGTGTCAGTGCTCTCTATCACGGTGCTGGTGTCAGTGCTCTCTATCTCGGTGCTGGTGTCAGTGCTCTCTATCTCGGTGCTGGTGTCAGTGCTCTCTATCTCGGTGCTGGTGTCAGTGCTCTCTATCAAGGTGCTGGTGTCAGTGCTCTCTATCTCGGTGCTCTCTATCATGGTGCTGGTGTCAGTGCTCTCTATCTCGGTGCTGGTGTCAGTGCTCAGTCTCTATTGCGGTGCTGGTTTCAGACAGTGAGGGAGATAGCAGCGGAGAAGCCAATCAGCAGGCAGTGCCAGCACCATGGCTGAGGATCAGCACTGGACTGGCACCTCCGGACCACCGCAGTGGAGCCCTGCATAGGTGGGGGTAAGGGCCGGGCAGAGGGAGGGATCAGGGGCTCAAGCACAGGTTTGCACACTGGGACACTGGCACAGGACTGCGCTGCCCTGACTGTGGCACTGATCATCTCCTGCACCCCCCTGCCCTGACCTTGCCTCTCCTCCATGGCCTTCATGAGCTCCTGAATTGACAAAATTTCACAGATAAAAAAAGAATGCTTGTCGTTGTCAATCACAGATTCACTTCATACATGTGTTATGTCAGTGTCCATGTTGTAGGACTATGTGTGCACAGCTAGTAAGTATTTTGTGGCTGAAAATATGACCTGGAGGTTTTTATGGTTTGCCTGCCATTAAAGTGAATGGGGTCTGCCGCGAACCTGCGGTTCACGAGCATTTGGGCACGTTCGCAGATCGCGTTTGCGAAACATCCCGTCGGAAGTTCGCCCATCACTAGTGGCTGGGATCTTGGAAGTCTAGAGTCTGGGAACTCAGTGTGAAGATCTTCAGTGGGATACTGTGAGATGTAAGAGAAGATCTACAACGGGATACTGTAAGATATATATAGATTGTTGAAAGTTCAGTTACTATAGGAGACAGAAGTTCTACAAATACAGTGTGTGCTGCATCCAGCTTAATGGCCCTCTACCTGTATCGCTGTCTGCCTATTACTATTTTTGTTCTGCTGAGTCTGTCAATTGCTTTTGCATCTGCCTAAGGGTGTCCTGACCCTAAACCCTCTCTCCCCCAGTTCTTGTTAAGAGACAAAAAAATGTTTTTGTTGCATTCAAAAAGTGACTGGCGCCCATGTTTCCAACTTCCATTACACCCACCATGCCCAGTGACTTGCACCCTGAGGTGGAATGTCAGCTGCCCCTGACTCTGGAGGTCACCTTGAGGCCTCTGGAGGGTGTGGGGCACCGCTTCATATATTCACATCAGTCCCTGCCCTCAAGGAGCTTACAATCTAAGGTTCCTATCTCTCATACACTCACATACTGGGGCCAATTTAGACAGGAGCCTGTTAACCTACCATCATGTCTTTGGACTCATGGAGGATATGGGGGTACCTGGGAGAAACACACACAAGCAGAGGTAGAATATGCAAACTCCATGCAGATAGTGTCCTGGTTGGAAGTTAAAATGAGGACCCCAAAGGTGCAAGGCAGAAGTTTTAGACATTATTGCCTAAATTTGGAATAATATCCAGTACGGGCAATGATATCATTAGGAACCCCTTCTGTAGAATTCCCAGAATCTTGGATAAACATAATAATAACTATTCCCCAAAATGTTCTTCTCCTTGGGATCCTCACATCAGTAGATGGAAATAATAACTTGCCGCCATTGCTGCTAAAGGTAGAAGAACCAATCGCCAGCTTTCCAATACTTAAAATTGTAGATTTTCTGTCTATAGCGAGGATAATAAATAAAATACACAAAATTATAGACAACTGGAAGGGACAAATACCCACTGATGGCATTTTAGTTTGGGGACGGCTTCTTGCCTGATTAAAAAAATATTTCACAGAAAGTCTGCAGGAAGGAAGTCGGTTTGTTACCATAATAGTTGTGTAAATTATGGTAAGAATACAATTTAGTCATCATTTGTTACACTGAAATATTCCGAGGAGGAGGAAGGTTCTTCTCTCCATCTGCTGCAGACTGGTAGAGGTAAGACCGGCCATGGAGAAGTCCTCCCACCACGGATGGGAGATGGAAGAGTGAGAGGAAGAAAGTGAAATAGAAAGGGGAAAGAGGAGGAAGGAGAATGAGGAAGACAAAAGGAGGAAAAAATTGGGTTAGATATAAAGGTAGACAGGCAGAGAGAAGAAGAGGCAAGAGATATAAGAAGATGACATAAAAGTATGAAAGGTGAGAGGACCCTGGAGGGAATGACAATGGAGAGTATGTACAGGAGAGGAGTATGGAGGATATGGCAATGGAGAGTGGATGCAGGAGAGAAGCAAGAAGGGTATGGCAGAAGCAATATGTTTAGGGGAGGAATGTGAAGGATATGTAAATCAGCAGTATGTGCAGAAGAGGAGTGTGTGTGTGTGTGTGTGTGTGGGGGGGGTATGACAATGGACATTGAGTACAGTAAAGGAGTGTGGAGGACATGACAGTGGACAGTGCGTGAAGGAGAGGAGTAAAGAGGGTATGGCAGTGGACAGTATGTACAGGAGTATGGAGGGTATGATAGTGGGACATATGTACAGAAGAGGAATGTGGAGGAGGGTATGACAGTGGGCAGTATGTACAGGAAAGGAGTGTGGAGGGTATGATAGTGGGCAGTATGTACAAGAGAGGAGTGTGGGGGGCATGGCAATGGACAGTATGTACAGAAGAGGAGTGGGGTGGGTATAATAGTGGGTAGTATGTACATGAGAGGAGCGTGGAGGGTATGATAGAGGGCAGTATATACAGGAGAGGAGTGTGGAGGGTATGAGAGTGGACAGTATGTACAGGAGAGGAGTGTGGAAGATATGAGAGTGGACAGTATGAATGACAGTGGGCAGTTTGTACAGGAGAGGAGTGGGTGGTATGAGAGTGGGCAGTTTATACAGGAGAGGAGTGGGGGTGGTATAACAGTGGGCAGTTTGTAGAGGAGAGGAATGGGGGGTATGACAGTGGACAGTAACTAACCATGTTACACAAGCTTGGTGCACCCTCTGTATTTTCTACTACAAGAAATAACGTTAAGAGTGTGTGAGCTCTACACAGTCATACAACATAAAGCATATATACTCGGCTCTATGTGTCATAATGACACTTTGGGGACAGTGACTAAGACATCGAGGTTTTGGTGGCAACATCAATCCTTCCTCAACAATTGCCAGTTGTTTCCCTCTTGTGAGCATATTTGGAGATTTCAGTCTACATTAAGAGACATGAGTCCCTGGCTCATCCACTTGTGTATGTAAACCTTGTCTTGAGCTATTGAACTTCTTGAGCAACAAGGTAGCTTACAGTAGGTAAGAAAAACTGGAAACCCCAACAAAAAAGATATTGAAAAGAACACACTGCTGGCAAGATTTTATTCTTTTACTCCCAATCATAATAGATATACATTATATCCATATAAACTTTAAGTCCTCATTTAACATATTTCTACTTTTGGATAAAGTGGAGAAGGGCTAGAGCCTAGGACAGGGTCATATAACTACTAGTGTCCCCATAGGGTAGATCCATCCTCCCTATTTGTCCTATTGGCCATAGGGATGAGCCGAACACCCCCCGTTTCGGTTTGCACCAGAACTTTCGAACGGACCGGAAATTCGTATGAACTTTAGAACCCCATTGAAGTCTATGGGACTCGAACGTTTGATATAAAAAGTGCTAATTTTAATGGCTAATTTGCAAGATGTTGTCCTAAAAAGGGTTTGGGGACCTGGCTCCTGCCCCAGGGGACATGGGTCAATGCCTAAAATGTTTTTAAAAACGGCTGTTTTTTTGGGAGTACTGATTTTAATGACGATTAAAATGAAAAAAAGTGAAATATTCCTTTAAATATGGTGCCTGGGGGGTGTCTGTAGTATGCCTGTGAAGTGCCACGTGTTTCCTGTGTTTAGAACAGTCCCTGCCCCCAGGCCCTATATACTCAGAACAGCAGTATACAGGCAAACAAGACAGGGACTGTGTAGGTTTGTTGTGTTAAGTAGAATCTGTTTGTAATTTTGAACTGGTACATTTTTAAAGTGTAGCTCCAGTCAAAAAATCTATTTTTAAGCTTTTTGGAAAACATAGGGAAGGGTTATCACCCCTGTATAATTTGTTTTGTCGTCCATCTTTTTTCATCTCACTTCCTGTTGTCTCCTTCCGTTTGCAAATAGGAGACGTTTGTAAGTTGGATGTTTGACAGTAGGGGCCTGCCCTATATACTCTGCAGAAATGGGCGCCTAAGGTATTGGTGTTGCCACAACATTGTAAGCCCTTAAAGTGACTCTTGGTGGGCGCTGGAGTGCCCTGCTGTGAATGATTATATCAAGAATTGTAATTACATGCTATTGTTGAACAGTGGTAGAAAAATTGGGCCTTTGGTGGTTGTGGTGCTGGTGCCACAACACTATAAGTCCTCACAGTTACTCTCGGTGGGTGCAGGAACGGGCCCTGCTGTGAAATATTATATCAAGAATTGTAATTATACTCCCCTGTTAAACAGGGACTAAAAAATTGAGCCTTAGGCACTGGTGCTGGTGCCACGATACTGCAACCTCTCCCAGATACTCTAGTTGGAGTGCAGGAATGAGCCCTGCTGCAAAGCATTGCATCAAAAATTGTAATTACATGCCCCTGTTAAACAGTGTCAGTGCTCTCTATCTCGGTCTTGGTGTCAGTGCTCTCTATCTCGGTGCTGGTGTCAGAGCTCTCTATCACGGTGCTGGTGTCAGTGCTCTCTATCACGGTGCTGGTGTCAGTGCTCTCTATCTCGGTGCTGGTGTCAGTGCTCTCTATCTCGGTGCTGGTGTCAGTGCTCTCTATCTCGGTGCTGGTGTCAGTGCTCTCTATCAAGGTGCTGGTGTCAGTGCTCTCTATCTCGGTGCTCTCTATCATGGTGCTGGTGTCAGTGCTCTCTATCTCGGTGCTGGTGTCAGTGCTCAGTCTCTATTGCGGTGCTGGTTTCAGACAGTGAGGGAGATAGCAGCGGAGAAGCCAATCAGCAGGCAGTGCCAGCACCATGGCTGAGGATCAGCACTGGACTGGCACCTCCGGACCACCGCAGTGGAGCCCTGCATAGGTGGGGGTAAGGGCCGGGCAGAGGGAGGGATCAGGGGCTCAAGCACAGGTTTGCACACTGGGACACTGGCACAGGACTGCGCTGCCCTGACTGTGGCACTGATCATCTCCTGCACCCCCCTGCCCTGACCTTGCCTCTCCTCCATGGCCTTCATGAGCTCCTGAATTGACAAAATTTCACAGATAAAAAAAGAATGCTTGTCGTTGTCAATCACAGATTCACTTCATACATGTGTTATGTCAGTGTCCATGTTGTAGGACTATGTGTGCACAGCTAGTAAGTATTTTGTGGCTGAAAATATGACCTGGAGGTTTTTATGGTTTGCCTGCCATTAAAGTGAATGGGGTCTGCCGCGAACCTGCGGTTCACGAGCATTTGGGCACGTTCGCAGATCGCGTTTGCGAAACATCCCGTCGGAAGTTCGCCCATCACTAGTGGCTGGGATCTTGGAAGTCTAGAGTCTGGGAACTCAGTGTGAAGATCTTCAGTGGGATACTGTGAGATGTAAGAGAAGATCTACAACGGGATACTGTAAGATATATATAGATTGTTGAAAGTTCAGTTACTATAGGAGACAGAAGTTCTACAAATACAGTGTGTGCTGCATCCAGCTTAATGGCCCTCTACCTGTATCGCTGTCTGCCTATTACTATTTTTGTTCTGCTGAGTCTGTCAATTGCTTTTGCATCTGCCTAAGGGTGTCCTGACCCTAAACCCTCTCTCCCCCAGTTCTTGTTAAGAGACAAAAAAATGTTTTTGTTGCATTCAAAAAGTGACTGGCGCCCATGTTTCCAACTTCCATTACACCCACCATGCCCAGTGACTTGCACCCTGAGGTGGAATGTCAGCTGCCCCTGACTCTGGAGGTCACCTTGAGGCCTCTGGAGGGTGTGGGGCACCGCTTCATATATTCACATCAGTCCCTGCCCTCAAGGAGCTTACAATCTAAGGTTCCTATCTCTCATACACTCACATACTGGGGCCAATTTAGACAGGAGCCTGTTAACCTACCATCATGTCTTTGGACTCATGGAGGATATGGGGGTACCTGGGAGAAACACACACAAGCAGAGGTAGAATATGCAAACTCCATGCAGATAGTGTCCTGGTTGGAAGTTAAAATGAGGACCCCAAAGGTGCAAGGCAGAAGTTTTAGACATTATTGCCTAAATTTGGAATAATATCCAGTACGGGCAATGATATCATTAGGAACCCCTTCTGTAGAATTCCCAGAATCTTGGATAAACATAATAATAACTATTCCCCAAAATGTTCTTCTCCTTGGGATCCTCACATCAGTAGATGGAAATAATAACTTGCCGCCATTGCTGCTAAAGGTAGAAGAACCAATCGCCAGCTTTCCAATACTTAAAATTGTAGATTTTCTGTCTATAGCGAGGATAATAAATAAAATACACAAAATTATAGACAACTGGAAGGGACAAATACCCACTGATGGCATTTTAGTTTGGGGACGGCTTCTTGCCTGATTAAAAAAATATTTCACAGAAAGTCTGCAGGAAGGAAGTCGGTTTGTTACCATAATAGTTGTGTAAATTATGGTAAGAATACAATTTAGTCATCATTTGTTACACTGAAATATTCCGAGGAGGAGGAAGGTTCTTCTCTCCATCTGCTGCAGACTGGTAGAGGTAAGACCGGCCATGGAGAAGTCCTCCCACCACGGATGGGAGATGGAAGAGTGAGAGGAAGAAAGTGAAATAGAAAGGGGAAAGAGGAGGAAGGAGAATGAGGAAGACAAAAGGAGGAAAAAATTGGGTTAGATATAAAGGTAGACAGGCAGAGAGAAGAAGAGGCAAGAGATATAAGAAGATGACATAAAAGTATGAAAGGTGAGAGGACCCTGGAGGGAATGACAATGGAGAGTATGTACAGGAGAGGAGTATGGAGGATATGGCAATGGAGAGTGGATGCAGGAGAGAAGCAAGAAGGGTATGGCAGAAGCAATATGTTTAGGGGAGGAATGTGAAGGATATGTAAATCAGCAGTATGTGCAGAAGAGGAGTGTGTGTGTGTGTGTGTGTGTGGGGGGGGTATGACAATGGACATTGAGTACAGTAAAGGAGTGTGGAGGACATGACAGTGGACAGTGCGTGAAGGAGAGGAGTAAAGAGGGTATGGCAGTGGACAGTATGTACAGGAGTATGGAGGGTATGATAGTGGGACATATGTACAGAAGAGGAATGTGGAGGGTATGACAGTGGGCAGTATGTACAGGAAAGGAGTGTGGAGGGTATGATAGTGGGCAGTATGTACAAGAGAGGAGTGTGGGGGGCATGGCAATGGACAGTATGTACAGAAGAGGAGTGGGGTGGGTATAATAGTGGGTAGTATGTACATGAGAGGAGCGTGGAGGGTATGATAGAGGGCAGTATATACAGGAGAGGAGTGTGGAGGGTATGAGAGTGGACAGTATGTACAGGAGAGGAGTGTGGAAGATATGAGAGTGGACAGTATGAATGACAGTGGGCAGTTTGTACAGGAGAGGAGTGGGTGGTATGAGAGTGGGCAGTTTATACAGGAGAGGAGTGGGGGTGGTATAACAGTGGGCAGTTTGTAGAGGAGAGGAATGGGGGGTATGACAGTGGACAGTAACTAACCATGTTACACAAGCTTGGTGCACCCTCTGTATTTTCTACTACAAGAAATAACGTTAAGAGTGTGTGAGCTCTACACAGTCATACAACATAAAGCATATATACTCGGCTCTATGTGTCATAATGACACTTTGGGGACAGTGACTAAGACATCGAGGTTTTGGTGGCAACATCAATCCTTCCTCAACAATTGCCAGTTGTTTCCCTCTTGTGAGCATATTTGGAGATTTCAGTCTACATTAAGAGACATGAGTCCCTGGCTCATCCACTTGTGTATGTAAACCTTGTCTTGAGCTACTGAATTTCATGAGCAACAAGGTAGCTTACAGTAGGTAAGAAAAACTGGAAACCCCAACAAAAAAAGGTGTCCATTTGCTAGCTGCATAAAAGAATACAATATGTTCATATGCAATGTTGTATGTTTACCTGATAAAAAATATATTTTTCAACATTTTTTACTCCCAATCATAATAGATATACATTATATCCATATAAACGTTAAGTCCTCATTTAACGTATTTGTACTTTTGGATAAAGTGGAGAAGGGCTAGAGCCTAGGACAGGGTCATATAAGTATTAATGTCCCCATAGGGTAGATCCATCCTCCCTATTTGTCCTATTGACCATAGGGATGAGCTGAACACTCCCCGGTTCGGTTCGCATCAGAACTTTCGAATGGACCGGAAATTCGTACGAACTTTAGAACCCCATTGAAGTCTATGGGACTCGAACATTTGAAATAAAAAGTACTAATTTTAATGGCTAATTTGCAAGATATTGTCCTAAAAAGGGTTTGGGGACCTGGCTCCTGCCCCAGGGGTCAATGCTAACATTTTTTTTTAAAAACTGCAGTTTTTTGGGAAGCACTGATTTTAATGAAGATTAAAGTGAAAAAAAGGTGAAATATTCCTTTAAATATTGTGCCTGGGGGGTGTCTATAGTATGCCTGTGAGGTGCCACGTGTTTCCTGTGTTTAGAACAGTCCCTGCACAAAATGACATTTAACGGAAAAAAAGTCATTTAAAACTGCTTGCGGTTTTAACGTAATGTCTGGTTCCGGCAATACGGATGAAAATCATTGAGAAAAAAATGGCATGGGTAGCCCTCCCTGCCCATTACCAGCCCCTTTGGGTCTTGTACGGATATTAAGGGGAACCCCGTACCCAAATTAAAAAAAGGAAAGGCGTGGGGCCCCCAGGCCCTATATACTCAGAACAGCAGTATACAGGCAGTGCAAACAAGACAGGGACTGTGTAGGTTTTATTGTGTTAAGTAGAATCTGTTTGTAATTTTGAACTGGTACATTTTTAAAGTGTAGCTCTAGTCAAAAAATCTATTTTTAAGCTTTTTGGAAAACATAGGGAAGGGTTATTACCCCTGTATAATTTTTTTGGCCGTCCATCTTTTCTCATCTCCCTTCCTGTTGTCTCCTTCCATTTGCAAGTAGGAGACGTTTGTAAGTTGGATGTTTGAAAGTAGGGGCCTGCCCTATATGCTCTGCAGAAATTGAGGCCTAAGGTGTTGTTGCCACGACACTGCTACCTCTCCCAGATACTCTAGTTGGAGTGCAGGAATGAGCCCTGCTGCAAAGCATTGCATCAAAAATTGTAATTACATGCCCCTGTTAAACAGGGGCTGAAAAATTGGGCCTTAGCCACTGGTGGCATCACCCAGAACCAAAAATGTTCTTTCAAGCAGGATCATTGAGGAGGAAGAGGATAGTCAGTCAACATAACAGGACAGTCACTCAGCATCAGCATAGGCAGTCTTCAAGGGATGTGACATTTCACCGACCGTCAGTCGATCAACCGAGTCAGTGGACAGGCGCACCCTGTGATCGGTTACAAAGCCTCCAGCAGCACTGAAGGTGCGTTCCGAAAGAACGCTGGATGCAGGACAGGCCAGTAGCTCAATTGTCTACTGTGAAAGCTCTGGCCAGTGATCCATCCTCAAGACCCAGTAAGCCAGAGGATTTTCATGGGAAAGGTGTGAGGGAAGTCTGACCTTGCCCCTAGGTATTCCTGTACCATGTAAATCAGAAGCTGATGATGATTGCTGGAACCAATCATACCTTGGGGCTACAGACTAAAAAATTGTCTGAACGCATCGGTCAGAAGGCCACCTTCTCCACCGCTCCTTCTGTGACTGACCAAAACCTCAACAAAACGTTGTCCAGGACCAGGAGTTTGTAACCTCCCAGTCTCTGGGAACGCATTGCACAGACCTTTCTGCAAGGCCTCCCGGAGATGTCTCATCCTCTGCTCCCTCCACAACCTTACCCTTGTACGGTGATTCAAGGAGAGTGGCCAGCCAGTAATGGTCCCTCTCCTTGATCCGAAGAATACGAGGATCCTTCCGCAGGCTTTGCAGGATCAGGGAGGCCATGCAGCATAGGTTAGCTGAGGCATTCGGTCCAGAGTCCTCTGGGTCACTAATGACAACATGATCCACAGCCACCTCCTCCCAACCACGTACAAGTCCACAGGTTTATTGGGACTGTAAATCATCCCTAAAAGACTGCTGCTGCTGATGCTGAGTGCCAGGCTCAACCTCCATGCTGACACAAGCCTACTTCTCCTCCTCGTCCTCTTCCTGTGTGATGGGGGGGACAGCAGGAACACTGTCTGGATAAAGGGGGCCTTGAGAGGCAAGGAAGTCCTGCTCTTCCTGCCTCTGTTCTACCTCAAGTGCCCTGTCCATTATTCGATGCATGCACTGTCACTGCTCACCATCCTCGTGGCCTCCTCAAATGGTGACAGTGCATGCATCCCTGATGATGCCCCACTGGCATGGTGAAAAAAAACCGAGCTCCCCTGACCCTGTCCTGGTGCCGTAGTCGCACAGGTACTCATGGCCGTCTGCTGCGTGTGCAGCTGCTGTAACATGGCCAACATTGAGTTCCACCTGGTGGGCATGTCACATATAAGGCGGTTCTTGGGCTCAGCCAGCCGAGCACTGGCATTAAATGATCGGCAGAAATGCACACAGACTTTCCTGGCCTGCCTCAGGACATCCTGTAAGCCCGGGTACCTGCCCAAGAACTGCTGCACCATCAGGTTAAGGACGTAAGCTACACAGGGCACATGGGTCAGTTGTCCCTGTCGGAGGCCGGAGAGGAGGATGGTGCCATTGTCGCAAACCACCATTCTTGGCTTAAGCTGGCGTGGCGTCAACCACCTCTCGGCCTGCCCCTGCAGAACTGACAAAATATCTGCCCCAGTGTGGCTCCTTTTCCCCAAACAAACTAGCGCAAGCACGGCATGGCATCTTTTTGCCTGCGTACTTGCGTAGCCCCTTGAACGCCTACGGAGCACTGCTGGTTCCGAGGACAGAGCACTGGAAGAGGCCATGGAGGAAGAGGAGGAGGGGGTGGAGGAGAGAGGTGTGTCACAACCAGTAGTAGCATTTTGGAGGCGTGGTGGCGGAACAACCTCCAACACTACTGCACCTTGTCCTGCATCCTTCCCAGCTGTCAGAAAAGTGACCCAATGGGCCGTGAAAGATAGGTAACATCCCTGTCCATGCCTGCTGGACCATGAGTCAGCGGTAATATGCACCTTACCGCTGACGGCCCTGTAAAGTGAGGCATTCAACCGCTGGGCATGTGGATGGCTGGGAGTGAACTTCTTTCGACAGTCCAGCAGCTGGGGCAGGGAAATTTGCCTGGTACAATCGGACGTCGGTGCACAGCTAGCAGAGTGCCCGCAAGTACTTGGCTGTGACACACCTAATTCTACACCTTCATTCCTCTCAGTGCAGGTTTCAGAGAGGACTGAAGGTCTAATGGGGTTGGAGATCCCAGCTGATAAGGAGGAAGGAGAGGTACGCATTGTTCTTTGGTGTGGGTCTTTAAGATATGCTTGCCAACGAGCTGCATGGCAGGTCAACATATGTCTGGTCAAGCATGTGGTGCCCAAGCGGCTGATGTTTTGGCCACGCGAGATACGCTTGAGACATATGTTGCAAATAGCAGCGGTGCGATCTGATGCACTCGTCTCAAAAAAGGCCCACACCAAAGAACTTTTGGAATAACGCGCAGAGGCAGCGCCCTGCACAGGCGGAGCTCTGCGATGAGATTCAGTCAGTGTGCTGCCCCTAAGTTGGCCCCTGGAGGGCATCCTGCCTCGTTGGAGATGTGCCTCCTCCTCCTCCTATTTCCTATCAGACACCCATGTGGAGTCAGTGACCTCATCACCCCCTCCCTCTTCATCACTGGAGCAAACCTGACAGTATGCTGCAGCTGATGGAACATGACTGCCAGATTGCTGTCCTTCTTGAGCATCCCCTCTCTCTGCACTCACGCTACTGCCTTCCTCTAGCTGGGTATCATCATCAGAGCCTTTAAAATGCTGGGCATCCTCCTGGAGCATGTACCCAACACTGTGGTCAAACAGTTTGAGGGACTCCTCAGGAGGACATGGTGGGTCTAGGGAAGGAGTGACTGATGAAATTGAGACGAGGGAAGAGGACGCGTTGGCAGCTGCTTTGCTAGTTCCCTGAGCCTAGGTGAGAGAGGATGAGGAGGGCTTGGTCATCCACTCTACCAAGTCTTTAGCATGATGTGGCTCAACACGTCCAGCTGCTGAAAATAAGGACAAGAGTATCCCATGGCCACGTGCTGATAATGATGCACCATGTCCACGACCAGCACTGTTGTCTCTAGACACAGAGCCTGCTTGCCCTCTTTTATTGGCTTGTGACTGTCTGTCTCTCCTTGTTGGCCTTCCACACATAGTAATGGCATGCAGGGAGATGGGAAAACCAGCAATTGGGTAGCTTTAGGTGCACACTGAGCAGATGACACAGTACACCGACTGTAATTACTGCAGCTGCCTGCCTGTGTTACAGAAATAGAACAATACTAGCAATAAGGGGTAGCTTCAGGTGTATACTGTGCAGGAGGCACACAACACCCACTGTAAATGCTGCAGATGACTATATCACAGAACATCAGCAATAAGGGGTAGCTTCAGGTGTATACTGTGCAGGAGGCACACAACACCCACTTTAACTGCTGCAGATGCCTGTATTACAGAACACCAGTAATAAAGGGTAGCTTTAGGTGTATATTGTGCTGGAGGCACACAACACCCACGTTAACTGCTGCAGATGCCTGTATTACAGAACACCAGTAATAAAGGGTAGCTTTAGGTGTATATTGTGCTGGAGGCACACAACACCCACGTTAACTGCTGCAGATGCCTGTATTACAGAACACCAGCAATAAGGGGTATCTTCAGGTGAATACTGTGCTGGAGGCACACAACACCCACTTTAACTGCTGCAGATGTCTGTATTACAGAACACCAGTAATAAAGGGTAGCTTCAGGAGTATACTGTGCTGGAGGAACACAACACCCACTTTAACTGCTGCAGATGCCTGTATGACAGAACACCAGCAATAAGGATATCTTCAGGTGTATACTGTGCTGGAGGCACACAACACCCACTGCAACAGCGCTAGGTTTTCAAGCCACAAAGACACTGTCCCTGCCTATCCTGCTCTTTCCCTGAACGCCGCAACACACTACACAAGGCCGCCATGCTGGCGGCCTTATATAGTGTGGGGCGTGTACTTAATCCCCCTGAGCTATAATTGGCCACAGGCATCCTGCCTGTGGCCAATTAAGGCTCTCCTCGCTGCCGGCGCTGTGATTGGCCAAGCATGTGGGGTCACAGTGCATGCTTGGCCAATCATGAGCCAGCAATGCACTGAGATCGCGTAGTGCATTGTGGGCCATTCGCGCCACTCGAATATGGTGCGCACGGTCCTCAAAGTTCTGAATTTGACGAACGGCCGGTGTTTAAGTCGAACATGCGTTCGACTCGAACACCGAGCTCATCCCTAATTGACCATTGTCACCTGGAGAGAGTAAGGATGGAGGAAACTTTATAGTTCTCACCAGAACAGGAATAGATGGGATCTCTTCCAATGGGGGCATCTGTTTGTGTGACAACAAATAAGAGAGGGGGGTGTTCCCTGTATTACGCAGAGATGTCCAATACCCACTTGTGTAGGCAAGGTAAGTTAAAAAGAAGACTATGCTGAGACTCATTTCTAATCATCTAATACATTTAATGTTATTTTATTTGTAATTTTTACAAAAACCAGGACAAGCATCAAGTGTGACTGATAGTGGTATAGGAGTGTGTGGGAGTAAGCCCTTGTACACACGGTCGGACATTCCGGCAACCAAATCCGTCGGATAAATTCCGACGGATTTAGTCCGGAAGAGGTCCGGAAGTGGTGTTGCATGCACACGGTCGGACTAAGTTGTCGGAATTTCCGGTTGCCAAGAACGCGGTGACGTAAGCCGCGTACGACAGCACTAGAAAAGGGAAGTTCAGCACCACGTCCGGCACCCTTTGGGCTCCTTCTGCTGATCTCGTGTTTATCGCATGTTAGTAGAAGTTTGGTGAGAGACGATTTGCGCTTTTCAGATTTGTGCTTCAGTTCGTTACTGCTCTTCAGTTTGTGCTTGTCGGTGTGTATCTGATTATCAGTGTGTGTAGTCAGTAAGCATTTGTTGCTCATTGTGGACTATATCTTGGTATAGTACTCTTTGATTTGCATTTCTTATTGTCTGCTTGCTTCTGCTTTTCAGGTCGTTCTTTCAGGCATTGCTGTTTATCTGTGTTTTCTGTTGTCTGTTCTGACCAGCCGACCGTTTTCAAGCCATGTTTCGCATACGTACTCGTCGTAGAGTTTGTGCTGTGCAGGGGCTTGGTGTTAGGCTTTTAGCTTTCACACAAGCCCGGTCCATGAACAGGGCGAGGAGGAGTTTGTGAACCAAGAATTGGTTGCTCCAGCATGACCAGTTCTCACACATGCCTTTGCTCCATGCAGGGGCGGATCCAGAGTCTAATCTCGGGAGGGGCACTGCTATAAAATATGTTTTTTGGGGTGCAATTTATATGGGAAATGGCTGGTATTGGCGCTTCAATCATTACGGCACCATGGTTGTTATGGTGTCAGGATGATTGAAGCGCATTATTTCTATTAATACATTGTAATATAAAATGAAATGGTTCAACTCACCATAATGCAGAATCAGTGGGAGCCCTGAGGATGTCACTTGCCATGTCGCCTGCCACCAAATGTGGATTGTCACTTGTCACCAAATGCGGATTGTTACTTGCCACGTCACCTGCCACACATTGCAGATTGCCACTTGCCATGTCACCTGCCACACATTGCGGATTGTCACTTGCCACGTCGCCTGCCACCAGATGCGGATTGCCACGTAGCCTGCCACACATTGCGGATTGCCACTTGCCACGTCACCTGCCACACATCGCGGATTGTCACTTGCCAAGTTGCCTGACCCACATTGCGGATTGCCACTTGCCACGTCACCTGCCACACATTGGGGATTGTCACTTGCCACGTCACCTGCCACACATTGCGGATTGTGACTTGCCACGTCACCTGCCACACATTGCGGATTGTCACTTGCCACGTCGCCTGCCACCAGATGCGGATTGCCACGTAGCCTGCCACACATTGCGGATTGCCACTTGCCACGTCACCTGCCACACATTGCGGATTGTCACTTGCCAAGTTGCCTGACCCACATTGCGGATTGCCACTTGCCACGTCACCTGCCACACATTGGGGATTGTCACTTGCCACGTCACCTGCCACACATTGCGGATTGTCACTTGCCACGTTGCCTGCCACACATTGCGGATTGCCACTTGCCACGTCACCTGCCACACATTGCGGATTGTCACTTGCCACGTTGCCTGCCACACATTGCGGATTTCCACTTGCCACGTCACCTGCCACACATTGCGGATTGTCACTTGCCACGTTGCCTGCAACATATTGCGGATTGCCACGTAGCCTGCCACACATTGCGGATTGTCACTTGCCATGTCACCTGCCACACATTGCGGATTGTCACTTGCCACGTCAACTGCCACACATTACGGATTGTCACTTGCCACATCACCTGCCACACATTGCGGATTGCCACTTGCCACCTAGTCTGCCACACATTGCGGATTGCCACTTGCCACGTAGCCTGCCACACATTGCGGATTGTCACCTACTGGTGGTCTTTTGTTGGGTCCCAGAGTGAACATAGGCAGCAGAGAGATGATGCAATCTCTCTGCTGCACACAGCTTCCTACACAGTGAGGGCGGAACTGGAGGGACGCAGGGCAGTGAGAGATGATGTCATCTCCCTGCTCTCCTGCCTGCTGGCTTCCTGATTGGCCAGCAGCCCTCCTAAGCCGCCCAGCTGCCCCCCCCCTCACCCGTCCACTCAGCGCGGGTACCCGCGAACCGGCCGCGATTGGAGCCGCGGAACCGGCCGCGGGTACCCGCGGAACCGGCTGCGGGTACCCGTGGAACCGGCCGCGATTGGACCCGCGGAACCGGCCCGCGGGTACCCGCGGAACCGGCCGCGATTGGACCCGCGGAACCGGCCGTTCTGTCATCAGCTGGCGGTATTCTCGGGGGGGGCAATTGACCCGTTGCCCCCCCTGGATCCGCCCCTGGCTCCGTGAGATCCAGGAGAATAATCCTGATGATTTCAGGAATTATCTCTGGATGACGGACCCCGTTTTTCACCGTCTGCTGGCTTTGCCGTCCCCTTATATCAGCAGGCAGGATACCTGCATGCGGCAAGCCATCACTCCGGAGCAGAGGCTCATCGCCACGTTGCGCTACTTGGTGACAGGGAGAAGCCTTCAGGACCTGAAGTTCTCCACAGGCATCCCCCCCCAGGCTCTGGGGATCATTATTCCAGAGACCTGTTCTGCCATCATTCAGGTCCTGCAGAAGGACTATATGAAGGTAAGTTTTATCCTTTAACATCACATTCTATGTATTTAATGATTGCTAATGTCTTGGATTTCTTTCCTCATTCCCTAATTACCATGATTGCAATATGCTCTAATTGATATGCTGTGCCCCTTTGTCCTCATGCATGCTGGAAGCTTTTCAAGTTCCTTTTTTGTCCTTCATGCATATTTGCCTTCACTAACTTCCCCATCATGCTCTTCTGGGCCCATAAACCTATAGTCTAGTCACTTAACAATGTCTTTTGTCAGCTCCATAGTATTGCTTTCCCCTAAACACCCCCTAAAATGTGTACAAATGTTATGTGTGTGCTTAAATTCATGCAGAGTGCCATTTTTTTTTGGGGTTGGGTCAAACTCATTATGAACCCCCCTCCCCCCAACTGCTAGGTCAGCTGATAGCAATCCTCTATCAGCTGACTTTGCCAAACCCAATACACACTCTACCTACCTTTGTTCTGGTCAGATTTATGGACGAATTCACCAAAGCATGTAGTGCAAGGGCCTGCCTGAATACTTTCAAATGCTACAGTTTATTGTTTTTTTCTCCCATTCTTATCTTGATAGGTAATAGCAGAATGTAAAAATGTGTTTCCATTTTTTTTTTTTGGTATTAAGACACTTCTTACCTGTCTGGCGGGCTGCCAATAGTGTAAGTAAGGAGGGGCTGCCCAAAGTATCACACACTATTTATGCATTCAGCTCTCAAGGAAGTGGAGAGGGTTACCTGTCCAAAACATATTTTGCAAGGGCCCACCAGATGGGGGGGGGGGGTGATGACTCTGATAAGGGGACCTTATACTTTAGGCTTTAAATACTCATTTCCCAAAATTCTATACTGATCTTGGCCAAAAATGTTTGTGTCTAATTTGCTTGCAATGTTGATGTGCCAAATTACATTTTTTTTTTCTTGTTTCACTCCACAGTTTCCTTCAACGCCACAGGAATGGCAGACTGTGGCCTCCCACTTTGCCAGCAGTTGGGACTTTCCCAATTGTGGAGGTGCAATTGATGGGAAACACGTCTGCATCGTCCCACCCCCCAACTCGGGGTCCTACTATTATAATTACAAGGGGTTTAATAGTATCGTGATGTTGGCGGTGGTGTCAGCGACCTATGACTTCCTGTATGTGGACGTGGGGCAAAATGGCTGGATGTCGGATGGTGGAGTGTTCTCACGGGCGGAATTCTACTGGCGTCTCCAGAGTGGCAGTCTGGGCTTGCCACCCCCAGAGGAGAATGTAGAAGGACTCCCGTTTGTATTCGTCACGGATGAGGCGTTTGCCCTGGCAAACCACCTGATGTGACCTTTCCTGATGAGGACCCTCACCCCGGATCAGAGGATCTTTAATTTCCGGAGCCAGAAGAGTCGTGGAGAACACTTTTGGAATACTGGCCAGCCGGTTCTGCCTATTTTTGACGCCAATCCACATGGCGGAATATAAACTCAATCACATAGTGCTTGCCTGCTGTGTTCTGCACAATTTCTTGAAAAGACATTCAGCAAACTATGTGGTCTCAGATGGCCCAGATGCAGACTTGCCTGAAAATGAGAACCTCACGGCCCTTGAAACTGCTTGTCCTGGCTTGCCCCCCCAAAGCGCCTGCGAGGTCAGAACCCAATACATGGAGTACTTTGTGGGTAGGGGGGCCATTGATATGCCAGACAATGTCTGAGAGGCATTTTTGTAATACATTTTTCTTTGAAACTACAATAATCTTTGTTTTCATTTACTGCTTGGCTTGGTTTTAGGTGTCTCCTAGGTTTTTTTGTTTGGGCCTTTTTTTACAACAGTGCAAACCCAAGTTCAGAGCGAGGTGAGGTGACAGTCTCTTCTTCATATAATCTTATTATGTTGTGGGTCTGCTACACACACACACCTTGTTTTTGTTGCTAATGTATGTAGTGCATTACTGACAAAAATATTCCTAATTTTCAGCACCATGGCAGAAATATGTGGGGTCCTGAAAATGGCGTGATTGGGAAAATTTCCACATCACTGTGGGTGTTATTTACTAAAGGCATATCCACTATGCACTACAAGTGCACTGCAAAAGTGTACCTGAAACGGTACTTGGAGTGCAAAGTGGATTTGCCTTTAGTAAATAACACCCATTGCTACAGAAAACAACAACTTTACTACAAATACTGCTTTTGCGCATTGAAAAAGGAAGCCACACATTGTTTATAATTTCACTTTTTAATCAAAGCACATTCACATGTGCGTTTAGAAAAGGGTTTTACAACAAACCAACATATTGGGTGTATATCAAAAATTATTTTTGTTAATTTTTTTGGTAACTTGGCATTTTTTGTGTAAACAGGCATGTATCAAAGCATAACATACAGAACACAGGAACTTACAAAGTTCAACTTTGAAAAATGAAGACAATATCAGACATGAGTATGTACAAACTGGGCTGATATTGCCTTCATCACATGGGGTGTCACCCCTGGAAAAGCCAAATTTGTAAGATGTACACAGTGTGTCAACATGTGCTATCTCCCATCATGGGGGATCAATGTACATGTTTTGGGGGTGCAACCCCTTCATCTCAGCCACTTTCCACAAAACACGTACATTGATCCCCCATGATGGGAGATAGCACATGTTGACACACTGTGTGCATCTTCCAAATTTGGCTTTTAGTAAAATACAAAAGTTGTTTGTTTGAACAAAAAAAAACCCAAGCTAGTTTGGGGTGTTTCAAACTCTCCCCAAAACATCAATGATGTTCTTCATTTTATGTTGAACATCATTGATGTTTTCTGTATAATTTCTAAATCGCGATTGCACACCATTATCTCCCCAATCAGGATCTGGGCACTTTCACTGGTAAAATGTGATTCTTCTTCCACATCACCTAAAAAAACTAAAATAAACACACCATGTATTATAAATATGATGACATACATTGATTAGCTTACTGTAAGCTGTGGTCTCCGACACTCACCTGTTGAGGTGACAATTTGTCCAACTTCAACAATCTCTCCTTCCTCCTCCTCCTCCTCTGCTTCTGGTGTTGGTATTTCCCCTTTTTGGGAGGTGTGGGGTCCCTGGTGTCCTCAGACTTCCCGAGTCTTCTCTACCCTATGAGAATGTAAAAAAATTAATACTTAGCACACAGAGGGCAGAAATTGGAATATGAAACATTGCTTGGAAGCGTCGTACAATGGTGTTTTTTGGCCAAGTTCAAAGGTGAGAACATTATTTTGGACACTTTCTAAAGCTGGAATACTTACCTGCAGTGTGAACAAATGTAGTGAAGTGTAAGTTGGGAAAACATAATTTTGGGAGTGGGCTAACGAACAATGTTTATTACGAACGATTGAACCCATGAACTTGAAAGTGGCCATTTTAAACTGTACAACATGAAATCAAAGCACATTGAGCAGTATGCAAGCAATAATAATCATATGAACACACGACAACTACTTACTTTTTTGAAGAACTCGCTTGATCCTTCTGTACTGATCGTGCTCCCTCAGTTTCAGGTCTGACCAGCGTTTTCTCAGTTGATCCTTGGATCGTCATACCCTAAAATTCTTCTGAAGACTCTTCACAACTTTAGTCATGATCTTGGCCTTATATTTGGGTTTGGGTAAGGTCCATACTTCCCATCATAGTCGGTCCTCTTCAATATGTCCACCATCTCCAACATCTCTCCAAAAGACATATTTGAGGCCTTAAATCTTCTCCTCCAGGGTCGGGACATTTCAGGCTCCGGGCTTTCCTCGCCCTCCTCCTCGTTAGTGGAACTCTGATTGCGCACCTACGTTGTCTCCGCCATGTGCTCTCCCCACTGCGCCAAAAGAGAAGGGGCGGGGAATAGTCTAGAAAGAACGTCAGGGGCGGGCAGAGTTTCACGCATGCGCACTGTATATAAAATGCAACGCGCGTGTGTCGTACGTGCGATTTGTGAACAGAGGGAGAAGCTGATGCGCCGATCGTGCAAACGAAGGTACAATTTTTAACTTGGTACATCACAAGCCTATACTGCTTCTAGATTGAGGGCTGCATTAGTGGAGTTTAGCCTCACATTAGGGTTTGTCTTGTGTTGTGTCTTGGAGAGATTATGGACGGTTTCAATGACCAAAGTTTCCTCCCTCTGTTCATCGATAAGTACAGGGAGCTGCCCTGCCTGTGGCAATCTACGCATCCACATTACAGTAACAAACTAAAGAGGCAGGCAGCGATGGAGAAACTGGTTGAGTTTGTGAAGCCAGTGGTCCCCAGGGCAAACATCAACTATTTAAAAGTGAAAATTGGTGGCCTCAGGAGTACATATCTGAGAGAGCGGAAGAAGGTGCTCGAGTCCATGCACACTGGAGCTGCAGCAGATGAAGTTTATGTCCCCAGGCTGTGGTATTATTAGAGGATGCAGTTTCTGTCAGACCAGGCTGAGGTCAGGGAATCCCTCTCTACCCTTCCTTCCACGCGTCCTTCTATGCTACATTCCACACCTGATGAGTCTTCCGACGCCCAACCTGGGCCTTCCACTCAGGAAGAACCCAGCCTGAGCCAGGTATAGTTTTGTTGTACATATTTTGGGAGTAAAAATTAATGATGTAAAATTGTTTTTTGCTCTCTAATTGCTGATTTTAGAAAGTGTTTCACATATCAATAGACAGTAGTGGCCAAAACCTTTGGGCCAAGAATGAAAAATGTTGGGCTCAGAATGATAGTCTTTTCTATTGGTTAACAATTTGCAACAGTCTTGAGGTGAAAATTGTGTGTGTTTGATGAACCAAAAACTAAAACTATGTCCCTTTTTCATACACAGGAAGACCTCAGCCAGGAGCAGGGTGTGGAATGCAGCAGCCAGGAGGTGGCTGAGGAAAGTGGCAGCCAGGAGGAGGCGGGGGTAAGCGGCAGCCAAGCGGTGGGCAGGCGGAGGAGCCTGACTGAATCACAGGTCCCTCCACTCCGCCTTCCACACAAAAGGGCGAGAAAGGGGGGGAATGTGGAGGAGTCGGCTCTGACGCTGATCGGGGAGGCTTCAGCGGCCCTCAAAGCCACCCCCCACATATCAAGAGTCCATTGCCTCCTTGGCTGCCTGCAAACTCCAGCAAATGGATGAGGGGCAACAGATCTTGTGTGAGGAGCTAATTCTCCACAACCTCAACAAGGGGTTGTTGGGCCAAATCACACAAGCAACACACTTGTGTGATTTGGCCCATCCCCTTCCTCCTCCTCCTCCTTCTGCCACACCTCCAGCACCACAGCCACAGCCTGGAAGGAAGTGTGGAAGGAAGACCAGAGAGTGATGACCCGGGTTCAGTCTGGTCTGACAGAAGATGCAGCCTCTTGTAGTACCACAGCCTGGGAACATAGATGTCATCTGCTGCTGTTCTGGGTTTCTTGGACTTCAGGACCAGACTTCTCTCCCTCAGATATGTACTCCTCAGGCCACCAATTTGGGCGTTTAAATAGTTGATGTGTGCCCTGGGGGCCAAAGACTTTGCTAATCTCCCCAGTTTCTCCAGCGCTGCCTCCCTCTTTATTTGTTACTGACACCTAAATAAAGTTTTTTTTTGGTTAAAAAAATGCTTGCCTATGTGTTTTACTTCAAAAAGGACAGTTTATTTGTGAGTAGGCAGGTACATTTCAAAAATACAAAGTGAAATGAATAACAAGGGGCACCAAAACCAAACAGCCTCCTGTAGATTAAAAAAGAAAAACAAAATTAAAAAGATAATAATGGTGTTGTGGTAAGTTGACACACAATACAGACCCAACAAAATGCAAAGATGAGCAAACTGTCAAAAAAGGAGATGTTGATTAAAAAACAAAATTAAAAGATTGTGTAGATGTGACGATTTAAAATATTGTATTGCTGAAATGAGTAAAAAGAATAAAGAAATACGTTCGGGAGAAGTGTGTGTGAATATGAGCATCAAAACAAGTTCATTCTTGCAGCATTGTAAATAACAAGAGAATGCGCTGCATTAAAGAATTTTTAACATTGCAGCGTGACGAATGTGCTATATCGATTACGATCCCTCAGGTAGTTTTACCTGAGGGAGCGCTTCCGTGTCTGAATTTGATTGTGAGCATGCGTGGTACCTTGTCCGTCGGAGTAGGCTACACACGATCGGACTATGTCCGATCGGAGCATGTTGTCGGAAAATTTTATAGCCAAGTTGGAAAACTTGGTCTGTCGGATACTCCAACGGAAACAGTCTGATAGAGCCCACACACTGTCGGATTATCCGACAACACGGTCCTATCGGACATTGTCCATCGGAATATCCGACCGTGTGTACAAGGGCTTAGAAATTCCCTGCGAGGGAAAGATCATCACTCATTGTGTTGATTATTCTGTTTGACAAGTTAACTTATTTTGTTTTTGTAAACTGGCACTTTACAATAAATGTTGTACTGTATTTTCTGTGAAATATATATGCATATGAGCGCACCTTTTTTTTTGTTTTTTTTGGTGGGGGAGTGGATCTTGGGTGGGAGTTCCCACGCTTTTTCCCCCAGAACTTGACCCCTGGATTCAATGCTGTATATATGTATATATAATGTGTGTTGTCTCATGCTGTTGGGACACACACTGTCAGATGCTAATGTCATGAACTCCAGCCACATGTTTGTTGTCTTGTATGATGTAAATAAGTTTAGTCTGACTTGTAAGAGTATTCCACACGTTGTTGTTTGTGCTACTTAACCCCATGTTGATGTTTATGGTAATGTGTATTGAATTGTTAGTGAGTTAGAAGCCGAAAAGTCTTATCTCTCAGTCAACTAGTCTGAGTGTTGATTTAGATAATTAGCTCAGGTTAATTCTGTTCCTGGCTACAGTTGTATTGTTAGAATAAATGATCAGGAGGGGTGACCTCCCCTTCTACTGTATTATAAATACTTGTCATTTTGGTTCTAATAAATCAGTCCATGTTGAGCAGCTAAGCAAGTGTCGTCTTGTTTTGTGCTTGTGAGCGGATGGAATATCTGATATCTATATTCAGGCTGGGAGGAAGTGGTATATGACGAAAGCACTCAATCAGAGTGTAGGGACCTTTCGTCACAATGTATGTAGGTTTCTCAGATAGGCAGGTTGAGGGGCACCAGGGGTATTTAATGTGGAGGAATCTGTTTTATCAGTTTCCTCCAAAGTTTGTAAAATCCACTTGGGGACCTGGAGCCCGGAGATTCCATAGCGTTATGGGTGGGATAGAATCTCCAATCCTGGGACTGGGTTTTTGGAACAGCCAAGAGTCTGGCTGGTTTATTGAGCAGGTGGGCACCTGGGCTTATAGCAGAGTTAGGATTAGGGTTCTGGGCTCCACCAGAGAGACAGGAGGTCTCCAGGAGTCCAGAGAGTGCAGGTGTGCACTAGAGAAAGCCAGAGACCCAAATATGAGGATCAGAGCAGTGAGGGGCTGCTTTCTACATAGACGCTGTGTGTGTGTTGAAGCTGTGTGCATCTAAGGAGACAGATGAGAGCCTGAAGTGGAAGGCCTGAGCAGCAAGGAAGCTGAAAAGAGGTACAGTAGTTGTAGGGGAACCCTGTTATAAGGCCAAGAGGGCTGAAGTGTAAAGCCTAGGTGGCAGTGCTGCTGAAGAGAGCCAGGTGGCTTGGCATTTTTCATGTATTGTTTTTGGGAGAAGAACCCCTGTGTGGGCAACCAAGTGCATGTGTGAACTTTATTTTGTTCCTTTTAATAAAAGTGGGCTACCATGCCCTTAAACTAAAGTTCCTGTTCGCTGTGAACTTACTGAAAAGGCATCTACTACTGAGTTAAACATCCCCCATGTTACTATATCTATCTATCTATCTATATATATATATACATACAACACCTATGATGCATATATATATACAGTGGTGTGAAAAAGTGTTTGCCCCCTTCCTCATTTCCTGTTCCTTTGCATGTTTGTCACACTTAAGTGTTTCGGAACTTCAAACCAATTTAAACAATAGTCAAGGACAACACAAGTAAACACAAAATGCAATTAGTAAATGAAGGTGTTTATTATTAAAGGTGAAAAAAAAATCCAAACCATCATGGCCCTGTGTGAAAAAGTGATTGCCCCCTAAACCTAATAACTGGTTGGGCCACCCTTAGCAGCAACAACTGCAACCAAGCGTTTGCGATAACGTGCAATGAGGCTTTTACAGCGTCCTGGAGGAATTTTGGCCCAGTCATCTTTGCAGAATTGTCCTAATTCAGTTACATTAGAGGGTTTTCGAGCATGAACGGCCTTTTTGAAGGTCATACCACAACATCTCAATAGGATTCAGGTCAGGACTTTGGCTAGGCCACTCCAAAGTCTTCATTTTGTTTTTCTTCAGCCATTCGGTGGTGGACTTGCTGGTGTGTTTAGGATCATTGTCCTGCTGCAGAACCCAAGTTGGTTTCAGCTTGAGTACACGAACAGATGGTTGGACATTCTCCTTCAGGATCTCTTGGTAGACAGCAGAATTCATAGTTCCTTTTATCACGGCAAGTCTTCCAGGTCCTGAAGCAGCAAAACAGCCCCAGACCATCACACTACCACCACCATATTTTACTGTTGGTATAATGTTCTTTTTATGAAATGCAGTGTTCCTTCTACGCCAGATATACTTGGACACACACCTTCCAAAGAGTTCCACTTTTGTCTCATCGGTCCACAGAATGTTGTCCCAAAAGTCTTGGGGATCATCAAGATGTGTTGTGGAGAAATTGAGACGAGCTTTGATGTTCTTTTTGCTCAGCAGTGGTTTTCTCCTTGGAACTCTGCCATGCAGGCCATTTTTGCCCAGTCTTTTCCTGATGGTGGAGGCATGAACGCTGACCTTAACTGAGGCAAGTGAGGCCTGCAGTTCCTTGGACGTTGTTGTGGGGTCTTTTGTGACCTCTTGGATGAGTCATCGCAGCGCTCTTGGGGTAATTTTGGACGGCCGGCCACTCCTGGGAAGGTTCACCACTGTTCCATGTCTTCGCCATTTGTGGATAATGGCTCTCACTGTGGTTCACTGGATTCCCAAAGCTTTGGAAATGGCTTTATAACCCTTTCCAGACTGATAGATCTCAATTACTTTCTTTCTCAATTGTTCCTGAATTTCTTTGGGTCTCGGCATGATGTGTAGCTTTTAAGGATCTTCTGGTGGACCTTACTGTGTCAAGCAGCTCCTATTTAAGTGATGCCTGATTGTGAACAGGTGTGGCAATAATCAGGCCTGGGTGTGGCTAGAGAAATTGAACTCAGGTGTGGACAACCACAGTTATAGTATGTTTTAACAAGGGGGGCAATCACTTTTTCACACAGGGCCATGATGGTTTGGATTTTTTTTCACCTTTAATAATAAACACCTTCATTTACAAATTGCATTTTGTGTTTACTTGTGTTGTCCTTGACTATTGTTTAAATTGGTTTGATGTTCCGAAACACTTAAGTGTGACAAACATGCAAAGGAACAGGAAATGAGGAAGGGGGCAAACACTTTTATATATATATATATACCATATTTATCGGCGTATAACACGCACCGGCGTATAACACGCACCCCAAATTTAGGAGGGAATTTTAAGGAAAAAACGTTTAGGAGGGAAGTTTAAGGGAAAAAACACTTACATACATTTATATGCCCATCAGTGTCATCTGCAGCCTTGTCCACCATTGCAGCCTTGTCCCCCATTGCAGCCTTATGCAGTCTTGTCCCCCATTGCAGCCTTATGCAATCTTGTCCCCCATTGCAGCCTTATGCAGTCTTGTCCCCCATTGCAGTCTTGCCCCCCATTGCAGCCGTGTCTATTTTATTTTTTAAAAATGCCGCCGCCGAGATACAGAGCCGGAGGTGTATCTCGGCGGCGTGTGGTAGTTCTCGGTGGGCCTCCGGCCACCTTCGGCTCTTCTCGGGCAGCTTTTGGCTGCCTTCGGCCGTTCTCGGAAGCTTTCGGCCGCCGAAAAGAACCGAAGGCGGCCGGAAGCTTTCGGCCGGCGAGAACAGCCGAAGGCGGCCGAAAGCTGCCCGAGAAGAGCCGAAGGCGGCCGAAAGTCGCCTTGAAAAGCCAAAGGCGGCTGAAAGCCGCTCAGAGGCTCAGAATTTCGAGGGATCGGCGTATAACACGCACCCACGATTTTCCCCTGCTTTTAAGGGGAAAAAAGTGCGTGTTATACGCCGATAAATACGGTACATAATACACTCACTGCAGCTAACTGTCTCGCCTCCTGCCTGCTCTATCTAACTTAAATGAAATGAAATTACACTGCCTATCTCTCTCTATCAGAACACACTACACAAGTCTGACTTTCAGGCGGCCTTATGTAATGTGGGGCGTGTACTAAACTCTCTGAGCCATAATTGGCCAAAGCCGCCCTGACAAAATAAGTGTGGTTAATCCAGCGCTGATGTTACATCTATAGTTCCAGCTACAGCATCCCTGAAAGCAGGCAGCGGAGTGATATTCAGCTGTCAGGGATGCTGTAGCCGGAACGATAGAAGTAGCATCAGAAAATGCGGCCACTTGCCTGCTCACTCCGCGATCAGTGGCTGCACTCACATGAGTTACACAGCCAACTAAATAATAGTCCCACTCGCAGAGTAGCAGCACTGCCAATGTTCATTAGCAGAGGCACCAAAATAGAGATCCTGCACATTCTGCTGGCAAAAAAGTCCTGGGGTGTGTTGGATGTGCCTGGGCATTAGGGTGTGCCCAGGCACACCCGGCACACCCTGTGCGCATGCCTATGGTAACACACAAAGTACAGGACTCAGGACTTCATAGCACACAGGGCTCAGGAGTGTGTATTGTGCAGTTGTGAGCTGTACATATCACACAGGGCGCAAAATAAATAAATAAATCAGCAAACAAGATAGTACTTACATTTAATGCAAAGCGTCCCTTGTTCTCAGAAATATGAAGCATAAAGCCCTGTGTACAGAGTGCAGGGGTCTGGAATATGTAACTTAGAGCCTAGCACACAGAGAGCAGTGGCAAAGTGTATGTAATATGCAGCATACAGAGTGCAGGGCTCAGGGCTATGTAATGCAAAACCCATTGTGCAGAGTACAGCATTAATGAGGAGTACCATCCAGAGGCCCTTAATATGTAACATGCAGCACAGAGAATTGACCCAATTGAACGTATATTCAAGGGGTCATAAATGCTTATTGCTCCAATTTAGGGCACTGGCTTTCCAGTCACTGATCAATGGATCACACCTTGAGGGTAGCCCTTCTCCAATTCTTGGACATATATGGTCATAATCATTAAAAAGACATCTCCGACAGCAACCGAAATTAACATGAAATGGAAGGATATGACCAAAATAGCATAATACCGTTTAAAAATAAAATAATGAACGCACATTTAAGTAGTCATTAAAGCGCTTGTCAATAAAAACTGAGCAGTAGTGGAGTCTTTCCAACGCGTTTTGTCTGCTAGGACATCATCTGGGGTGTACTACCACTACTGCTGTACTCCCTTATATAAGGTACACCATAAAACAGCCAGAATCCATCCCTCTGTGTCACAGGTGCTAACTTCCGGTTTGTAAAAAATGGCCGCTTGGCGTGCGTTCCACACCTCTAATCCACACTATAATACTGCGTTCCACCTATACTTGCCTTATAGTATATTGCCAAAACAATATCAAAATGGTGATTTGTTATAGATATAAGTAATATTGAGCCGTTATTAATATAAATGAATATACCCGTTTGAATGCAAAAATGTGTAATTTTAACCTCGAAAGATATACTGTATATCAGTAGTTAAATAACTTCCGGAGCTGCGCCATGTATGTTAATACTCTCGGAGGTGACGCCGCAACCACAACAATGTCACTTCCGGAGCTGCACTGTGTGTGTTGATACTCTCGGAAAGTGACGCCGTGACCGCACCAACGTCACCTCCGGAACTGCGCAATAGGGCAGGATGAAACAGAGGCTTGAACCGCAAGCCTCAATCTAGAACCCAAACTGAATTCCCGTGATCGGAAGTGAAACAGCGTCACTTCCGGAACAACACTCCCAATGGAAACGAAAAGGAGGCTTTTCCATAGTGGTGACAACCACAACATCGACATGACTTCTGGAGAAAGCAACCAATCACAAGTAGATAAATGAAAAAATACCAATAAAAAGCATTTAAAATAGAAATAATCCCCATGACCAAAATGTTGCAGTGGTCAGTGACAAAGAAAGGGGGAAAGGTAAACATCACACACCAAGAACCACTCAGCACCAAAAGTGTGTCGTGGTCTCTGTGTTTCGTTAAGAAATATTCCTATATATATGTTTGACATCCATAGGATGCGGCATACAATGACACGTGACAATTTTAAGTATTACATAAATGTAAAACATATATATATCTCACCGCCGAGATATAAATAAATGAAATTGTCTTGAAATGGACATGTGACCCTAAATGTTATACTAACCCTATATTCTGCTTAATGGCAGAGATTACCATCAAAACCACAAGATAAAAACCACACAGCAACCCCCCAAAAAAAGACATCGTTTGTTTCCCCCAAGCCTAGCCAAAAAGGGACAGAGATGTCGCACTGGAATGACACGAAGGGATAGATCCCGTTTACAATAAAAAAGGAAAAAAAAAAATTCATATACAAAATAAATCAAACAATTGGTCACCTAAATACATATGTATCAAGAGTCATCAATGAAGGCATTGATGTCCCACTCCACGTTCATACCGAACGGGGAGTGGGACTGGAGCTCATAAATCCAATATGTCTCAAGTCTTGAGATTCCCCTTATCATAGCCCCACCTCTCCACGATGGAGTATATTTGTCAATCACAATAAACTGAGAGCCCTCTGGGTTACTATTGTGGAACTCCCTATAATGTCTGGGAACAGTATGTTTGGGATCTTTACTCTTAATCAAAGAAATATGCTCTCCTACCCTGATGGTAAAAGTTCTCGTGGTGCGACCAACATATTGCTCCCCACAAGGGCAAGTAATTAAATATACCACATACCTAGTACTGCACGTGCAAAACCACTTAATGGAATATTTTTAGTTGATCTAAATTCTAGAGTCTTCTGTCTCCCTGACATATTGTGTTGCCACACAACACATCTCTTACAAGGGAAATATCCAATAAGATTGTGAAAGAAAGAGGGACGAGCCAGTGGGTTGATAATATTAGGTGCTGTTTTACTCTGTAAGGATGGTGCGCCTCTGAAGAGAACTCTAGCTTTTTCAGGAAGTTTAGGGCCCAAGATGGAATCATTCCTGAGGATATCCCAGTGCTTATTCAAAATGGTTTTAACCTGTCTATGTTGAATATTGAATGTGGCAAGTAAAGCCCATTTGAAATTGTCACCAGATTCTTGTGAGGTTTTGACCTGTAACAAGGACTCTCTGTTGGTTTGGGCAACCTTTTGTAGTTGTTCATCCAAAACAGCTGCTTGATATCCTTTGTCTAGAAAACGCTGTTTTAGAATATTTGCCTGGGCATGAAGGGTCTCGAGGTCAGTACAATTCCGACGAAGTCTAATAAATTGACTTTGTGGAATTGAGCTCAGCCATGTTCTATGGTGACAGCTATCCATAGAGATAAAACTATTGCGATCAGTGGATTTGAAATGTGTCTTAAACTCAAAACCGTTAGTTGTTATTCCTATTTCGAGATCAAGAAAATACATTTTTTCAGTACTCATTTGATAGGTCAATACAATACCCCTTAGAGTTCAAAATTTCAAAAAACTCAGAGAGTGTTTGGGGGGGTACCACCCCATAGGAGGAGGATGTCGTCTATATACCTAACCCACAGAACCCATGATGGGTTCCGTTGGGCATAGACGACATCCTCCTCCCATTTTGCCATAAAGAGGTTCGCAAGACTGGGGGCAAATTTTGCCCCCATAGCGACACCCCTTTGTTGTAAATAATATTGGCCATTAAACCAAAAATAGCTATGGCCAGTCGCAAACTCTAACAATTCAATGATGTATTCATGTTGAAAAGATGCAAGGGATTGCTCCTGATCCAAAAAATGGCGTACCACCTCTATACCTCTCCCTTGTGGTATGTACGTGTATAAGGACGCAACGTCCGCAGTAGCAATGATATATTGGCCGTGTAAATGGACACCCTCTAATTTCCTAATAGTGTCGCCTGTATCCTTTAAATAAGATGGTATTTTTCTAACAAGGGGCTGTAGATAAAAATCTATATAGGGGCCTATACGGGAGGTTACTGAATTGATACCACTAACTATTGGTCTACCGGGGGGGTTAACAGGATCTTTATGAATTTTGGGCAAAAAATAAATGGTAGGTATTCGTGGAGATAGGGGGACTAGAAAGGCTCTTTCTTTGTTATTCAACATTTTTTGTTCATGACCCCTATTAATGAGGTCACTCAATTGTCTTTTGTAAACATTAGTGGGGTTGCTAGGCAGTATCTTGTACGTTCCTGGTTCACTTAAAATCCTAAACAATTCCTTCTCATATTTCGCCATGTCGATTGTTGTTTTACAATGGGGGTCCACAACATCAGGACAATGCTTCAGTCCCCACACAAAACAGATTTCTGCCACTTGGTGATATGAGAGATACTGACAGCACATATAATGGATACGGACCCTCTCCTTATCCTTATAATCAACCCATTGCCAATTATGAACAACAGGGTTTTTACGAGGACCCATACACTCGAAAACGCGGTCAAGCCGAGGAAAGGAAGGACCCTCAGCTCTGCACCCACCCAGTGGTCGTGTCCCTTGGCTTGTGCGTCAGGAAGGCTCTGTCTGTGCAAACCGCACTCCGGACAGGTCATATACTCCATAGATCCCAACTGTCCCTGATTTGGAGGGACTGTGCTGGATTTGGAGCAATATCCCTCTGTCCCTCTTTCCCCCTCATTTGTCCCTCATGTTGGACTGATCTATATAGTTGTATATAAAATGCACTTTTTATCTTTCAAAAAGTGTTTCCCAGAGCTAAACCTTTCATCCAAATTCTAAATTTGCAGCATTTGTAAATTTTAAAAGCCAATATAAAGGAATAGTGGTGGTAAAAATAAGCCCTTGTGGATTGGAGTAACCTTTTTTGGGGCCCCCACAAATTCGGGGTACTTTGTCGCAGTGAGTGGGCTTAGCACTATATGACCGTATAGTGTGACCAAACCCACGTATTTTTTTTATATGTTCAGGTGTTTGTAACCACTTCCAGACCGGCACACACACATTTACTGATCGCTGTATAAATGACAATGGTCCCAAAAATGAGTCAAAAATGTCCGACGTGTCCGCCATAATGACGCAGTCATGATAAAAATC
Organism: Lithobates pipiens; assembly: GCF_037356315.1. Classification (NCBI taxonomy): domain Eukaryota; kingdom Metazoa; phylum Chordata; class Amphibia; order Anura; family Ranidae; genus Lithobates; species Lithobates pipiens. The sequence continues at coordinate 838,953 of NW_027507757.1, forward strand.
GCAGATCGCCACCATTACTAGTAAAAAAAAAATGATTAATAAAAATGCCATAAAACTCTCCCCTATTTTGTAAACGCTATAACTTTCGCACAAACCAATCAATAATCACTTTTTGCGATTTTTTTTTTACCAAAAATATGTAGAAGAATACGTATCGGCCTAAACTGAGGGGAAGAAATGTTTTTTATACATTTTTGGGGATATTTATTATAGCAAAATGTAAAAAATAATGCATTTTTTTTCAAAATTGTCGCTCTTTTTTTGTTTATAGCGCAAAAAATAAAAGCTGTAGAGGTAATCAAATACCACCAAAAGAAAGCTCTATTTGTGGGAAAAAAAGGACATCAATTTTGTTTGGAAGCCACGTCGCACGACCGCGCAATTGTTAGTTAAAGCGACGCAGTGCCGAATCGCAAAAAGTGCTCTGGTCTTAAAGAGGAAGTAAACCCTGATGAGTTTACTTACTCTTTCATTCCCTGCAAAGGTAAAGCATAATGGACTACTATGCATCGCATCAAATTGCATCACATTGCATCGCATCGTATCGCATCGCATAGTAGTCCATTATGTCATTCTTGAATGAGTGCGCTATAATCTGTTTTGTACTTTTTGTTGGTCTTGTAGCAGCACCATCTTGAATCTAAACGCATTTTAGGGTGTGCCCCTCCCCCAACTATGTTTTTGTATTTTGTTTTTTGGGGTTAATTCTCCTTTAAAGGGGTGGGGCAGTGAGGGCGTGTCCCTTGCCTACATACGATTGGTAGTAGGTGTCCCTCATTCCCATCTCAAAATGTTGGGAGATATACATACTCGGCTTGCAGAGGGGAAGAGGCTGGGGCTGTGTGTCTGCAGACTCTACACTGAGCAGACACTGGTGCGCTTCGCCACCCCCATCCCCGCTTCACAGCACACTGTGTGCTTTACACAACACTGCACCGCAAAACTCACACAGCGCCGGGGACTCGGGCAGAGCGCTGAACAGCGCAGGCAGGGGAGGGAGACGCCTGCACTGGAAACCCCATTCAAAACCCGCACTGTCCGGGTGAAGAGGGCTTCCATAGGTGCCGGAATGGCAGACAAAAAGCCCTGAATTGATTAATTATCAGACAGATGAAGTAACTCTTGATGTCTTTACAGGTAAACAAGATGTTCAATGTCAGCAGTGAAATGGAACCAACCGCGGTTTACAGCCCTGTGCTCACGTTCCCCATCTTGGTTTTATCTCTCACTACTCTTGTGGGTCTCCCCGGCAATGCTCTGGTGCTTTGGGTTACTGGAGTGAAGATGGAGCGGACCGTGACCACTGTTTGGTTTGGGAACCTTTCTCTGGCCGATGTCATGTGCTGCTTGTGTCTTCCATTATTTGTAGTGCAGTCCTTCTACTCCTCATGGCTGTATGGACTTGCCCTCTGCAAGATGTTATTTTTCATCCTCATCCTTAACATGTACACCAGTGTCTTCACCCTGGTGGCCATCAGCATTGACCGATGGATTCTGGTTGTCCATCCCGTGTGGGCCCGAAATCACCGAAGAATCAAAATGGCGTGGATGATATGCTTGGCTATTTGGATGTTGTCCTTCATGATGTGTCTGCCTGTCGCCATCAACAATACATATGTCACCTTTCTTAACATCACCGTCTGCTATTCAGAACCTCACATAATAAAGCCCTTCTATCTCACATGTGCAACGTTTGGATTTCTGATCCCTCTTATTATCATTTGTATCTGTTACATTCATCTGGCTTCTAAAGCACAAAATATCCGATTTTCTGAAGTAGGTAGAAAAACCATCAAGATGTCAATAAGTGTTATTGTCGTGTTTTTCATCACCTGGACCCCCTTCCACATCATCGGAGTAACCGTGCTATACACTCACAATGATGTACTGGACATCCTGGCCGTTCTCTCACTGTCTCTGGCCACCTTCAATAGTTGCATCAACCCAATACTCTACGTCTTCATGGGGAGAGATATGAAGCAGAAGCTGAGACAGTCTATTGGCGAGATCATACAAAATATATTTAGAGAGAACTTATTATCTCCACCAGGCAATGAGGACCAGCGCACCCCAGAAGAAGAAGAAGGACTCCCGATATAATGTATGAAATGGATTTGTAGATGTTTTAGCGCATTTTTAGCTTTATTAGTGATCATAATGAACTGCCTTCTCAAAATCTTATCATTGCGTGTTAGGGCGGCCATATTGTATGTCATGAATAAGTCACATGGCATCAGGGCTTAGTGCTTATTGGCCATTTGGGGTGATAGGTGTTATCAGTATATGTGCAGCCCCCCTCCCCCCTCCAAGTTGTCCAATCTGTCCACCGATCACTAAGCCGGGAACAAGTCTGCTTATCTGTAAAGTCAGAAATCTTTATCTCTTTACTTGTTCAGGGCATGGGACACATAGTAGTGAAGGAAGAGGATAAAGATGACAGCCAGGAAACTGGCTTCTGCAGATGTAAAATAACAATGACATATACAGTGTATATATACATTTATACTACCCACCAAAATAATAATAATAATAATAAATAATAATAATAACAATAACAATAAATAGGGAATTAGATTAGATTTTTCCCCCCTATATATTTTTTTTTTTAGGTCTATTGGCCGGGATTGGTCCGCGGCTTTGTTTGGCCCTATTGAACCACACTTGACTGTTTTTTTCTTTCAGCGCTGTTTCATATAGTTAGATGCACTACTAATATAAAAGTAAAGCATCAATACCCTCATTGATTCAACCAAACTTATTTTCAAAAAGGTAACTTTTTAACCCTTTAAGCACTTCGCGCCCGCCCTATAGCTGAAAGACGGCTACAGAGCGGACGCTAACTGCCGGGAGGCCGTCCCTGGACGTCCTCCTGTTTACCTTCCCTTCTGCGTGCCGCTGTGCGCGCGCATCGGGGAAGTTCTGTGCTGGCCGTGTCCCCCGGACACAGCCAGTCACAGATCGCTGTAAACGGCCAATCACAGCGGCTGTTTACAGCGTGATCGGCGTGCCCAATGAGAGATGATCTGATATGTAAACATATCAGATCATCTCTCATCGCTGCTCTCCCTCCTCACACAGACAGCGTGTGAGGAGGGAGAGATGAACCGCTGTGAGATCTCACAGCGGTTAGTGTAAAAAAAAAAAAAAAAAAAAAAAAAAGGAAAATAAAGAGCCCATCTGTCCCCACTGCCACCTGTCCCCACTGCCCCCACTGTTATCTGCCCCCACTGCCACCTGTCATCAGTGCCATCTATCATCAGTGCCACCTGTCAGTGCCATCTGCCCCCACTGCCACCTGTCATCAGTGCCATCTGCCATCAGTGCCACCTGTCCCCAGTGCAATCTGTCCCCAGTGCCACGTATAAGTTCCACCTGTCATCAGTGCCATCTGTCATCAGTGCCATATCAGTGTCACGTGTCATCAGTGCCACATATTAGTGCCATCTGTCATCAGTGCCACATATCAGTGCCATCTGTCATCAGTGCCACCTGTCAGTGTCACGTGCCATCTGTTATCAGTGTCACGTGTCATCAATGCCAGGTATCAGTACCATCTGTCATCAGTGCCACGTATTAATGCCATCTGTCATTAGTGCCACGTGTCAGTGCCACGTATAAGTGCCATCTGTCATCAGTGCCACATATTAGTGCCATCTGTCAGTGTCATGTGTCATCAGTGCCATGTATCAGTGCCACGTATCAGTGCCATCTGTCATCAGTGTCACGTGTCATTGTCCTGTTGCTCCAGGGCTTTCAAAAGAGTAATAGGTAGTCAACAAGTTAGATGTGTAATTTATGCTCCTAGAACACGTGATGGTGCTCCCTGCATGTTGGGCCTCTCTAAGTGGCCAGACTGTGGAAAAGTCCCACACATGTGGTACTGTAATACTCAGGAGGAGTAGCAGAATTTATTTTGGGGCATTATTTGTGGTATACACATGCCACGTGAGAGAAATAACCTATTACATTGACAGTTTTGTGGAAAGAATTTAAATAAAATAAAAAATCTTCATTTTGCAAAGAATTGTGGGAAAAAATGACAACATCAAAAAGCGCACTATGCCTCTTACTAAATACCTTGGAATGTCTACTTTCGAGAAAAGGGGTCATTTGGGGGGTATTTGTACTTTCCTGGCTTGTTCGGGTCACAAGAAATGAGATCGGCCACCAGTACATCAGATGTGATCAATTTTGTGCGATTCGCACCACAGCTTGTGGACTCTCTAACTTTCACAAAGACCAAATAATATCCACTAATTTGGGTTATTTTTACCAAAGATATGTAGCAGTATAAATTGTGGCCAAAATTTATGAAGAAAAATTAATAATTTGAAAATGTTATCACAGAAACTAAGAAAAAAGCGTTTTTTTTCAAAATTTTCGGTCTTTTTTCATTTATAGCGCAAAAAATAAAAAACACAGAGGTGATCAAATACCACCAAAAGAAAGCTCTATTTGTGGGGAAAAGAGGACAAAAATTTCATTTGGGTACAGTGTTACATGACTGAGTAATTGTCAAAACACCGCCTGAAGTTTACTAGAAAAATGTCACCAGGAATGGCCTGCAGTCACGTATAGGCTTGGCTAGACTAGAATGCAGTTGATATATATGTAGGAGACTGTGTATATATATATCTTTATGCACTGCAGATCACTGAATCGCCTGCCTGAAAATGTCATTGAAAACGTACACCAGGAATGGCCTGTAATCAGGTATAGGCTTGGCTAGACTACAATGCAGGGGATAGATATATAGGAGACTTTATATATATCATTATGCACTGCAGATCACTGAATCACCTGCCTGGCCTGCCTGCCTGAAAGTGTCATTGAATACGTACACCAGGAATGTCCTATAGTCAGGTATAGGCTTGGCTAGACTAGAATGCAGTGGATATATATGTAGGAGACAGTATATACAGTATATATATTATGTACGGCAGATCACTAAATCGCGTGCCTGAAAGTGTATTTGAAAACGTACACCAGCAATGGCCTGCAGTCAGATATAGGCTTGGCTAGACTAGAATGCAGTGGATATATATGTGTCATGGTTATGCAATAGAGTTCATCTGCTTACCTGTCTCCATGTGTTCATTTCTAGAGACCAGCCGAGCCTCACCTGACTGCTTTTATAATCCATCCTCTGGCATGGCTCCACCCTAGCTCCTATCAGACAACTCTATATTAACCTGTGCACTGCAAGCCAATCCTGCTGATCAACCTTTGTGTGTTAGCTTCCTGTTACCTGCCGTGTGCTCTTCTATTGTTTTCCGTTACCGACTTTGGCGTGTCTTGACTATCCCTGTTTGCCTGTGATCCTGACCTTTTGGCGTGTACTCGACTATTCTTGTCTGCTTGTGGCCTGACCTTGGCTTTGTCCCTCACCATCTCTATCCTCCTGTTGCCTACTGTGGGTGTGAGCTGGGGGACCCTGGGGGTCGCGACCTGGAGCCAGTTGCAGCCAAGTCCATCCTCACCACCAGAGGCGCTGGTGAACACCTGCTGGCTCTTAGACTCCGCGCCCCAGGGAATCTTACGCTCTAACCCCAGTGGGATCTGTCTCCCATCTGCAGCAGTCAGCCGTAGGGTCCACAACCTTGCGGTGCATGACCTATGCAACCAGTATTACACCCCTTCCCATAAACCATCCAACTTTCTACCCATTCCCTTTACCTTTCCCTTTCTTTCACCCCCCAATAAATAGACCACACTAGAGTTTGGAGTATAAAATGGCCACAGCAGCCTTTATTTTAACCAATCTTCAACCAAAATAAAATAAATAGAATAAATAACTTTTATTAACTTTTATTACTCTAATAAAACAATACTATATTGCAACAGCAATTACAACTCCCAGCCATTTGGTCTTTGACGGTACCTCAGTTCTCCTTTTAACTTTTCGTTTCACCAATACACTGCGGGACCAAATTTTACCATACCAGGCCTCCGCCCGTTTATCAGCCCGGAGACAACCCCCTTTCCCGCAGTGCCACCAAAACCCGTATCCCAGCCTACCCTTCCGCTGGGATACACCAAAAAGGGGGCACATACCACATATGAGTCCCCCCCCACCACTTCCATCACCTCCGTTTCTTTACCCCGTCAAAGACCAAAGGCACCGCCACAGCCCGCAAGGATGACCCCCTTAGCCTTAAGGGCCCCTCCACACCCGCAGGGCACGCTCAATCCCATCCTGCACCCCCAGAGCCCACAGGTCAGTCCCCACTGCCGTAAGATGCACCCCATCCCCCCGAAGGTACATGCACACATTCACCTCCAACTCCGTGTGCCTCACCACTAACCCACCATTCCTCTTTATAAACCTCCCCAGGGCCTTGTTTACTTTAATCCTGGCCTTATTGATCCGGGTTACCGATCTGGCCATACGCCAGGCAGTCCTCGCCACGATGTCGGACCAGACCAGCACCATATCCGGAAAGTCCCTGCGAAGCATCAAAAAATCCCTTTTGACATCCGCAACAAGCACACCCGCCCCCTGCGGCACCGCGGAACCCCCAACCCCCCCCTCCAGGCCAGCCCCAAAAGCCCCCTGGAAAACAGTAGAAGAAGATAAAGGCAAACTCTTACCTGGCTGCCTGGGTCTGCTCCCTCCAGCCGTCACACCGGATGCTCCAGCCGCCTCCTCACGATCGTGGACCTCCGCCTCCGAACCCGACAGTTCACCTTCAGAGCGCACTTCTGCCGCAGGTAGCACAGGCGTGGAAAGCCCTCCGGTCGCCGAGCGGCCCGGGGGCGTGTCCGTGTTGTTAGTTGTCGCTCCGCCGTCGCCATAGGCCCGACCTTCCGCCATCCCGCTGTGCAAGGCACCCGCACCACGTCCCCGAGCGGGCCCCGCAGGCCTTCCTCTGTGTTCAGGTGCGGCTCCACTTCCTGCCCTAACCGGCCTCCCAGCAGCGTCTGGTAGCTCCCGCGCAGGCGTGACGCTGCCCCTCCTGTGACGGGTCTCCTCCTGCGACGGGTCTCCCCCTGCTGCGACAACACTGCTGCGGCCGGGGGAACCGTTCTCCTTCCTCCGTCTGCCCGCGCCGGTGGGGAGGGGGCGTCCCCAGTCCGCAAACCCACACTCCCCGAGCCCTGCCCAAGAAGAGGATTCCGCCCGGACCCCCCCTTGCCCCTGCAGAAGACCGTTTAGCTGGGGGGGCCGGCGGGTCCGCTATTGGGCTCCTAGGCTGGCGCAGGGCTCTGGTAGATGGCCCAAGCGAGAAGCGCTCCGGTGGCCTGAACCGCCGAGCACGTGGCGTGGAATCCCCCCCGCAGCAGGCCCCTCCGCCGCCTCCCGCGTGATGGCAGTGACCTGGGATTGGAGCCAGTCTGTCCCCCTCATGGCGGCCGCCGCACGCAGCCTCTCCAACAGCTCAGCAATGTCCGCCATGCCGCTAAAAAACAGTACCCCACGTCCCCGAGCACCGCAACCAAAACCTTCCGCTCGATAGTCCGACCCTGCCGCACAGCTCACCGCTCCCGCCCGTGTAACCACACCGGCCCAGCTGAACGATCAATCCGGCAGCGCGTCCAGCAACTTCCAGCTGCTGTGACCCACGCTTGCCGTTCTTGACTCCTCCCCTCCCTTAAATACCGTCCCGCCCCTCTTTTCGGCTTCCAGCTCCGCCCCCTCCTTCGCTTCTCTTCTTTCTTATTAACCCTATAGGGGTTTTTTCCTGTGCATCTGTCATGCCAGCCCTGCACCTACGTCCCTTCGTCTCCGTGCTTTCCTCTCCTGATCCCTACGGTGTGCATCTGTCACCTGGGCTCTAGGTGACCTGACAGTTTGATCAGCCATGGACCCGGCTGACGTGCCGCTCCCTGCAGTCGATCCGTTGCAGGGCATAGTGCGGAGACTCGAGACCCAGGAATCTAATCAGACTCAGGTGATGCAATTCCTTCAAGATCTGGCTTCCCGTTTTGAGCAGCTACAGACTTCCTTGGGAACCCTGAACCTGCAGCCTCAAGTACAGTCTGCGACTGCACCTATCGCACCAGTCGCATCCACGCATTCATTATTACTGCCAGCTCCGTCCCGTTTCTCTGGGGACTCCAAGGCCTGCAGGGGCTTCCTGAGCCAATGCACCATTCATTTTGAGCTCCAGCCTCAAAACTTTCTGTCGGATCGGGCAAAGGTGGCCTATATCATTTCCCTCCTCTCTGGTGAAGCTTTAGCCTGGGCTGCTCCCCTGTGGGATAAAAATGATCCGGTGGTTTCCAGCCTGTCCAACTTCTTGAAGCTCTTTTGTAATATCTTTGAGGAGCCAGCTCGGGTTTCTTCTGCGGCTAGTGCCCTTTTACGCCTTCGTCAATAATCTTGTTCTGTGGGACGATATGCACTTCAGTTCCGTATCCTTACAGCGGAATTGAGCTGGAACAATGAGGCCCTGGTTGCAACCTTTTTACATGGCCTCTCTGACCGAGTAAAGGACGAATTAGCAGGAAGAGCTATCCCCGCCGGTCTGGACGATGTAATTTCCTTATGCAATCAGATTGACATTCGTTTTCAGGAGAGATCCTTAGAAAAAAGATGCCAGCACCCCCTAGGCTCTAGTCAGTCTGAACTTTTTTCCCGTCGCCCTGTGGAGCATCCTCTGTCTGCTGAGGAACCCATGCAGCTGGGCCGGGTGAGACTAACCCCCGAGGAACGTGCTAGACGCAGAACTCTGGGCTTGTGTCTTTATTGTGGTGGCAAGGGTCATTTTCGTGACTGCTGCTAGCTTCGTCTGGGAAACGCTTTGGTAATACATTTGGAAGGTGAAGTATTGGACCCAGAAACATCACATTCTCGTTTTCTTCTTCCGGTGTTGCTACATGTAGGCACTTCTCCCCAATCGGTCCTAGCATATCTGGACTCCGGAACTGCCGGCAATTTTATGGACTGGAGAACTGCTTCTTCTATGAAGCTTACCCTTTCTGCCCTCGCTACGCCACTGGTAGTCTCGGCAATTAATGGCACTGTGCTCCCAGGGGGTCCTATCCATTTCCAGACGCTACCTATTAGGATGTCGGTAGGGATACTCCACCAGGAGTGGATCTCCTTCCTCATCCTTCCCAAGGCCTCTACCCCCATTGTATTGGGTCTTCCTTGGCTACAGCTTCACTCGCCACATGTGGACTGGGTCTCTGGGCGGATCCTGGCTTGGGTTCCCTTCGTGTTTCTCGTCCTGTCTTCTCAAGGTGAGCCCCAAGGGGAAACTTCCCATTGCTACCACATCCGTATCATCTGATCTTCCCGTGGCATACAGCGATTTCCGGGATGTGTTCTGTAAGAAGTCTGCTGAGGTGCTTCCTCCCCATAGATCTTTTGACTGTGCTATTGACCTTGTCCCTGGAGCAACCCTGCCCAGGGGTCGTACCTACCCTCTGTCCATTCCAGAGACCCAGGCCATGTCTGAGTATGTCGCCGAGAATCTGGAGAGAGGTTTCATCCAGAAATCCTCATCGCCTGCAGGAGCAGGGTTCTTTTTCGTTGCCAAAAAGGATGGTATCCTCAGACCCTGCATCGACTATAGAGGTTTAAACGCAGTGACTATTAAAAACTGATACCCCTTACCTCTAATATCTGAGCTGTTCGACAGGTTGAAGGGGGCTTCCATTTTCACTAAGTTGGATCTCAGAGGTGCATACAATCTCATTAGAATACGGGAAGGTGACGAATGGAAGACCGCGTTTAACACTAGGGACGGGCATTACGAATACCTGGTTATGCCTTTTGGTTTGTGCAATGCTCCAGCTGTGTTCCAGAACTTCGTCAATGAAATATTCAGGGACCTACTGTACCAGTTTGTTGTCATCTATCTGGATGATATTCTCATCTTTTCCGAAGATCTGCCTGCTCACAGAAACCATGTACGCACCGTACTTCAGCGCCTTAGAGAGAACAATCTCTATGCCAAGACGGAGAAATGTTCCTTTGAATGTTCCGAGGTCCTGTTTCTGGGATGTTTTGTTTCTAGTGCGGGTCTTCGCATGGATCCTGGGAAGGTCTCAGCCATTACCAACTGGCCCCTTCCCGCTAGCCTCAAGGCCACACAGCGTTTTCTTGGCTTCACAAATTATTATAGGCAGTTCATAAGGAATTACTCTTCCATTGCCGCGCCCATTATCGCTTTGACCAAGAAGGTTGCGAATGCCAAAGACTGCCCTCCCAAGGCTGTCTCTGCGTTTCACGATCTGAAACAGGCCTTTGTCTCTGGACCTCTCTTGAGGAGACCAAATCCTGAGGACCCATTTTTTATTGAAGTAGACACTTCTTCGATGGGGGTGGAAGCTGTGCTTCTTCAGGACTTTGAGAAGAAACGTCAACCATGTGCGTTCTTCTCCAAAAAAAATTCTCAGGCAGAGAGAAATTATGCCATTAGTGATCGGGAACTTCTCGCAATTAAATTGACGTTGGAGGAGTGGCGTCATCTCTTGGAAGGTTCCCCTCACTCCATAACGATCTTTACTGATCATAAGAATCTACTGTACCTACAGAATGCTAAACGTCTGAACCCCAGACAGGCCAGGTGGAGGCTCTTCTTTTCCCGTTTTAAATTCACGATTACGCACAAACCTGATTCCTGCAATGGTCGAGCTGATGCGCTCTCTAGGTCATTTGACACTTTGGACGAGGAATTCAACCCTGATCCTGAGCCGATCATTCCTACCTCATGCATTGTTGCCCATTCTACCACCCTGGAATCTAAATTTCCTCCTGGTAAGACCTTTGTTCCCACGGAGCTAAGAACTAAGATCCTTCGTTGGGGAGTCGACATGATTCCGATTCCAAGGTGGCCGGTCATGCTGGGTTCCTCCGATCCTTTCTGCTCATCAGTCGTCACTATTGGTGGCCTAATCTCCGCTCGGATGTTAAAGACTATGTTAAGGCTTGTCACGTCTGTGCTCAGTCTAAATCTTCCACTCAAGCCCCTGCTAGTCTTCTCATGCCCTTGCCCATTCCTAAGGAGCCCTGGTCTCATATCGCCATGGATTTTATCACTGATCTTCCACTGTCGGAGAATAATACGGGCATTTGGGTAGTAATCAATCGGTTCTCCAAGATGGCTCATTTTGTTCCTCTTCCTGGTCTCCCTTCTGCCTCTGCCTTGGTTCCCATTTTTGTACGAGAGATTTTATGCCTTCATGGTGTTCCTTCTCATGTCGTTTCGGACAGGGGTGTGCAGTTTACTTCTCGTTTTTGGGGAGCCTTTTGCAAATCCCTCGACATTACCTTGGATTTTACCTCTTCTTATCATCCCCAATCCAATGGCCAGACTGAGAGAGTTAATCAGGAGTTAGAGGTCTTTCTCTGTACCTTGGTCTCTTCCCATCATGATGATTGGGTATCACTATTACCGTGGGCTGAGTTCTCCCACAATATTCATGTTAACGTCAGTTCTCAGAAAACACCCTTTGTCACTGTTTATGGAAGACATCCTCAGCTTCCTCTTCGTATGACTTGTTCTTCTGACATTCCAGCTTTGGCTACTGTTCAGGAATCATTCAATTGCATGTGGGCTGACGTTCATGATTCCCTCTAGAAAGCTGCCAACAAATTCAAGAGTTTTGCTGACCGTCGCAGGCATAAGCCACCTTCTCTTCAGACAGGAGACAAAGTCTGGCTCTCCACCAGGAACATCAAACTCCGGGTTCCTTCCCTCAAATTTGCTCCAAGATTCATTGGTCCGTACACCATAATTTCTAAACTGAATCCAGTTTGTTTCAAGCTCCAGATTCCCAAAAGCCTCAAAATATCTAACTCCTTCCATGTTGCCCTTCTGAAGCCTTTAGTCCTCAATAAGTTCTCTCGTCCTCTCTCTACCGTAGCACTGGTCTCTGAGGATGATCAGGAGTACGAGGTTAGCCAAATTTTGGATCCCCGACTCTGTAGAGGCACTCTCCAGTACCTCATGCACTGGAAAGGTTTTGGTCCTGTGGAGAGGTCGTGGATTTCGGCTTCCGAGGTCTTTGCACCTCATCTGTTGAGGAAGTTTCATTTGAAGTTCCCCTCTAAACCTGGTCCCAGGAGGGGAAAGGGGAGGCCTCGTAAGAGGGGGCTACTGTCATGGTTATGCAATAGAGTTCATCTGCTTATCTGTCTCCATGTGTTCATTTCTAGAGACCAGCCGACCCTCACCTGACTGCTTTTATAATCCATCCTCTGGCATGGCTCCACCCTAGCTCCTATCAGAGAGCTCTATATTAACCTGTGCACTGCTAGCCAATCCTGCTGATCAACCTTTGTGTGTTAGCTTCCTGTTTCCTGCCATGTGCTCTGCTACTGTTTTCCGTTACCGACTTTGGTGTGTCTTGACTATCCCTGTTTGCCTCTGATCCTGACCTTTTGGCGTGTACTCGACTATTCTTGTCTGCTTGTGGCCCTGACCTTGGCTTTGTCCCTCACCATCCCTATCCTCCTGTTGCCTACTGTGGGTGTGAGCTGGGGGACCCTGGGGGTCGCGACCTGGAGCCAGTTGCAGCCAAGTCCATCCTCACCACCAGAGGCGCTGGTGAACACCTGCTGACTCATATGCCGCGTACACACGATCAAACAATCAGGTGGAAAAGTCCGGCAAACTCAAGTCCGCTGGACAATCCCCCCGTGTGTAGCCTCCGGCATACTTTTTTGACCCGAAAGTACGGCGGACTTAGAAAGTAGTTTTGCACTCCAATCTTCCCGCCGGACTCGCATTTCGGCGGACAATCCGGCCATGTGTGTATGCCAGTCGGCCGTACTTTTGAAATTAACAGACTTTTTCCTGCCTGGAGAAAAGTCTGCTCATTCGAGCGGGTCTCCAGGAGCCCCGCCACCTGGTATGGACTTAAAGGGGAACCCCAACACCGAAAAAAATCGGCGTGGGGTCCCCCCCAGGTCCACATCAGACCCTTGTCCGGGCACGCTACCCAGCCAGCCAGGAAAGGGGGGGCGAGCGAGCGGAGCCGTACCAATATATATACTGTCTCATACATATTGTCAGGTCACCTAGAGCCCAGGTAATAGATGCACACCGTAGGGCTTAGGAGTGCAAAGCAAGGTTGTGGACCCTACGGCTGACTGCTGCAGACGGGGGACAGATCCCACTAGGGTTAGAGCGTAAGATTCCCTGGGGTACGGAGTCTAATGCCGCGTACACACGTAGCCGACTATCCGATGGACTTAGTCTGGCGGACTTCCCGCCAGACTGTCCGTCTGACTTTTTGAACGAGCTACTTGCCCACACACGGCACTTTTTCAGTGGACTAATACAGCGTACTAAATCCGCCGTACTATCTGCCCTAATTTTGAAATTTTGAGCGGGTCTCCAGGTAGGCGGGGCCCGCGAAGGAGACATTGCTTGCCCCGCCACCTGGTATGGACTTAAAGGGGAACTCCAACGCCGAAAAAAACAGCACGGGGGTCCCCCCAGGTCCACATCAGACCCTTGTCCGAGCACGCTACCCAGCCGGCCAGGAAAGGGGGGGGCGAGTGAGCGCCCCCCCCTCCTGAGCCATACCAGGCCACGTGCCCTCAACATGTGGGGTGCCTTGGGGAAGGGGGGACCGCGCGCCCCCCCCCACCCCAAAGCACCTTGTCCCCATGTTGATGAGGACAAGGGCCTCTTCCCGACAACCCTGACCATTGGTTGTCGGGGTCTGCGGGCGGGGGGCTTATCGGAATCCGGGAGCCCCCTTTAATAAGGGGGCCCCCGAATAACGGCCCCCACCCTATGTGAATGAGTATGGGGTACAATGTACCCCTACCAATTCACCTGTAAAATAAAGTACAAAAAAAAACACAACACACAAGATAAAATAGTTTATTGCACAGCTCCGGGGTCTTCCGTCTTCGGGGGTCTTCTCGCCGGACTCCTCCGCTATCTTCTTCTAGCTCTTTTGCTAGCGGAGGAGCCTGGCTTTCTTCCTTGCCGCGGCCTCTTCTTCTGACTTCGTGGGTCTTGTCCCCCTCTTCGGTTCTTCTGCTGGGCCACCGCGCCTTTTTATAGCTCTTTTACAGGTGGTGGCCCAGTCTTCTGTCGCCGCCGCCTTCCGTTCTTCTTCTTCTTCTCCTTCTTCTCCTGGAGATGTTGACTCGACGCTCTCTCCGGCCGCAATGCCATGGACGCACTGAGCGGCGACTTATATAGGGACAAGGGGCGGGGTCATCGGTTGATGTCACATGGGTTGATGTCACATGGGTTGATGTCACATGGCGACAGTCCCAGCATCCTCCGGGGCTGTGACATTGTAAGGGGGCGGGGTCACCATGTGACATCAACCCATGTGACATCAACCGATGACCCCGGCCCTTGTCCCTATATAAGTCGCAGCGCAGCGTGTCCCTGGCATTGCGGCCGGAGAGAGTGTCGAGTCAACATCTCCAGGAGAAGAAGGAGGAGAAGAAGAAGAACGGAAGGCGGCGGCGACAGAAGAACCGAAGAGGGGGACAAGACCCCCGAAGTCAGAAGAAGAGGCCCCGACGAGGAAGAAAGCTGGGCTCCTCCGCTAGCAAAAGAGCTAGAAGAAGATAGCGGAGGAGTTCGACAAGAAGACCCCCAAAGACGGAAGACCCCCGGAGCTGTGCAATAAACTATTTTATCTTGTGTGTTGTGTTTTTTTTGTACTTTATTTTACAGGTGAATGGGTAGGGGTACATTGTACCCCATACTCATTCACATAGGGTGGGGGCTGGTATCCGGGGGCCCCCTTATTAAAGGTGGCTCCCGGATTCCGATAAGCCCCCCACCCGCAGACCCCGACAACCAACGGCCAGGGTTGTCGGGAAGAGGCCCTTGTCCTCATCAACATGGGGACAAGGTGCTTTGGGGTGGGGGGGCCGCGCGGTCCCCCCTTCCCCAAGGCACCCCACATGTTGAGGGCACGTGGCCTGGTATGGCTCAGGAGGGGGGGGCGCTCACTCGCCCCCCCTTTCCTGGCCGGCTGGGTAGCGTGCTCGGACAAGGGTCTGATGTGGACCTGGGGGGACCCCCGTGCTGTTTTTTTCGGCGTTGGAGTTCCCCTTTAAGTCCATACCAGGTGGCGGGGCAAGCAATGTCTCCTTCGCGGGCCCCGCCTACCTGGAGACACGCTCAAAATTTCAAAATTAGGGCAGATAGTACGGCGGATTTAGTACGCTGTATTAGTCCACTGAAAAAGTGCCGTGTGTGGGCAAGTAGCTCGTTCAAAAAGTCAGACGGACAGTCTGGCGGGAAGTCCGCCATACTAAGTCCATCGGATAGTCGGCTACGTGTGTACGCGGCATTAGACTCCGTACCCCAGGGAATCTTACGCTCTAACCCTAGTGGGATCTGTCCCCCCGTCTGCAGCAGTCAGCCGTAGGGTCCACAACCTTGCTTTGCACTCCTAAGCCCTACGGTGTGCATCTATTACCTGGGCTCTAGGTGACCTGACAATATGTATGAGACAGTATATATATTTTATGCACTGCAGATCACTGAATCACTTGCCTGCCTGAAAGTGTATTTGAAAAAGTATTTGAAAACGTACATAAGCAATGGCCTACAGTCAGATATGGGCTTGGCTAGACTGGAATGCAGTGGATATATATATATATATATATATATATATATATATATATATATATATATGTTAGAGACTGTATATATATTTAATGCACTGCGGATTATTGGAATCACTTGCCTGCCTGCCTGAAAGTGTATTTGAAAACGTACACTAGCAATGGCCTGCAGTCAGATATAGGCTTGGCTAGAGTAGAATAGGGACAGTTCCATGCCGAGACCACGCCCTGACATTATTTTTTTTATGTAACATGTTCTGTGCAATTTGCGCTTTAACAGCTTTGTGACCAGCAAATAAACATGTTTTCTTTCATATGTCTTTTGACTGCGTTTCAATTCCTCATATTATGGTAAAAATGTGTAATTTTTTATTATTTAAAAAAAAAATGGACACATGACCAAAATCAGGTATCGGTAATTGGTATCGGCGAGTACATGATGTCAAGTATCGGTACTCGTACTCGGTGTCGAAAAAGTGATATCGGTGTATCCCTAATATATATATATATATATTTTTTTTTATTATATTTTTTTTCATTCTGCACTATTGTTTTTCTATGCTATTCTTTTCTAATATTTTCTATTCAAATTCATTCTATATGAAATTTGAATTTTGGAAGATGTTATACAAAGCAATAGAACAGATTAGAATAAAATAATATATATACATACACATATATATATATATATATATAAGAGGGCCAGTATGGTGGCCCGTAATTATGGGAGGAGCCTGGAGGGTATATAATCAGACCACCCACAACGGTCTGTGTCGGTTCCAGTGCAAGGTACTGCACATCAAGGGGTTGACTCTTCTCAGCTCCCTCACAGTCGACTATCTGTGCATCCAATCGCAGGTGCACTTCGGCTTCTTCATTCGTGGTCTTCGTCGGCGGTTCCCGCTCATGGTCGCAGATAAGTAGTATCCGAATCTTTTCATATCGTGTGCAAAATTGCGGCTTATCATGCTTACTATCCTGCACCCCTTTCGCAAAACCTACCTCTGAGTTGTTGACACTCATGTCCCGACATCTTTCGGCACACGCATAGTACATTTGTAAATTCCTTCTACCAAACATACGATTCATTCATAGATCCAAGCCTCCGAGTCGCTGTCGGTCGTTCTCCAATATCACTCGCCATAGGCTTCACTAGTTATAAGATTCACTGTTCTCATCCTTTTTTGAGATAAACAGGTATTGTTTGTATGGGTTTCTGTGGCTGATTGGGGTGTAATTAAACCCACCTGATGTCTTTCCTGCACTTGACTAGCCTGGGGGGATGGGTGGTTGATAGGTGTTTGGTTTCACAGTAATGCCGCGTACACACGAGCGGATTGTATGGCGTACTTAGTCTGTCATACAATCCGACGGACAATCCGTCGTAGTTTCCACTGAACGAACTTGACCACACACGGATACACAAACAGTCCGTCGAAAGCTTGCGCGATGACGTGTACAGCACGTACGACGGGACTAGAAATAGGAAGTCCAAGACACAGCAAAGCAACCTTCCGCCGTGTAAATCCTTTATGGGCATGCGCCATTCTTAGTCCGTCGAACTAGCATACTGACGACCGTATTGTCTGCTGAAACCAAAGTACGACGGACAGAATTTCGAAAAAAACGAAATTCTTAGTACTCCGGACTGCACGCTGAAAAAGTCCGCTGAAGCCCACACACGAGCGGATTGTCCGCTGAAATGTGTTTCGACTGACTAAGTACGCCATACAATCCGCTCGTGTGTACGGGGCATAAGGAATGGCATACACTCTACAACCAATTCGTATCAGATACTCCTTACTGCCAATTTATATCAGATTCATCTCATACATTTTTTTTAAGCTGATTCGTGTCAAATGCATTGCACAGGCTGACTCTGCCAACTCATTGCGTGTCCACGTAGTTGTACCTTCGAGATCCGTCGTATATCTTCATCGATTGTCCCACGCTCGGACCGCTACACACTCGCTGTTGCAGGTAGGACTTTGTTGTTACCGCTCCTCTAAACTCTAGTAGTTACGTTATCATGTTCGTTATCATATTCGTTTTGCAAAAAGTCGCACTTACGCCACCGTAAGTCTTTCTATGTCATCTTTCATGTATTTCATGCTTTCTACCCAACGCGGGTTTACTCGAGCCGTTCACTTCACGGCGATGCGGTCAAATCTGACACTCAAGCCCCTTACTCACCTCGCGTCTACGGCCGATTCGAATCTAGACGCAACTTCGCTTCTATGTTTTGGATCCTTGACAATCACAAAGCCCCTTCAACCGCCATCACCATTTAGTTGATTTGAACCCAGCCATATCATCGGCAATACGGTCAGATCTGTCATACGAGCCCCGCAGTCACCTCACATTTATGGCCGATTCGAATCTAGTCGCAACTTCGCTTCTATGTTTCGGATCATTGGCAATCACCAGCCCCTTCAACCACCATCACAATTAAATCAATCCGAAACCAGCCATATCCTCAGCGATACGGTCGGATCCCATATATGAGCCTCTCAGTCGCATCTACGGAGGATTCGAGTCTAGTCGCAGCATCGGCGCAACGATTCCAGTCCTTGCCAAACGCAACTCTAACAACCAAGCCGAATCCTGTTGCATCTCCGACTCAAATGAGTCAAATCTTTCGCAGACTATTCCATAGCTATAACCCAGTTCAAACTAGTCACATCGACTGTACAAATTCAGCAGTACTTACGTTTGACTTTCTCAGTCTATCCATACATGATCATACACAATTCTCTCCACCAATTTGCTCAGTGTTGCGCACGGTCATTCCTACATAATCACATTTCCTCCTATAAACCTTTTCTTTCGCCTTTCAACAAAGCTCCTTGCAATCGCTGCAAGCATCAATGCAATGGCCCAATACGGCCACTCATCTCCAGTAGCAACACGGCTGGTCTCCTCATTCCTACACACTTATAATTTAATTTATAGATTCAAATAAAGCTGCTTTCTTGCAAATCGCTGCAAGCATCTCTGCAATAGCTTAATACGGCCACTCATCTTCAGTAGCAACACAGCTGCTCACCTCATTCATCCATTCATTCATTCTCGCCTCATAATTCAAATAAGGCCGCTTCCTTGCAATCGCTGCAAGCATTTCAGCAAGTGGCTCAAACTGCCACTCATCGTCTCCAGTAGCAACACGGCTGCTCATCGTTTTCTCTATCGCTTTCCCCTTTTTAGGCCAGTTAGAACACCAGTTAGTCCACCCTGCACCAGGTTTGGACAGTATCTCCCAAAAAAAAAAAAAAAAACCCCATTGTCGAGGGCTTGCATCTTCACCAGGGGGCCAGCTTTGCCCCAAAGAGCTCTTTGCAATCCCCCTTGTCAAAACTAAATTCTCATGTCACCTTACTACAGGCTCCCAGTCAACTCAGTTCTCGACCCCAACCAGTCGACTTCACAACTAGGGCATAAAGTCAGGTGTTTAGTTCAAGGGGATACCCCCTTTCTCTTAAACACTCTTTCACTACATATTTTTACTTCACATACAGAATTTGACCTGCTCCTGAGGCGTTAGCAACTGTCACATACTTCTGTGCACTTCACTCTGTTTTCGAAGCACAAGCCTTCAATACGCAGACAAGGTCGCCTAATCTCCATACTTGCTGGCAGTGCAAGCATTAGTAGACCGAACCCACGTCAATTAACTACAGATCGCAACATTCCTACTTAGTATACCAGACTTCAGCTACCCACCCCAGTCCGCCCTGGGGCGCTCTGGTTCATTAGTCTGTGCCGAGCACAGACTGACACCCGAGCTATCGGTTACCTAGCCAGTCACCTCCTGGCTCACCTCGGTTGTCACGCATTCTTTTTAGTTTTCTAAAGTCACACTCAACAGCGCTCGAGCGCAAACCAACTGTCACTATGGCTGTCGTTCCTTG
This sequence comes from Lithobates pipiens, assembly GCF_037356315.1. Lineage (NCBI taxonomy): Eukaryota > Metazoa > Chordata > Amphibia > Anura > Ranidae > Lithobates > Lithobates pipiens. The sequence continues at coordinate 858,366 of NW_027507757.1, forward strand.
TCCTATTCTTCTTGTTTCCTTCCGCCTTTCATCTTATCTACCCAACGCAACTATCCCCTCCTACCTTTGCAACTTACCTCAAACATACGCACCCCCCCCCCCCTTGCTTTTAGTTGACGCCATGTCACAGGCAGACAGTGAGGACTTTGCCTCAGCCCTGCCATCACCCTTTACGGGCTCAGCAAGCGGCGGGTTTACAGTCTCACAAGAGCTTGGACCAATAAAAAAAAATACACAAAAAAAAATAGAAAAAAATAAATAAAATAAACTCAGCAGAACGGTGTCGCAGGAGTAAATCCTACCCTGCTGCAGCCAGGAAACCAAGCCTTTAGGCTACTGTTTCCACCGCCAGTGGCAGCCCTTCCAGGCACCACTTCAGTCTATCTTCTTTGCGACTACTCAGCTGCACTCCTGGGTAACCACACTGTCAACAGCAGTCACCGAAGTCCAAGCAGAGTGACAGCCCTGGAGGTACGCCCAGCGGTGCCCCTACCAGCTCCAGTCACCACTGTCATTCCCGTACCTTCACTTACAGATACACCCAACTTCTGCACCATCATCTTCCCTGCACACCTTGTCCTAGCAGGGCATCTAGGAGGACATCTTGGATGACAACGACGTTAACTTAGCATCCCTCCTCATAGCAGTACACAACTTGGCCTAGAACAAATCATATTCGCGGGGAGATGTCTCCGTCATCCTGAAGGCCAGAGACCCTTTACTTAATCGCAAGCTCACTGTCAGAGTTTGTGCTGGCCTTGGGGACAGCCAGAGACATGCTAGGCAGAGCAACCCCAACAGGAGGGTAGAATTGGACCCGTATCTGCATGCAGCAGGTCACAAGTACGCAGGGTGCCCATCCTTTGACTATCACTGCTCATTTTCAGCCAAGGCAGCAGCCAGACTCAAGGGGATCTTTTACCTCCCATATTTTAGTGTTTCTCTTCCAGGCAAAGACCCTGACTAAATCCTTAAATTAAGATGTGCCAGCTATAGCAGATCTGCCCATGGGAGTCGAATTTCTCACAAATTGGAATGGCATGCCAATGTGTATTCCCTCAGCATCTCTCTTCATCTCAGGTAGTCATGGTCACCGCAGCCTCCACAGGTCCTCGCCTCAATTTTGGCCAAATTGGGTTCATAGGGCCATGGCCGTCAGAAATCCTCTTGATTCCTGGGTTCAGTTAGTCCTCCTCTTTGTTCGACCTCTACCCCATTGTCGCAGCAGCTCAAGTCTGGTGCAACAACTGGGCAGGACAAACAGTGACGTTCGCCACAGACAACCAAGCTACAGCCAGTATTATGAATAAAAGAGGTCCTAGTAGCCTGCCATCGTGGCCTTCCTGCGCAGGCTGGTGCCACTATCCCCACAGCACCAATCTAACGTCCTATGCATCCACATCCCAGACAAAAGCAATAATCTGGCCGACGCACTACCCGTTAACTTTGCTTCGTTATTTTGCAGGAACCTGGAACCGACCCGACCATGTCTCTTATCCCACACTGGTCATAGCTAACCTCGGATTCAAACACTTTCACGATGCTACCTGCCTTATTAATCTTTCACTATCTCACAACACCCTGAAGGCCTACCGTGCAGCCTAGAGGTTCTATGTCAGGCTACTAGCCTCAAACCCCAGAGCAATACCAAGAGTTCTCCATCACATCCTGGTCTTCATATTATGCCACCGCACACAGTTGGCATTGTCACACAATACCTTAGACCCCACTCAGCTGACATCCAGTATTTCATCCCCTTATGAGATCCTAACAAACCGTCTTGTTTGCCGCCCATACGGTCAAGACCATGTTGTGTGGTATTCACAGGCAATGACCCCAAATCAGTATCAAACGGCTACCCGTCACCAGCGCCAATATTCCGAGACGTGTCTTTCATCCTGTCACATTCCCCTTTGGCTAAATTCAGCCTGGTCGTTCAAGCAGCCACCTACCTGGCTTTCTACAGCTTCTTACGCCCCAGTGAATACTGTCACCATCCCAGTTGTAAAGTGTTACGTAGACGCCACCTCACACGCCATCAGACTTACTTCATCTTGCTCCTTAGGGTGTCCAAACACAATAGTCCGGTCCAGGGGTTGACATCAAACCTTTCCAAACTCTCAAAGCCTGGTGCCCCGTGTCCATCCTAGATCAATTTTTGGCCCATATGTTTGATCCCTCGCAGGACAGCCCATTACTACCGTTCCCGATTAGTACCCCAGGCAGCAACCAGTTCATTAGTCACGTCAGGTTCCTTTTGAGCAAATTAGGCCAGGACCTTGGTCATTTTCTTGGACATTCTTTCGCATTGGAGCAGCATCAGCAGCCTCACGAAACGCGGTCCCAGTCCACGCGATCAAAGATGGGCAGGCGGGAATCCACCTGCTTTACTCGATACATCTCCAATCCACAAGTGGAAATGTCCTGAGCCTTCAGCAACTTTGCCCCGTAGTGTCTTGTTGTACATAAATAAATAATTACCTCCCTAAACCAAGTCTTTTGCGGCCTTCTCTTGGCATATCGCCCAGCAGACCAGGGCTCACCGCCCAGCTCACCAGGGCTTACCTTACAGCAGACCAAGGGCACAACTCAGGTCTATTTTATGTTGTTAGTCTTGTGACGTATTTATGTGTTCTTTCATATCTCTTACAGCGGAGGGCTCCGACCATAAATATATAAATAAATAAACACACACACACACACAACATCTTCCAAAATTCAAATTTCCTATAGAGTAAAATCAAATTTGAATAGAAAAGATTAGAATACAATAGAAAATAATAGAAAAGAATAACATAGACATAACATAGAAAAACAATAGATAATAATAGATTAAAATATATTATATATCATATTTTATTCTATTCTGTTCTATTGTTTTTCTAGTCTTTTCTTTTCTATTATTTTCTATTCTATTCTATTCTATTCTATTCTATTCTGTATATATAGAATTAAATTGAATTATAATAGAAAAGACTAGAATAGAAAAAACAATAGAACAGAATGTAAAAAATATATATATATATATTGTGGCAGCAGGCAGGTAAAGTCACCTGGTTGTATCCAGGATGGTAAATATGTGTGTCCTAGATTCAGGCTTTATGCAGACTTTTACAATTAGAGGGGAAGAGTTAATGAGCCCAGCTGAAGTAAGTGGGCTCATTAAGGCCTCTACAAAAAACCCCAGCATGCATAGGGAGATGCTCCATCCTGGAACCAGTTTTGTGTGTATAGACTGGGGAGTCTGAGATCTGTTCTGTGCGGTGAGTTAACGCCTGTGTGGCAAACCTCTACAACAGAGACAGGGACTGGGGCAGCACAAGGCTGCACCCAGTTGTTAGACAGGGAATCTACGTGTGTAGTTAGAGGTCAAGCTGACCAGGATTTATTTTCATGTTTTATTTTGTTTGGCTGTTATATGTATCACTGCATGTAGCCTAAATAAACCGGATCTTTTGTTTTTTGAACCTACACCGCTGTCTGCTGTGCCTGACTTTGTGTTGTGAACCCATCCAGGGGGTCACACACACCCGCTACCGAGCGAACCCCTCACAATATATATATATATATATATATATATGGACTGCTTCTGATAAAGGTAGCAGATAATTACAGTGCCAGGTCTTTAGTGGGCCTGTGCTTCCCTCTGGGCGAATCCGGTATACTAGCAGTCCTGGCAACTGCTTGCAGATGATGTAGGGCTGCGACTTTCACCGATCAGCCATCCCTGTGTTTCCCAGGGACACCCGAGTTCCTCAGTAACACTCTGTCACCAGGCTGCAAATCATGTACTCTCACCTTTAGGTCAAAGTTTTGCTTGTTCCGCTGTCTGAGGCAGCCTGGGCTTTCTCATATGCTGTCTTCAGGCTCTTCCTCTGGCAGTCCTCATACCCTCTGTGTGACACCATTGAGGTATGATCTAAAGAGGTGCCAGATGCTAAGTCCACTGGCAGTCGAGCTTCCCTACCGAACATCAGCCTATATGGTGAATAGCCTGTGGCATCGTTTTCAGTGCTATTATAGGCATGTACAATAGCTGCAAAGTGTCTGCTCCAATGCTGTTTCTTTTCAGCCATAAGAGTCCCAAGCATATCCAGGAGGGTGCGATTAAAGCGTTCTGGCTGGGGATCTCCTTGAGGGTGGTAGGGGGTGGGTCTTGACTTCTGAACACCCAACAGGTCTAACAGTCTTTTAATGAGTCTACTCTCAAAGTCTCTCCCCTGGTCAGAGTGAATATGCTGAGGTAGGCCGTAGTGGACAAAGAACTTCTCTACCAGAATTTTGGCCACCGTAGATGCTTGCTGGTCCTTAGTTGGGAATGCCTGGGCATACCGGGTGAAGTGATCGGTCACCACCAGAACATTTCCCTGTTCACTCCAGTCAGGCTCCAAACATAGAAAACCAATACATACCAATTGCAGTGGTCCTCGACTTTGAAGATGGTCCATTGGGGCAGCTCTGTGGGGTAAAGTCTTCCTCTGTATACAGCGTATGCAGGAGTGACAATATCCCACATACAGGGCCAATAGAACTGGTCTTGTACCAGTTTGAATGTCCTCTCAGACCCTAGGTGGCCATGATTGTCATGTAAGGCACTCAGCACCATTTCCCTATGTTTTCTCGGTAAGAATAGCTGCCACTTATCTTCAGGATCACCTGAGGAGCCTTCGGTAGACCACCCCATTGCGTCACTGCAGTCAATCCCATTCCTTGTGAACTGGTCGTGCTAATGTTGGAGAGTCTGTTAGCAGTAGATTTGGGCGTGGCCCTCTAGGGCCTTCAGTGTTAAACTACATAGGGGATCTGCTATCGGTCCTCCTAACATCTGGTGTCCCCATCATTCCTCCTTAAATCTGGTGTCCCCATCGGTCCTCCTAACATCTGGTGTCCCCATCGGTCCTCCTAACATCTGGTGTCTTCATCAGTCCTCCTGACATCTGGTGTCCCCATCAGCCCTCCTTACATCTGATATCCCCTTCAGTCCTCCTAACATCTGGTGTCCTCATCAGTCCTAACATCTGGTGTCCCCATCAGTCCTCCTAACATCTGGTGTCCCCATCAGTCCTCCTAACATCTGGTGTCCCCATCGGTCCTCCTAATATCTGGTGTCCCCATCAGTCCTCCTAACATCTACCCCCCCCCCCGGCTCCTCCAGACAAAGTTGCTGTGTGGAAAGAGATTGAGCTGCGGCGCCGCCCATCCCTCGCCCCTTTCCATAAGTGCCGCAGCATCTCTATTGTAGCCATCCGCCAAGCCTACTTTTGGTCTTTTTGAAAATGTTCTCTCCGCGGACCTCTAGCGGGCGGTGGCGAAAATCGTGAATTACCGAATTTCCCGGGAAAAGATTAAATCGGGAACAGAGTCCTAATCCCGGGTATGTCCCGGGAAATTCAGGACATTTGGCAACTATGATCTTCCCCCAGCGTCCCTCCCCAGTCATGTGGCCCCTCCACTAAGGTACTCTTGGCTCCGGGAAGTTCTTAAGCAAACCATAACACAGAACTTTAGGATGACCAAGTGAAAACAGAGCTAGCAGCACTAAATTCAAAGAGTCATCCCTACTTTATATTAAAACAAGTTCTGAGGTTTTTCTAACATGTATTTAGGTGTTAGGTTTTGTAGAGTAAGGCCATCCATGTTAGAAATGTTTACAGATCGATTGGAGAAAAGACTCTCTCTCTCTCATATAGAATGTCATGTATCTGATGGAAGATTGGGAGGACAAGGGCAACTTCACTTGCATCTCCAGGCCAAGTGCCCCAGAATGTGACAGAGATGGTGATGTGGTATAGAAGGTACACGAGTGCCGGAGGAGGATCCTGAAAGAACTTCAGACCAGAGATGTCAACTGGTTGGAATCCGCAGGATGTGCGGGCAGGAGTATCCCATGAGCAGTTGGCGGGGCCACAGGAAGATTCAACAAAAGTTAAAAAGGAACTCCAGCTTGGCAGTCCCTTGGGGCCCTATCCAGTTTTTAAGTGTATGTGGGTAAGAAATGTTAATATAAAGAGACCATTATTTTTAACTAAATAACTTTACAAGGTCCAGTGATGTCCAGATTGTGTTCCACATCATACCCAACCATTTAAAGGTCAAAAGAAAGGAACACCAACACCTGGTATTCGTCTAAATATTGACAATTATTTGTTATTTTTATTACCGGAAATTATCTAGTGCTTTACATATTGTATATGTAGCACCCTGGTCCTAAACAGGGCTGCTCGGAAATTTAGTTTGCTAGGTGGTCACTAGCCTGGCTAATTGTTAGGATGTTCCACTGACTTTTGCCCTAAACCTGAATATGGTGCACCTCTCTCTTCTGTCACTAGGTGACATTGCCGCCTGTGGTATTAGAATGACAAGGGCATGGTGAATTCAGGTTAGGAGTTGATAAGTTGTCCCAGCCAATTGGTAGAAGTCTCTTTGGCCCCATGGCCTGCTGAGAGAGCCTATTTATTCGGGAGAAGTCAGGTGATCGGGGTTCTGTGCCACCTGGATGGCTGTCTGGGTGGACGTGTGTTATATTGCTAGGCCAGAAGTCTGAGGCCTATCCGGGAGCACCTGGCCGCTAGGTTGTTACACTAAGCAGTGTGGGGTTGGGGCTTCATGTCGGGAGCCTAACCAAGTTGCAGAGGTTCAGCCAGATGGGGATGTTGCCAAAGGTGGAGGAGAAGCAGGTGTCATAAGGGACAACCACTCCGTTTACCAGAGGCAAGTTAGGATCAAGGTCCAAGGTAAAGGGGAAACAGTTGCCACTAAGGGACAACCTCTCCTGTTATCAGGGGCCAGTACATGAAGTCTGAAGAAGTTCTAGAGCAGCCTTTTTCACTAGCCGGGGACAGTGAAGACGTGGGAAAGCTTCAGCAGAGTCAAGTCAGGGACCCAGCAGGTAGCGCGGGTGAAGCTTGAGGAGTATACAGCAGGTCAGGGCCGCTGATAGGCCAGTACAACTGACCCTGACCAGCAGGGGGGCCGGGCAACCTGAACAGAGAACTAATTAATGTAAAAAAATAAAATAAAATCCTCCAGCCACCATGACCAAACATCATCCCCACCCCACCAAATTTTTACATTTTTTTTATTCCAATAGCTCAATGTGTTTATGTAGGTGGCGGCAGGGGGAGGGACTATTTCTCCTATATCGGGTGCAGAAGAATGTCAGAATGTCTCTTCCGTGCCCGCGTCCTCTATAGTGCCTTCCCTGGCACCACGGAGTGATTCCTCCCCCTCTGTTCCTCACTTGGCCTGAGAGAAGAAGCAGTGAGGCGAGTGGCGGCGCCGGCGGGAGAAGAAAAAAAAAGGCATCTGACTGGAATAGTTTGAGGGCACTCGCACTTCAGTCCAGGCAGCAGCAGGATCAGGGAGGAAGTGACTCCTGGGGCTCGGCTAACACAGGTATGTGCTTGGTTGGGGGGGGGGGGGGATTCAAGATCCATTACTACTGCAGCAGCATCTATACATTATGGCATTGGCGGCATGGGTGGCACTGTCTGCAGGTAGTACATGCGTTATGGGCCATTGTCAGGAATCTGCCCGTTCCGTGCGATCGGCTCTCCATACGCGCACGCGCGTTCGTGCCGCGGGTCGTCGTGGGCACGAGCGTTTTCCGACGTGCGCAGGTGCACGTCGTTCGTATGTGCGCACGGTGCACGCACGCACGGGCGAGCGTTAGCACGATTGGCGCCAGTGGCCCTTTTTAAAGGCACAGCTGCAGGGGCTCTGTGCTGTCTCGTCTGCAGCTTGTACCCGAAGTTACCTGCTATTCTGCCTGAACCCTATCTGATACCTGACCCGGCTCCGTCTGACCTTGCTGATCTCTCCTGCTCCGACCCCGGCTTGTTTGACCCTTCTTGGACTGATTCTTGTTGCCGAACCTCTGCTTGTTACCTGATTCCTCTGCTGGCTCCTGCTTGCTCCTGTGTCTGCTACTTCCTTATCCTGAGATCCAGCCATCCTGATTCCACGGTCCGTGGTCTTCTCCCAGCTGCCTTCTTGCTACAGAGAGCTCCTGCTCCTCATCTACCTATCATCTGCTGCTGCACCTGGCTGGACTCTCCTACCCCGCTGCGCTCCGGTCTCCCTGTTCCCATTCCAGAGAGACTAGAACCAGAGCCGTAAGAGAGGCCCCCTTCCACTAAGTCAGACTCACTATCTGAAGATCATAACAGTACAAGACAGCCATGTCTGAGTCTGCGGAAGGGGCCTCCGCCATGAAGGAGATCTGCTCCCACCTTGCGGCTCTCACCCAGGCCGTGAAGTCTCTGCAGGATGGCTACACCAGGTTGGAGGAGCGTGTCCAGCATCTCTCTACCCTGGGTTCACCAGACACTACACCTCAGCCTTCTCCTGTTCAGCCAGCCGCCCATTCTGCAATCATGATGCTTCCACCTGAGCCTAGGGTTCCCATTCCGGAGAGGTTTTCGGGGGACCGCTCCAAGTTCCGGGCTTTTCGCAACGCCTGCCAGCTATACTTTGCCCTCCAGCCCAGGACTTTCTCCCTGGAGGCAACTAAGGTGGGGTTTGTTATCTCTCTCCTGCAAGAAGAACCTCAATCCTGGGCCCACCACCTTCTGGAGAATGACAGTCCCCTCACTCAGACTCTCTCCACCTTCTTCGAAGGGATGGCGCAACTTTACGACGATCCCCAGCGGGCTGCCACCGCTGAATCCGCATTAACTGCGCTCCAGCAGGGCCGTAGGACGGCTGAGGACTATGTCTCGGACTTTAGACGCTGGAGCGCAGATACCCAGTGGAACGAGTCGGCCCTAAGACACCAATTTCGCATGGGCCTGTCTGAGGCCCTCAAGGACGAGTTAGCCCGTGTTGGTACCCCTGACGCCTTAGAGGACTTAATTGCTCTGGCCATTCAGATTGACCGAAGGCTTCGCGAGCGTAGGGCCGAACGCTCTTCCCAACCTCTGAGACCTGCCTGGATGACCGCCAGAACCCCGTCTTCCACACCTTTCTTCGCTCCTCCCCCTCAAAGGGGGCCTGCCAGCGTTTCTCCTGCTCCTGAGGAACCTATGCAGCTTGGATTACTCCGACCTACCCTGTCTCCGGAGGAGCGAGCCCGCCGCCGACAGATGAACTTGTGCCTATACTGTGGCGGCTTCGGACATTATGTGGCCAACTGTCCTGTTAAGTCACGTAAGTGCCTCTCTTCAGTGTCTCGCAGTTCCTTAAACCTGCCTTCCAACTCTCTCCATGTTGCCCTTCTGCTCTCGTTTCAGCTTCCGGAAAGAACGATCCACGTCAACGCCATCCTTGACTCCGGAGCCTGCGGTTGCTTCATTGACGCTGCCTTCACCAACCTACATTCCATTCCACTCCAGAAAAAACCTCATGGACTCTCTATCTTCTTGGCCGATGGTTCCCAGATTAAGTCCAGCCGAGTCACCCAGGAGACCCTTCCACTACCCACCTCCACCTCCTGCCGACATACGGAACTGTTAACTCTTGATGTCATTTCATCCCCACTCTTTCCTGTGATTCTGGGCATCCCATGGCTGCAGGCCCACAATCCCTCCATTGACTGGACTTCTGGGGAGGTGAGGTTCCTCTCCCCTTACTGCCAGGACCACTGTCTTCCTGGGGCTTCTGTACAACCCGGAACGCTTCTCTGCCTAGACCCAGGCCTGGACTTATGTCAATCAGTCCCCGAGCCTTACCACGAGTTTCTGGATGTCTTCAGTAAACGGGGGGCTGATTCCTTACCCCCGCATCATCCCTACGACGTGTCTACCCTTTATCCGAGAAGGAACAAGAGGCTCTGAAGGCGTACATCTCCGAGAACCTCAAGAAGGGGTTCATCCGTCACTCCACGTCTCCTGCCGGGGCTGGGATATTCTTCGTTACTAAAAAAGACCAGACCCTTCGACCTTGTGTGGACTATCAAGAGTTGAACAGAGTCACGATTAAAAACCGCTATCCCCTACCCCTGATTCCAGAACTCTTCCAAAAACTGAGGTCGGCTTCTATCTTTACCAAGTTGGATTTGAGAGGAGCCTATAACTTGGTCCGTATACGAGCAGGTGACGAGTGGAAAACTGCATTCCGAACTCGCTTTGGGCACTACGAGTACCTGGTGATGCCTTTCGGGTTGTGTAACGCCCCAGCCACCTTCCAGCACTTAATTAATGATGTCTTCCGGGATTTCTTGGATATTTTCGTCATCGTATATCTTGATGACATCCTGATCTTCTCCAGGTCCCTGGAACAGCACCGGGGACACGTCGGCAGAGTACTACTTCGGCCCCGGCAACATGGACTCTACGCTAAAGCCGAGAAATGTAAATTCGAGCAACAGGAGATCCAATTCCTCGGCCTTGAAATCTCCCCAGCAGGCATCAGGATGGACCCGCAAAAAGTCGCTGCTGTCCTCGAATGGCCAGCCCCCACCGACAAAAAAGGCATCCAGCGCTTTGTGGGTTTCGCCAACTTCTATAGAAAATTCATTAAAGGGTTCTCAGCCATTATCTCTCCCATCACCCAGCTTACCAAGCAAAATATGCGGTTCCTTTGGGGTCCTGAAGCCCAGGCCGCCTTCAAGAGACTCAACGACTTGTTCACCTCTGCTCCTATCCTCAGTCACCCGGATCCATCTAGACCCTATATTCTGGAGGTAGATGCCTCTGAGATAGCAGTAGGGGCGGTGGTCTCCCAGCGCTTAGGTAAAGACGACCTGATGCACCCCGTGGGGTTCTTTTCCCGAAAACTCTCTCCGGCGGAGAGGAATTATGATGTGGGCGACCGGGAATTACTTGCCATTAAGTCTGCTTTGGAGGAGTGGAGATACTTACTCGAGGGGGCGGTACACCCCGTGCTCATCTACACAGATCATCAAAAAATCTCGAGTACCTCCGTACCGCTAAACGCCTAAAACCTCGGCAGGCCCGCTGGGCCCTCTTTTTCTCCCGGTTCTGTTTTCACATAACCTACCACCCTGGATCAAGAAACGTTAAGCCAGATGCACTCTCCCGCATGTTTGACAGCCCCAAGGACACCGCACCCCCGGATACCATCCTCCCTGCTAACACCTTTCTACTCATCCAACCAGACCTAGTGTCTCTGCTAAAGAGTGCTTCCTCCACATCTTCCTGTCCCCCGGGAATCTCACTAGCATCCAGGGAAGGCCTGCTTTGGAAGGACAACCTGATCTTCGTCCCTGAAGATGTGAGAGTTAAGGTCTTGGGTCTCCTCCATGACCATCCGCTCGCTGGGCACTTTGGTGTCCGCAAGACTTTGGAGCTGGTACAGCGCTCCTTCTGGTGGCCAGGCATGATGGAGTTCAGCAAGCAGTATGTGAATTCTTGCCCCGTATGTAGCCGGAATAAGGTTCCCAGAAATCGGGCCTGGGGGCTGCTTAAACCTCTTCCCGCACCCGACCGCCCTTGGCGGATGATTACTATGGATTTCATTGTGGAACTTCCCCCTTCTGAGAACTGCACTGCCATCTTTGTAGTTTGTGACCGTTTGTCTAAGATGGCCCACTTCCTACCCTTAAAGGGAACCCCTTCCGCGACCGAGACTGCCCACATTTTTATCAAGGAAATAATCAGGCTTCACGGGGTACCCACCAATATTGTATCTGATAGAGGGGTTCAATTCACCTCCCGTTTCTGGCGAGCCCTATGTGAAGCTTTGAAAATAGAATTGGCCCTGTCCTCCGCCTACCACCCACAGACCAATGGGCAAACGGAACGCACCAACCAAACCCTCGAGCAATATATTAGATGTTTTTCTTCCTTTGTTCAAGACGATTGGGTCTCCCTGTTACCTCTGGCGGAATTCGCCTACAACAATGCCAGCCATGCTACCACTGGGCAGTCTCCGTTTTTCGCTAATTACGGTTTTAACCTGTCTTTTCTCCCCGATATCCTTACAGAATCTCATGTTCCAGCAGTACAGGACACGGTATCCTTTCTTCAGCAGAATAACCGGACCCTGCAGGAGGCCATAACCAAGGCTCAGGCTGACAGCAAGAGGAGCTTTGATCGAGGAAGAAGGGGAGAATTGATCCTTCAAGTCGGGGACCAGGTATGGCTGTCTTCTTCTAATTTAAAATTAGCATGTCCCTCCAGGAAATTGGCACCCAAGTTTCTGGGCCCGTTTCCTGTTAAGAGGAGGATTAACGAGGTGTCTTATGAATTGTCTCTACCCGATTCCATGAGAATACACCCAGTCTTTCATGTAGCTTTACTTAAGCCTGCTGTACCTGATCCCTTCCCTGGTAGAGAGACAAGGCCACCTGACCCTGTGCTGATTGATGGCAGTGAGGAATTTGAAGTGGAGGCCATCCTGGATTTTAGAAGACGACAGGGACAAGGTCAGTTTCTAATTAAATGGAAGGGCTATGGCCCGGAGAATAATTCATGGGAACCTGCTACTAATGTACATGCTAATAGACTAATCCAGGCCTTCTTTGCTGCACACCCGGAGAAAAGAGCCACTAGGGGCACCCGGAGGTTGCCCCTTGTGGGGGGGCAATGTGAGGAATCCGCCCGTTCCGTGCGATCGGCTCTCCGTACGCGCACGCGCGTTCGTGCCGCGGGTCGTCGTGGGCACGAGCGTCTTCCGACGCGCGCGGGTGCACGTCGTTCGTATGTGCGCGCGGTGCACGCACGCACGGGCGAGCGTTAGCACGATTGGCGCCAGTGGCCCTTTTTAAAGGCACAGCTGCAGGGGCTCTGTGCTGTCTCGTCTGCAGCTTGTACCCGAAGTTACCTGCTATTCTGCCTGAACCCTATCTGATACCTGACCCGGCTCCGTCTGACCTTGCTGATCTCTCCTGCTCCGACCCCGGCTTGTTTGACCCTTCTTGGACTGATTCTTGTTGCCGAACCTCTGCTTGTTACCTGATTCCTCTGCTGGCTCCTGCTTGCTCCTGTGTCTGCTACTTCCTCATCCTGAGATCCAGCCATCCTGATTCCACGGTCCGTGGTCTTCTCCCAGCTGCCTTCTTGCTACAGAGAGCTCCTGCTCCAGAGGATCCTCATCTACCTATCATCTGCTGCTGCACCTGGCTGGACTCTCCTACCCCGCTGCGCTCCGGTCTCCCTGTTCCCATTCCAGAGAGACTAGAACCAGAGCCATAAGAGAGGCCCCCTTCCACTAAGTCAGACTCACTATCTGAAGATCATAACAGCCATAAAGCATGTGCTGCTTGCAGACAGTGCCACCCTTGACGCTAATGCCATAACACATGTGCTGCCTGCAGAGACAGTGCCCCCCCATGCCGCCAATGGCATTATTGGCAGCCTGGGTGGCACTGTCTGCAGCACAATATGGCGTTGGCGGCATGGGTGACGTCAGGCAGCACATGTGTTATGACATTAGTGTCATGGGTGGCACTGTCTGCAGCACATTACAGCATGGATGGCACTGTCTGCAGCACAATATGGCTTTGGCGGCATGGGTGACACTTTCGTCAGGCAGCATATGCGTTATGGCATTAGTGTCATGGGTGGCACTGTCTGGGCCATAAAACATGTGCTGCTTGCAGACAGTGCCAGCCATGCCATAATGTGCTGCAGACAGTGTCCCCCTTGACGCTAATGCCATAACACATGTGCTGCCTGCAGAGACAGTGCCCCCCATGCTGCCAATGGCATTATTGGCAGCATGAGTGGCACTGTCTGCAGCACAATATGGCATTGGCGGCATGGGTGACACTTTCATCAGGCAGCACATGCATTATGGTATTAGTGTCATGGGTGGCACTGTCTGCAGCACATTACAGCATGAGTGGCACTGTCTGCAGCACAATATGGCTTTGGCGGCATGGGTGCCACTGTCTGCAGGTAGCACATGCGCATGTGCTGCCTGCAGAGACAGTGCCACCCATGCTGCCAATGACGTAATGTGCTGCAGAGACCGTTTCAAGGCATGGGTCTAGGGAGGGGCCAGGGGTGGAGTTTGAGGTGGGGCTGAAGGAGGGACCAGGGGTGGAGCTGAAGGGGGCCTCATATAGGCTGCATGGGGCTCCATGATTTCTACCAGTGGCCCTGCAGCAGGTTAGCTGTGGAAGAGCTCAGGGGATCCAGCGGCGGCTGGGATCTTGGAAGTCTAGAGACTGGGAGCTCAGTGTGAAGATCTTCAGTGGGATACTGTGAGATGTGAGAGAAGATCTGCAACGGGATACTATAAGTTACGTGTGCAGATCATGGCGGCCATCTTCTACACACAAAAAACAATATGAGAGGGGTGAATGGGCCGATTAGTCTGCCTCTTTGATTCCCCCTTTACTTTCCTCCTTTACCCAGTGGGAATTTGATCCGTTTTTTGCAACTTGAGCTCAGGAGATACCAAAGAGTATCCATCACGGATTTATCTGTGTTCACTTACGCCTCAAGAATTTTTACTAAACACACTGAAGATCTAATCTTTATGAGTTTTGTGTAATCAATCGTACCAATTTCCTCCTTTGGAAACGGTGATCTCCCTATTTAGGACACCCTTTTACGAAGGAATAATTCAGAACATTATTATCAGCTCCTGAAGAAGTGTCATTGTAGACACGAAACATGTAGAGCACCAAAAATATATGTAACCGTTGACTGTATGATTGATATCCTTGATCCCTCATTTGTATAGATATATACTTTGTTTTTTTCTTTTCCTTTTTGGAAATTTGAAAAGGTTGTTATTATGTTTGATAGGATGTCAATTAGGTCTTAATTGTGCAATTTTAAGGAGGAAACTTTTTCCCTTTTTTTGTATAAAAGGGAAATTGAACTTTTTCCTGTTCTTTTTAAATTGTCTTTTTTATTTTAAATAAATAGAAATAATTATTTTTCATACTGGTTGTGTTTACAACTTTCTTTATGCCTAAAAAGTCCAACTGAACCCACATTTTTTTGAGGTCTTTTTGTGTGAAGGTTCTTTCATTTCTTTTTTATTTTTTTCCCCTCATTTCCCTGTCAATATTTATATTCACGTGTGCAGATCTATACTGACTGAAAGTTCAGTTACTATGGAAGACAGAAGTTCTACAAATACAGTGCTCTGCATAAAGCTTAAAAGCTCTCTACCCATATCGCTGTCTGCCTATTACTATTTTTGTTCTGCGGAGTCTGCCAATTGCTTTTGCATCTGCCTAAAGGTGTCCTGGCCCTAAACCCTCTCTCCCCCAGTTCTTGTTAAGAGACAAAAAAATGTTTTTGTTGCATTCAAAAAGTGACTGGCGCCCATGTTTCCAACTTCCATTACACCCACCATGCCCAGTGACCTGCACCCTGAGGTGGAATGTCAGCTGCCCCTGACTCTGGAGGTCACCTTCAGGCCTCTGAAGGACGGGGGCACTGCTTCATATATTCACATTAGTCCCTGCCCTCAAGAAGCTTACAATCTAAGGTTCCTATCTCTCATACACTCACATACTGGGGCCAATTTAGACAGGAGCCTGTTAACCTACCAGCATGTCTTTGGACACATGGAGGATATGGGGGTAAATGGGGGAAACCCATGCAAGCAGAGGGAGAATATGCAAAATCCATGCAGATAGTGTCCTGGTTGGAAGTTAAACTGAGGACCCCAAAGGTGCAAGGCAGAAGTGTAAGACACTATTGCCTAAATTTGAAATAATATCCAGTATGGGCAATGATATCATTAGGAACCCCTTCTCCAGAATTCCCAGAATCTTGGATAAACATAATAATAACTATTCCCCAAAATGTTCTTCTCCTTGTGATCCTCACATCAGTAGATGGAAATAATAACTTGCCGCCATTGCTGCTAAAGGTAGAAGAACCAATCGCCAGCTTTCCTATACTTAAAATTGTAGATTTTCTGTCTACAGCAAGGATAATAAATAAAATACACAAAATTATAGACAACTGGAAGGGACAAATACCCACTGATGGCATTTTAGTTTAGGGACGGCTTCTTGCCTGATTAAAAAAATATTTCACAGAAAGTCTGCAGGAAGGAAGTCGGTTTGTTACCATAATAGTTGTGTAAATTATGGTAAGAATACAATTTAATTATTTGTTACACTGAAATATTCCTAGGAGGAGGAAGGTTCTTCTCTCCATCTGCTGCAGACTGGTAGAGGTAAGACCGGCCATGGAGAAGTCCTCCCACCACGGATGGGAGATGGAAGAGTGAGAGGAAGAAAGTGAAATAGAAAGGGGAAAGAGGAGGAAGGAGAATGAGGAAAACAAAAGGAGAATAAATGGGGTTAGATATAAAGGTAGACAGGCAGAGAGAAGAAGAGGCAAGAGATATAAGAAGATGACATAAAAGTATGAAAGGTGAGAGGACCCTGGAGGGAATGACAATGGAGAGTATGTACAGGAGAGGAGTATGGAGGGTATGGCAATGGAGAGTGGATGCAGGAGAGAAGCAAGAAGGGTATGGCAGAAGCAATATGTTTAGGGGAGGAATGTGAAGGATATGGCAATCAACAGTATGTGCAGAAGAGGAGTGTGTGTGTGTGGGGGGGGTATGACAATGGACATTGAGTACAGTAAAGGAGTGTGGAGGACATGACAGTGGACAGTGCGTGAAGGAGAGGAGTAAAGAGGGTGTGGCAGTGGGCAGTATGTACAGGAGTGGGGAGGGTATGATAGTGGGCCATATGTACAGGAGAGGAGTGTGGAGGGTATGATAGTGGGCAGTATGTACAAGAGATGAGTGTGGGGAGTATGACAGTGGACAGTATGTACAGAAGAGGAGTGTGGAGGGTATGATAGTGGGTAGTATGTACAGGAGAGGAGTGTAGGGGGTATGACAGTGGACAGTATGTACAGAAGAGGAGTGTGGAGGGTATGATAGTGGGCAGTATGTACAGGAGAGGAGTGTATGCCAGTGGGCCGTATGTACAGGAGAGAAGTGTGGAGGGGTATGATAGTGGGCATTTTGTACAGTAGAGGAGTGTGGAGGGTATGACAGTGGGCAGTAACTAACTGTGTTACACAAGCTTGGCACACCCTCTGTATTTTCTACTACAAGAAATAACGTTAAGAGTGTGTGAGCTCTACACAGTCATACAACATAAAGCATATATACTCGGCTCTATGTACCATAATGACACTTTGGGGACAGTGACTAAGACATCGAGGTTTTGGTGGCAACATCAATCCTTCCTCAACAATTGCCAGTTGTTTCCCTCTTGTGAGCATATTTGGAGATTTCTGTCTACATTAAGAGACATGAGTCCCTGGCTGTGTATGTAAACCTTGTCTTGAGCTATTGAACTTCTTGAGCAACAAGGTAGCTTACAGTAGGTAAGAAAAACTGGAAACCCCAACAAAAAAAGTGTCCATTTGCTAGCTGCATAAAAGAATACAATATGTTCATATGCCATGTTGTATGTTTACCTGACAAAAAAATATATTTTTCAACATTTTTTTCTTTTACTCCCAATCATAATAGATATACATTATATCCATATAAACTTTAAGTCCTCATTTAACATATTTCTACTTTTGGATAAAGTGGAGAAGGGCTAGAGCCTAGGACAGGGTCATATAACTATTAGTGTCCCCATAGGGTAGATCCATCCTCCCTATTTGTCCTATTGACCATAGGGATGAGCCGAACACCCCCCGGTTCGGTTCGCACCAGAACTTTCGAATGGACCGAAAATTCGTACGAACTTTAGAACCCCATTGAAGTCTATGGGACTCGAACGTTCAAAATAAAAAGTGCTAATTTTAATGGCTAATTTGCAAGATACTGTCCTAAAAAGGGTTTGGGAACCCGGCACCTGCCCCAGGGGACATGGGTCAATGCCTAAAATGTTTTTAAAAACGGCTGTTTTTTTGGGAGTACTGATTTTAATGACGATTAAAATTAAAAAAAAGTGAAATATTCCTTTAAATATCGTGCCTGGGGGGTGTCTGTAGTATGCCTGTGAAGTGCCACGTGTTTCCCGTGTTTAGAACAATCCCTGCACAAAATGACATTTAACGGAAAAAAAGTAATTTAAAACTGCTTGCGGTTTTAACGTAATGTCTGGTTCCGGCAATATGGATGAAAATCATTGAGAAAAATGGCATGGGTAGCCCCCCCCCCCCCGCCCATTACCAGCCCCTTTGGGTCTTGTATGGATATTAAGGGGATCCCCGTACCAAAATTAAAAAAGGAAAGGCGTGGGGCCCCCAGGCCCTATATACTCAGAACAGCAGCATACAGGCAAACAAGACAGGGACTGTGTAGGTTTGTTGTGTTAAGTTGTATCTGTTTGTATTTTTGAACTGATACATTTTTAAAGTGTAGCTCCAGTCAAAAAATCTATTTTTAAGCTTTTTGGAAAACATAGGGAAGGGTTATCACCCCTGTATAATTTGTTTTGTCGTCCATCTTTTTTCATCTCACTTCCTGTTGTCTCCTTCCGTTTGCAAATAGGAGACGTTTGTAAGTTGGATGTTTGACAGTAGGGGCCTGCCCTATATGCTCTGCAGAAATGTGGGCCTAAGGTATTGGTGTTACCACAACATTGTAAGCCCTCAAAGTGACCCTTGGTGGGCGCTGGAGCGCCCTGCTGTGAACGATTATATCAAGAATTGTAATTACATGCTATTGTTGAACAGTGGTAAAAAAATTGGGCCTTTGGTGGTTGTGGTGCTGGTGCCACAACACTATAAGTCCTCACAGTTACTCTCGGTGGGTGCAGGAACGGGCCCTCCTGTGAAATATTATATCAAGAATTGTAATTATACTCCCCTGTTAAACAGGGACTAAAAAATTGAGCCTTAGGCACTGGTGCTGGTGCCACGATACTGCAACCTCTCCCATATACTCTAGTTGGAGTGCAGGAATGAGCCCTGCTGCAAAGCATTGCTTCAAAAATTGTAATTACATGCCCCTGTTAAACAGTGTCAGTGCTCTCTATCTCGGTCTTGGTGTCAGTGCTCTCTATCTCGGTCTTGGTGTCAGTGCTCTCTATCTCGGTCTTGGTGTCAGTGCTCTCTATCTCAGTGCTGGTGTCAGTGCTCTCTATCTCAGTGCTGGTGTCAGTGCTCTCTATCACGGTGCTGGTGTCAGTGCTATCTTGGTGCTGGTGTCAGCGCTCTCTATCTCGGTGCTGGTGTCAGTGCTCTCTATCTCGGTGCTGGTGTCAGTGCTCTCTATCAAGGTGCTGGTGTCAGTGCTCTCTATCACGGTGCTGGTGTCAGTGCTCTCTATCTCGGTGCTCTCTATCACGGTGCTGGTGTCAGTGCTCTCTATCTCGGTGCTGGTGTCAGTGCTCTCTATCTCGATGCTGGTGTCAGGGCTCAGTCTCTATCGCGGTGCTGGTTTCAGACAGTGAGGGAGATAGCAGCGGAGAAGCCAATCAGCAGGCAGTGCCAGCACCATGGCTGAGGATCAGCACTGGACTGGCACCTCCGGACCACCGCAGTGGAGCCCTGCATAGGTGGGGGTAAGGGTCGAGCAGAGGGAGGGATCAGGGGCTGAAGCACAGGTTGGCACACTGGGACACTGGCACAGGACTGCGCTGCCCTGACTGTGGCACTATTCATCTCCTGCACCCCCTTCATAGCCTGCCCTGACCTTGCCTCTCCTTCATGGCCTTAATGAGCTCCTGAATTGACAAAATTTCACAGATAAAAAAAGAATGCTTGTCGTTGTCAATCCCAGATTCACTTCATACATGTGTTATGTCAGTGTCCATGTTGTGGGACTATGTGTGCACAGCTAGTAAGTATTTTGTGGCTGAAAATATGACCTGGAGGTTTTTATGGTTCGCCTGCCATTAAAGTGAATGGGGTCTGCCGCAAACCGCAGGTTCGCGAACATTTGGGCACGATCGGGGATCGCGTTTGCGAAACATCCCGTCGGAAGTTCGCCCATCACTAGTGTCTGGGATCTTGGAAGTCTAGAGACTGGGAGCTCAGTGTGAAGATCTTCAGTGGGATACTGTGAGATGTAAGAGAAGATCTACAACGGGATACTATAAGTTATATATAGACTGTTGAAAGTTCAGTTACTATAGGAGACAGAAGTTCTACAAATACAGTGTGTGCTGCATCCAGCTTAATGGCCCTCTACCTGTATCGCTGTCTGCCTATTACTATTTTTGTTCTGCGGAGTCTGCCAATTGCTTTTGCATCTGCCTAAGGATGTCCTGACCCTAAACCAGTGTTGGCGAACCTTGGCACCCCAGATGTTTTGGAACTACATTTCCCATGATGCTCATCTACACTTCAGAGTACATGAGCATCATGGGAAATGTAGTTACAAAACACCTGGAGTGCCAAGGTTCGCCATCACTGCCCTAAACCCTCTCTCCCTCAGTTCTTGTTAAGAGACAAAAAATTTTTTTTGTTGCATTTAAACAGTGACTGGCGCCCATGTTTACAACTTCCATTACACCCACCATGCCCAGTGACCTGCTCCCTGAGGTGGAATGTCAGCTGCCCCTGACTCTGGAGGTCAACTTCAGGCCTCTGGAGGGTGGGAGCACTGCTACATATATTCACGTTAGTCCCTGCCCTCAAGGAGCTTCCAATCTAAGGTTCCTATCTCTCATACACTCACATACTGGGGCCAATTTAGACAGGAGCCTGTTAACCTACCAGCATGTCTTTGGACTCATGGAGGATATGGGGGTAAATGGGGGAAACCCATGCAAGCAGAGGGAGAATATGCAAAATCCATGCAGATAGTGTCCTGGTTGGAAGTTAAACTGAGGACCCCAAAGGTGCAAGGCAGAAGTGTAAGACACTATTGCCTAAATTTGAAATAATATCCAGTATGGGCAATGATATATATATAATACTGGGGCCAATTTAGACAGGAGCCTGTTAACCTACCAGCATGTCTTTGGACTCTTGGAGGATATGGGAGTACCTGGGGGAAACCCATGCAAGCAGAGATAGAATATGCAAACTCCATGCAGATAGTGTCCTGGTTGGAAGTTAACCCGAGGACCCCAGTGGTGCAAGGCAGAAGTGTAAGCCCTTGTACACACGGTCGGACATTCTGACAACAAAATCCGTCAGATACACACGGTCGGACAAAGTTGTCGGAAAATCCGATCGCTCAGAACGTGGTGACGTTATTTCGTTACGACGGGACCTCGTTCAGGCTAGTAGCCAATAGCTTTGGTCTAGGAATTTGATCTGAGCATGCGTGGCACTTTGTCCGATCGGAATTCTCTACAAACGATCGGACAAAGTCTCATTGGACCATGTTGTCGGAAATTTTTATAGCCCAGCTCTAAAACTTTGTCGGTCGGATATGCCGATGGAAACAGTCCGATGGAGCCCACACACGGTCGGATTATCCGACAACACAGTCCGATCGGACATTTTCTGTTGGAATGTCCGACCGTGTGTACAAGGGCTTAGACATTATTTCCTGAATTTGGAATAATATCCAGTATGGGCAATGATATCATTGGGAACCCCTTCTCCAGAATTCCCAGAATCTTGGATAAACATAATAACTATTCCCCAAAATGTTCTTCTCCTTGTGATCCTCACATCAGTAGATGGAAATAATAACTTGCCGCCATTTCTGCTAAAGGTAGAAGAACCAATCGCCAGCTTTCCTATACTTAAAATTGTAGATTTTATGTCTATAGCGAGGATAATAAATAAAATACACAAAATTATAGACAACTGGAAGGGACAAATACCCACTGATGGCATTTTAGTTTAGGGACGGCTTCTTGCCTGATTTAAAAAATATTTCACAGAAAGTCTGCAGGAAGGAAGTCGGTTTGTTACCATAATAGTTGTGTAAATTATGGTAAGAATACAATTTAGTCATCATTTGTTACACTGGAATATTCCTAGGAGGAGGAAGGTTCTTCTCTCCATCTGCTGCAGACTGGTATATGTACAGGAAAGGAGTGTATAGGGTATGATAGTGGGCAGTATGTACAAGAGAAGAGTGTGGGGGGTATGACAGTGGTCAGTATGTACAGAAGAGGAGTGTGGAGGGTATGAGAGTGGACAGTATGTACAGGAGAGGAGCGTGGAGGGTATGATAGAGGGTCATATGTACAGTAGAGTGTGGTAGGTATGAGAGTGGACAGTATGTACAGGAGGTGAGTGTGGAGGGTAGGGATGAGCTTGGTGTTCGAGTCGAACAGGCACATGGGTCAGTTGTCTCTGTCGAAGGCTGGAGAGGAGGATGGTGCCATTGTCACAAACCACCATTCTTGGCTTAAGATGGCATGGCGTCAACCACCTCTCGGCCTGCCCCTGCAGAACTGACAAAATATCTGTCCCTGTTTGGCTTCTGTCCCTCAAACAAACTAGCGCAAGCATGGCATGGCATCTTTTTGCCTAGCCCCTTGAACGCCTACGAAGCACCGCTGGTTCCGAGGACAGAGCACTAGAAGAGGCCATGGAGGAAGAAGAGGAGGGGGTGGAGGAGAAAGGTGTCTCACAACCAGTAGTAGCATTTTGGAGGCGTGGTGGCGGAACAACCTCCAACACTACTGCACCTTGTCCTGCATCCTTCCCAGCTGCTAGAAAAGTGACCCAATAGGCCGTGAAAGATAGGTAATGTCCCTGTCCATGCCTGCTGGACCATGAGTCAGCAGTAATATGCGCCTTACCGCTGACCGCCCTGTAAAGTGAGGCATTCAACCGCTGGGCATGTGGATGGCTGGGAGTGAACTTCTTTCGACGGTCCAGCAGCTGGAGCAGGGAAATTTGCTTGGTACAATCGGACATCGGTGTACTGCTAGCAGAGTGCCCGCAAGAACTTGGCTGTGACACACCTAATTCTACACCTTCGTTCCTCTCAGTGCAGGTTTCAGAGAGGACTGAAGGTCTAGTGGGGTTGGAGATCCCAGCTGATAAGGAGGAAGGAGAGGTCCGCATTGTTCTTTGGTGTGGGTCTTTAAGGTACGCTTGCCAACGAGCTGCATGGCAGGTCAACATATGTCTGGTCAAGCATGTGGTGCCCAAGCGGCTGATGTTTTGGCCACGCGAGATACACTTGAGACATATGTTGCAGATAGCAGCGGTGCGATCCGATGCACTCGTCTCAAAAAAGGCCCACACCAAAGAACTTTTGGAATAACGCGCAGAGGCAGCGCCCTTCACAGGTGGAGCTCTGCGGTGTGATTCAGTCGGTGTGCTGCCCCTAAGTCGGCCCCCGGAGGGCATCCTGCCTCGTTGGATATGTGCCTCCTCCTCCTCCTCCTCCTCCTCCTCTCTCCTATCAGGCACCCATGTGGAGTCAGTGACCTCATAATCCCCTCTCTCTTCATCACTGGAGCAAACCTGGCAGTATGCTGCAGCTGATGTAACATGACTGCCAGATTGCTGTCCTTCTTGAGCATCCCTTCTCTCTGCACTCACGCTACTGCCTTCCTCTAGCTGGGTATCATCATCAGAGCCTTCAAAACGCTGGGCATCCTCCTGGAGCATGTACCCAACACTGTGGTCAAACAGTTTGGGGGACTCCTCAGGAGGACATGGTGGGTCTAGGGAAGGAGTGACTGATGAAATTGAGATGAGGGAAAAGGATGCGCTGGCAGCTGCTTTGCTAGTACCCTGAGCCTGGGCGAGAGAGGATGAGGAGGATGAGGAGGGCTTGGTACAAGTCTTGGACACAAGTCTTCAGCATGATGCGGCTCAACACGTCCAGCTGCCGAAAAAAAAGAACAAGTGTGTCCCATGGCCACGTGCTGATGATGACAATGCACCGCATCCACGACCAGCACTGTTGTCTCTAGACACAGAGCCTGCTTGCCCTCTTTTATTGGCTCGTAACTGTCTGCCTCTCCTTGTTGGCCTTCCAGACATAGTAATGGCCTGCAGGGAGATTAGAAAACCAGCAATTGGGTAGCTTTAGGTGCACACTGAGCAGATGACACAGTACACCGACTATAATTACTGCAGCTGCCTGACTGTGTTACAGAAATAGAACAATACCAGCAATAAGGGGTAGCTTCAGGTGTATACTGTGCAGGAGGCACAAAACACCCACTGTAAATGCTGCAGATGACTGTATTACAGAACACCAGCAATAAGGGGTAGCTTCAGGTGTATACTGTGCAGGAGGCATACAACACCCACTTTAACTGCTGCAGATGCCTGTATTACAGAACACCAGCAATAAGGGGTATCTTCAGGTGTATACTGTGCTGGAGGCACACAACACTCACTTTAACTGCTGCAGATGCCTGTATTACAGAACACCAGCAATAAGGGGTATCTTCAGGTGTATACTGTGCTGGAGGCACACAACACCCACTTTAACTGCTGCAGATGCCTGTATTACAGAACACCAGCAATAAGGGGTATCTTCAGGTGTATACTGTGCTGGAGGCACACAACACCCACTGCAACAGCACTAGGTTTTCAAGCCACAAAGACACTGTCTCTGCCTATCCTGCTCTTTCCCTGACCGCCGCAACACACTACACAAGGCCGCAGCACTGGCGGCCTTATATAGTGTGGGGCGTATACTTAACCCCCCTGAGTTATAATTGGCCACAGGCATCCTGCCTGTGGCCAATTAAGGCTCTCCTCACTGCCGGCGCTGTGATTGGCCAAGCATGCGGGGTCACAGTGCATGCTTGGCCAATCATGAGCCAGCAATGCACTGCGATGGCGTAGTGCATTGTGGGCCGTTCGTGCCACACGAATATGGTGCGAACGGTCCACAAAGTTCTGAATTTGGCGAACGGCTGGTGTTTGAGTCGAACATGCGTTCGACTCGAACACCGAGCTCATCCCTAATTGACCGTTGTCACCTGGAGAGAGTAAGGATGGAGGAAACTTTATAGTTCTCACCAGAACAGGAATAGATGGGATCTCTTCCAATGGTGGCATCTGTTTGTGTGACAACAAATAAGAGAGGGGGGTGTTCCCTGTATTACACAGAGATGTCCCATACCCACTTGTGTAGGCAAGGTAAGAAGACGATGCTGAGACTAATTTCTAATCATCTCATGCATTTAATGGAAATTTTTTTGAAATTTTTACAAAAACCAGGACAAGCATCGAGTGTGACTGATAGTGGTGTAGGATGGATATCATACCTTTCCCTTTGAGGGAAGAGAGATACAACTTTCCAAAGTAATGCCGCGTACACACGTAGCAGACTATCCGGTGGACTTAGTCTGGCGGACTTTCCGCCGGACTTTCCGAACCAGCTACTTGCCCACACAGGGAACTTTGGCAGCGTACTAATACGGCGTACTAAGTCCGCCGGACTATCCGCCGTACTTTTGAAATGAACGCACTCGCCCTTAGTGGAAGAGTGTGTGGGAGTAAGACAATAATGGGGGGTATAGAAGTGTTTGTTTGAAGGTCCCCCGTATCTCTCGATCAGTGATTTTTTTTCCCAGTGTAGTTTACGTTTTTTTGATGGAGATGAAGACAGATGATCTATGAAGGTCTTTTAGACTTGTCGAGGAGTTATAAATCCACCAGGATAAGTTTCCTATTCTAGAATGCCAAACATTGGAGCCCTTATATTGGAATCCATAAGGGAGACAGGTGATACAAGTGTAGCAGTACCCCCGTGAGCTGCTGATTGACTTTATAGCCCACTGGTTACCCCAAACCTGCAGATCCCCTCTTACCTCTGACACTTTGGGTTCCATTCTGCAATGTGATGTTAGCAATGAGAAACGCACACAATACCATTGAACCACTTAGAAAAGTTTACAAACACAAGGGCATGAATGACCACAAATTCTGATTGGATTCATCAGAAAAAAAATACTTTCTCCCAGTTCCCAGCAGTCCAATCCCTGTACCTTTTGCAGAATATCAGTCTGTGTCTGATGTTTTTTGGCTTGTCTGACATTCCTTCTGGCTCCAGATCCTGCTTGCTGTTCTACTACGCTGTTCTCTGGCTCCCTGACGTTTTGGCTTGTATGGCTATCCGTTTCGGTTCCTTAACTCTGGCTATGTTTTGACTACTTTTGTTCTATTTACTTTTATTATTAAACAAGTGTGATTTAACTGGACTTCTGTCTCAGTATGATTCATGGTTTCTGACATCATGATGATAAAAACAATAATTTTATTACAATTTATTATTAAAAAGTTTCTGGGGACTTATTTTTGGGGATCTGGTCTGGAGATTTCCTTGGAGTTGGCCGCGCAGTCATCTGGGACCTGTCACGTGTCCCAGATGATTGACAGGAGGGAGGGGGCAGAGCTGAGCACTTCCTGCGCCGAGGGGAAGTGATGTCACCAGCCCAGGCACTGAAGGAGGCAGACTTCGAGGGACCCCCTAGCAACAGGCATTTAGAGGTGATTTAAAATTAATTTTTTCGAAATGTTTTATTTTTTTAGGAATTTTAATAAAAAAAATTTGTGTGTGGAACACCACTTTAAGTACTCAGGGTGGGCTCACCCACCTTTCCCTGTTATGATCAGTTACAATTAGATTAATCGCATTTTATCATATCTTCTACACGTACCTGAGCATCCGCCCCTGATGAGTGTCTTTCACACGAAACGCGTCAGCTTTTGGGATGCAGACATATGTTTATAGTACACCATCAATTCAGAACATCTCTCACCTTCTAATCATGGTTTTACTGTGTTTTTTCTATACTTTTATTCCCTCCGCAAGTCAGGGGCGGATCCAGGGGGGGGGCGACGGGGCAATTGCACCCTTCGAGAAAACATTAAAGACTGAGGCCGAGCGCGCCCAGATCTGCTCTGGTTACCTGGCCATCGGATGGGCTGGACAACTAGCAGCCATTCTAAGCATGAATTGCTGTTCAGAATCCTCGGGACTACACTCTCCGCCCCCTGTACCTCCCCCTGCAGCTTTTCAGCCTCTCTCCTGCAGGCTGCTGCTTGAGTGGGCGGGATGGGGGGCGTGTCTTTCCCCCCAGATCACGCTCGTCTGGAAGAGGGGAGATGTGTGCGGCTGCTGATCAGAGAGATCCGTGTGAAAGTTGCTGGAGGTGAGCTCTGCTGCCAGCACTGCATTGTGGGTCTTTTTATGGGCACCTCTATGCTGAGTTACTGCAGATTAGTATAGAGGTGCTGTGAGGTGAGGAATGAGATCTTCAATTATTTTCATGACAAGTGATTATGACTGGCCCCAGTATATTCCCTCCTGAATCCCCCCCCCCCAGTGTATCAGTGTATGCCCTCCTGAATCACCCCCCCCCCAATGTATCAGTATATTCCCTCCTGAATCCAACCCCCCCCCAGTGTATCAGTGTATGCCCTCCTGAATCACCCCCCAGTGTATCAGTGTATGCCCTCCTGAATCCCCCCCCCAGTGTATCAGTGTATGCCCTCCTGAATCCAACCCCCCCCCCCAGTGTATGCCCTCCTGAATTCCCCCCCCTAGTGTATCAGTGTATGCCCTCCTGAATCCCCCCCCCCCAGTGTATCAGTGTATGCCCTCCTGAATCCCCCCCAATGTATCAACGTATGCCCTCCTGATCCCCCCTTCCAGTGTATCAGTGTATGCCCTCCTGAATCCAACCCCCCCCCCAGTGTATCAGTGTATGCCCTCCTGAATCCCCCCCAGTGTATCAGTGTATGCCCTCCTGAATCCCCCCCAGTGTATCAGCCTATGCCCTCCTGATTCCCCCAGTGTATCAGTGTATGCCCTCCTGAATCCCCCCTCCCCCAGTGTATCAGTGTATGCCCTCCTAATCCCCCCCAGTGTATGCCCTCCTGATCCCCCCAGTGTATGCCCTCCTGACTCCCCCCCAGTGTATGCCCTCCTGATCCCCCCCTGTGTATGCCTTCCTGATCACCCCCAGTGTATGCCCTCCTGATCCCCCCCGTGTATGCCCTCCTGATCCCCCCCAGTGTATGCCCTCCCAATCCCCCCCAGCATGTGCCCTACTGTTCCCTGCACACTGCCCTACATTCTACTGACCTCTGTACACCACCCTTCCTACTACTGACCTCTGTACACCACCCTTCCTACTACTGACCTCTGTACACTACCCTTCCTACTACTGACCTCTGTACACTACCCTTCCTACTACTGACCTCTGTACACCACCCTTCCTACTACTGACCTCTGTACACTACCCTTCCTACTATTGACCTCTGTACACTACCCTTCCTACTACTGACCTCTGTACACTACCCTTCCTACTACTGACCTCTTTGAATGAATGAAATACTTGTATAGCGCACAATGCGAACTGAATCGCCTCTAGGCGCTGTGGCGAGCTTTGATCATCTGCTAAAAGAGGAAGGTCTTGAGTTTTTTTTCCTAAAAGCCAGGTGATTTTCTTCCAGGCGGATGTTGATTGGTAGAGCATTTCATAGCCGAGGTCCTTGGACAGCGAATCTCCGATCCCCCTTGGATTTATACCGGGCTTTGGGCACGAGGAGGAGGTTTTTGTTGGCTGATGGAAGACTGCGGTTTGGTGTGTAATGATTTATTTTCTCCATTAGGTATTGCGGAGCTTCTCTATGCACACATTTGTGGGTGAGGCAAAGGGTCTTGAACGTGATCCGATTTTTTACCGTTAGCCAATGTAAGCTCCTCAGTGAAGGAGAGATGGATTCCCAGTTTTTTTTTCCTGTTATCAGCCTTGCCGCCGTGTTTTGGATCAGTTGTAATTGCGCAAGTTGATATTGTGGTAATCCTATGTAAAGCGAGTTTGCGTAGTCCAGTCGTGAATTAATGATTGTTCCAACTACCACTGCTTTGTCATTCTTTGGGATAAAAGGGAGGAGTCTGCGAAGCATGCGCAGCCGATGGTGAGATCGACTGACTACAGATCCTATTTGCGCATCCATTGACATTTGTGCGTCTAAAATAACCCCGAGACTCTTCGCTTTGGTCTTTGGGGAGATGGTCTGCCCAAAGACGGTGGGTGGAGACCAGGAGGTTTTGGTTGCGGGCTTATGATTTGGGTGTAAGATAAGAAGCTCTGTCTTTGATTCATTCAGCTGGAGGGAGTTAGTGGTCATCCAGTCCTCTATTGATTTGAGGCAGTTTTCAAGTTGTTGTTGGTGATCTTTTTTTCCATTGATCCGGAAATAAAGTTGCGTGTCGTCAGCGTAAGAGTGGAAGCAGAGATCTGAGCATCTGATGATTTGAAGGAGTGGGCGAATGTAAATGTTGAAGAGAACGGATGATAAAGGAGAGCCTTGAGGGACTCCGCAGGTGACTGCCCGGGATTCAGAGAGGAATTTTCCTAGTTTCACTGTCTGTGACCGATTTCCTAGGAAGGACGTGAACCAATGGAGATCTATGTCTTGGACTCCGGCTACTTCTGTGAGGTGGACGAGTAGAGTATTGTGATCTACTGTATCAAACGCTGCACTTAGGTCTAGCAGTACGAGGAGACACTGCTCTCCGTCATCTGCTGCTTTGAGGGCGTCATCCCAGATCTTGAGGAGAGCTGTTTCTGTTCCATGACCCGGGCGGAAGCCTGATTGCAGCGGGTCCAGGAGTTTGTGAGTATCCAGGTGAAGTTGTAGCTGATGTACTACAGCTTTCTCCATGATCTTAGAAATGGTGTTGAGGCTTGTAATTGGCCTACGGTTGTTTGGATCCTGAGGGTCCAGGTTTGGTTTCTTGAGTAGAGGTTTGACGATGCCTTGTTTGAGGATGCTGGGAACAATCCCTTCGTGGAATGATCGGTTAATGAGGTGGGTTATGGTTGGAGCCACGATGTCGGAGCATTCTTTCAGTAGTTTTGTGGAGATGATGTCAATAGGTGAGGTACTGTCACGCAGTTTATTAATGATGTTTTTTGCGGTGTCTACGGTAATTGGGGATAGTGAAAATTTTGGCGGTTGCGGTATGTTGGTGCAGACATCCTCTTTATGTATTTTCTGGCTGAGGTCGGATGTTTTCTTCTGACAGATTGTTTCCCTGATGGTTTTGACTTTATTGATGAAAAAAATCAGACAGTTTATCACAGTAATCCTGGGATTCACTTTCTGGGGGTTCTAGGCACACCGGATTCATTGATTGATTGACTAGTTTAAACAGTTCCCGTGGTTGGTTTGCGGCCGTTGAGATTGTATATGAGAAGTGGTCCTTTTTGGCTTTGAAGATTGCTTTCCGATAATTCTCTGTGAGACCTTTGTAGTTAAAGTGGTTTTCCTCGGTGGGATTTCTACTACATATTCTTTCCGCTCTTCTGCGTTCTTGCTTTAGTATGGAGAGGGAGCCATTAAACCATCCAGAGTTTTTCTTCCTGATGAGAGCCCTGCGTTTTGGTGCTACCGAGTCTGCTGATTGCAGCAATGCCCTGTTCAGGAAGTTGAGTGTTTCCTCCGTAGAGTGGTTTAAGGTTATTGTAGTTATCTTGTTGGACAGAGTGGATTTGATGGATTCGGAGTACAGTTTTTTATGTGATCTGGTCCAGTGCGTTGTTGTTACAGGATTCCGTTTTTTGTTGGTGATGTTGGTAGCGATTTTGAATTTGATGGCATGGTGATCCGTCCATGGCAGTGTTATGTTGTCGAGTATGTTGATGTCAATGTTCTGTTTGAAAATGAGGTCCAGGGTGTGTCCTGACCCATGCATAGGAGTGTTTATCAGTTGCTGGAGACCCTTCAAGTTGATTGATGCAGGCAGTCGCGATGGGGTCTTTGGGCTCATTTTCCCAAAGGTTGAAATCTCCGAGTGCCAGGAAATTTTTGAATTTTAGGGTGTGTATTGCGAAGCATTCCGTGAGGGGTGAAAGAAGATTGGACTTTGGTCCCGGTGGTCTGTAGCACAGTAGAATATGAGTGGTGTCATGGGGTGTTGATTGGAGATGTAGCGTCAGGGTCTCCATAAAAGGCACTGGGTTCTGAGATGATGGTTTGGTGAGCCCCAAGTGAGCTTTAAAGATCACTACTAGGCCTCCTCCTTTTTTCCCTATCCGGTGTTCGGTTAGGATCCTGTAGTTTTTCGGCACCAATTCGGTGAGGATGGTGTTGCAGTCAGAGGTTAGCCAGCTTTCGGTGATGAAGAGGCAGTCTACATTGTTCTCGATGATGAAGTCGTGTAATTCCAGTCTGTGTTTGACTGCAGACCTGGCATTAATCAAGGCGCAATCTAATTGTAGTGGTTGAGTAGATCTCTTCCTATGGTTGGGAGTTGCTTGTCTTCCGGTTTTTAATAGTTGTTCTCTTTGAAGTATTTTTTGTATGGAAGATGGCAATGTGGTGTTGATGTCCCTTAGTCTGTGGAGAACTTCAGCTGAGTATTTGAAGTAGCACATGGTTTGTTGATGAGGTTGATGGTACTATGGGCCTAAAGATGATGATCCTGGTCAGGGTATTGACCCTGAGGACAGGGTAGGTATCAGACTTGCCGCCGTGCTTGAGGCTATTAGCGCGCAAGTTGATCAGGGGATGCCTATATGGATGCGGACGGAGTTGTTGTATTGGGTTGCTGGCTGTTCCGGCTACCTTTACTTGAGGTGACGATCCCCGCTCAGAAAAGAAGTCTGGCTGTGATCTGGAGTAGTCATCCTAGGATAGCGTGAAAAATGGAATGGAGGCCGAAGGTAGGGGTATGCTAACCTACGGTTGTTCCTGATTGTTCCAGAGGAAGGCAAAAAAAAACCCTGGCAGTAGCAGCAGTGGGGCAAAAATTCCTTCCTGACCCCCGGAGGCGGTTGAACGGAGTCCCTGGAACAATCACTAGGGTGGGTGGGAGTGGAGGTGCGAGCTTACCTGGTTGCGGTGGTCCCCGTTAACTGTCTGGTTCCGGTGAATCCTTAACCACTTCAGCCCCGGACCATTTGGCTGGCCAAACACCAGAGCACTTTTTGCGATTCGGCACTGCGTCGTTTTAACTGACAATCGCGTGACGTTGCTCCCAAACAAAAATTGACGTCCTTTTGGAGCTTTTTTTTGGTGGTATTTGATCACCTCTGCGGCCCTTAACCCTTGCGCGCAATGTCCATGACGGCGTTAGAACATGCACTGTGATCTCATAGAAACTTATGCAAATAACGTAAACCCTCAGACGCTCCGCTGTCGTCAACTTGCAGCATTGGTCGTGGTGTCTATCGCAGGGTTTTTCTCTGTTGTGCTTTAAGGATTGGTAAAAGGTTAGAGACTCCTGTCTTAACTCCTGTTTTCAACTCCTGGTTATTAACTCTCCACTTTAGTTCAAAATTCCACTTGTGTTCACAAAATCCACATGCAAGCCACCATCAAGGCTGCCTTGCGGCTTCACTGCCCATTTCCAACTGCGCATGCGCAAGTTGTGCGGCGCTTTGTGAATGGCCCCGTTGTTTTCTGGGGGACACACGCATGTCCCAGAAGGCTACGGGGCCGCTCACCGAAGAGGAGGAAGCGCCGCGGCATAGGAAGAGGCAGATTAGGAAGACCGCCTAGCAACAGCGGTTTCAGGTAAGTTAAAAAATGTATTTATTTATTTATTTTAAGATATTAATGCATTTTTTTTATGGGTGGCCCTCCACTCTAAGCCCTTGTACACACGGGTCGGAGATTCCGACAACCAAATCCGTCGGATTTTGTCCGTCGGATTTTATCCGACGGATTTTGTCCGAAACTGTTGCATACACACGGTCGGACAAAGTTGTCGGAAAATCCGACGTGATTACGTTGATTCGTTAAGACGGGACTACGTTCAGGCTAGTAGCCAATAGCTTTGGTGTAGGAATTTGATCTGAGCAAGCGTTGCACTTTGTCCGATCGGAATTCTCTACACATGATCGGAGTATGCCCGATCGGAGCATTTTGTCAGAAAATTTTACCAACAAGTTGGAAAACTTGGTCCGTCGGATACTCCGACAGAAACAGTCCGATGTAGACCACACACAGTCGGAATATCCGACAAAACGGTCCAATCGGACACATTCTGTTGGAATCTCCGACCGACTCCGACTGTCTCCGACCGTCTGTACAAGGGCTAAGGGCCACCCTGCTGCAGTATATGTATGTGGGGTGATCCTTAAGCGTTTATTACTAGAAGTTACATTATTTTCCTTACAATAATATGAAATTGATTAATAATCAGACAGATGAAGTAACTCTTGATGTCTTTACAGGTAAACAAGATGTTCAATGTCAGCAGTGAAATGGTACCAAGCACGGTTTACAGCCCGAAGATGATCACCATCCTGGTTTTATCTATCACCACTCTTGTGGGTCTCCCCGGCAATGCTCTGGTGCTTTGGGTTACTGGAGTGAAGATGGAGCGGACCGTGACCACTGTTTGGTTTGGGAACCTTGCTCTGGCCGATATCATGTGCTGCTTGTGTCTTCCATTCATTGTAGTGCAGTTCTTCTACCAAGACTGGCTGTACGGACCTGCCCTCTGCAGGATTTTACCCTTCATCATTCCCCTAAACATGTACACCAGTGTCTTCACCCTGGTGGCTATCAGCATTGACTGATGGATTCTGGTTGTCCATCCCGTGTGGGCCCGAAATCACCGAAGAATCAAAATGGCGTGGATGATATGCTTGGCTATTTGGATGTTGTCCTTGGTGATGTGTCTGCCTACCGCCATCAACAAAAGATTTACAACTGACTATAACTACACCTCCTGTTATTCAGATTTTTACATGATAAAGCCTATCAACCTTACACGTGCAATTTGTGCATTTCTGGTCCCTCTTATTATCATTTGTATCTGTTACATTCATCTGGCTTTTAAAGCACAAAATATCAGATTTTCTGAAGTAGGTAGAAAAACCATCAAGATGTCAATAAGTATTATTGTTGTGTTTTTCATCACCTGGGCCCCCTACCACATCATCGAACTAACTGTGCTATACACTGTCAATGAGGTATTGTACATCCTGGACCTTCTCTCACTGTCTCTGGCCACCTTCAATAGTTGCATCAACCCAATACTCTACGTCTTTTTTGGGGAAATATATGAAGCAGAAGCTGAGACAGTCTATTGCCGAGCTCATGCAAAATATATTTGGGGAGAACTTATTATCTCCACCAGGCAATGAGGACCAGCGCACCCCAGAAGAAGAAGAAGGACTCCCGATATAATGTATGAAATGGATTTGTAGATGTTTTAGCGCGTTTTTAGCTTTATTAGTGATTGTAATGAACTGCCTTCTCAAAATCGTATCATTGTGTGTTAGGGCGGCCATACTGTATGTCTTGAATAAGTCACATGGCATCAGGGCTTAGTGCTTATTGAACATTTGGGGTGATAGGTGTTATCAGTTTATGTGCAGCCCCCCCCTCCCCCCTCCAAGTTATCCAATCTGTCCACCGATCACTAAGCTTGAACAAGTCTGCTTATCTGTAAAGTCAGAAATCTTTATTTCTTTACTTGTTCAGGGCATGGGACACATAATACTGAAGCAAGAGGATAAACATGACAGCCAAGAAACTGGCATTTCCAAATGTATATGTAGCGGGTGCCGGATAGCCACCCGCGGCCCCCGCCACTGCTTCCTCATTGGCATGGGGAGAGGGACAGAACTGCTGCAGCAGAGGATCCTGAGCAGTGGCAGCTGGTGGTATATTTTTTGGGGGAGGGGGGCGGCAAGCCTTGCACCCACAGCCACCCCCCCCCCCGGTCGTTTGGGTTACCCGCACACATCACCTGCACCACCCGCCCATTGGTCAGTCACCAGCCCTGCCCTTACCTTATCTATCGGGCAGCGTTTCCTCCGGGCGGCGGCTTACCCTGCATCTCTTGCTCCACAGCACATCACGGCGGCTTCCTCCTTGCCTCTCCTCCCTTCTTCTCCCTCCCACAGCTGGATGGCCTCAGGGAGTAGTGCTGTGCGCCCCGCGCCCACCCTTTTTTTAAGCCAATTAGAGCATCTGGCTCTAATCACGTGCTTAAAAAAAAATACCCATTGGAATCCTTGCGTCCGACTCCCTGCATGTAGATTAGGGGGCCAGATGAATGGATAGGGGGACAGCTCCCCTGCGTTACGGGCCGCCACTGATCCTGGGACATGTAGTCTCTTGCACCAGTGGCCCCATTGTGATCCCTAGGGGACAGAACTACACACCCCAGCATGTCCTGAGCAGAGGGGAGGAGAAAACCGGACATAAGTGACAGGGGCTTCTGCTTTTCTGTCGGTGTGACCATCCTGCCACAACTCCAAGGGACTGTGTGCCTATCCTGCCATAGCTTCACCTTCAGTCAGTCACAGACATCTCGCCAGCGGGTACCTCTGGGAGTATCTCCAGGTGCATATGCAGACATCGCTGTGCCCTCCTGCTCTCAGATTGTCAGTTGAGCGTTCCTAAAGAACCTGCCCTAGGACATCTATCATTTTCGGCCCTCGTGTCACCAGATTGGTGAGTGGGCAGTAGCCCATCTTGCGTAAACTATTTCTAAGAGACACTGCATGCAGACACCTTGTCTTCTTGTCAGAGCTTTCCCCGGGAGACACTTTACATCAGTTGTTTCTTTTCCTTGAGTTACTTTATATAGAGATTATTCTGGGCCTTTACGCTAGTTGAAGATACCGGACATCTCCACAGTGAGGACTTTATTCAGCCAAGGACACAGTGCAAAACCTTTGTACTGATTAAGGTGGAACTCTAACTTTAAGGGCACTTTGGCGGCGCTTCCCATTGATTTCAATGGGCAGGGGCGCTTTAGGAGCGGTGTATACATCGTTCCTAACGCGCCACAAAGATGCTGTTTGCGGGACTTTTTTAAGGGTCCTGCCAGCGCACCACTCCAGTGACAGGAGAGGCGCTATTTTAAGCGATATAGCACCTGTAAAATGCCTCAGTGTGAAAGTAGCCTTAAAGCAATACAAGTTGATAATGTTTGCATATTGTATAGCGCATATACCTTCAAGGTCTGGGAGCTCAGGATTTTAGGGAGACAGACTGGTCGGTAACAGGACGTCTCTGTCCCCCCTTTATGTCTTGGCACATAGGTTACGTTTACGTCTTTAAGGTTATTCAAAACGCTTTATCTTAAAAAGTATAAAGAAATATTAGTCCCAAAAACTCTGCCACTATTGGAATAAACTAGGAACGGAATGCGAAATGGGAAGAGACGCTTTGTCTGCATCAATAACAGTGATATTAAAAGAAGACAAGGACAGTAGGCTCTGTTCTAGTTATAGACCTATCGCTTTACTGAACGCCGACACCAAATTATACGCAAGCATATTGGCTAAAAGATTGAAGGAGAAGATGACCGAGTTGGTCCATCCGGATCAGGTCAGATTTATAGTTGGTAGAGAAGGAAGGGATAATGGTGTCTGGGATTTATTGCTCCTGCAGGCAGCTAACATCGGTGGGGACCCCAGTCTACTCCTGTCAATGGATGCTGAAAAGGCCTTTGACAGGGTGGACTGGGGTTACATGTTGAAATCGTTGGAGGCCATGGGAGTTGGCACCAGGATGATCAGCTAGATAAAAGTATTATATAAAGACCCCCAAACATCGGTAAAAGTGAATGGAGTATCCTCTCTGCCGTTCTCAATGAAAAATGGAACTAGACAGGGGTACCCTCTGCCCCCCTTATTGTTCATATTATCATTGGAGCCTTTATTGGCCTCCATCAGAAATAGTGTGGACATTAGGGGGATAAGGGTGGGAGAAGAGGAGCACAAAATAGCAGCGTTTGCTGATGATGTGCTCTTCTTTATAACAAATCCCAGGACAATGATCCCCAACCTGTTAAATGTTCTAAAAAAAATATGGAGAAATCTCAAATCTTAAAATAAACCCGAATAAGTCGGAAATATTAAACATCAATATAAATAAATTAGAGGAAGAAAAACTCTCAAAAGAATTTCACTTCTCATGGTATAAAAGCGGGAGTCTGCAGTTTTTTTTTTTTTAAAAAGCCAGCAGCTACAAATACGGCAGCTGCTGACTTCTAAAATAATGACACTTACCCGTCCAGCGCGCCCGCGATGTCGGCACCCGAAGCCGATCTCTCGAACGTCTCTCGGGTGCTGCCGCCGCCATCTTGGGTATGGGAATCAGGAAGTGGAGCCTTGCTGCTTCATCTCTCGGTTCCCTACTGCGCATGCGCGAGTCGCGCTGCGCAATAAGGATGGTCCCCGCTGTCTCTGGGATCCGTGTGTTTCCCAGCAGACAGCGGGGGACCTTCGGAAAGGGGCATAATCTACGCCCCTTTCCGCAGATAGCTATGCCGGAAGTGGGTGCAGATACCTGTACTGTACAGGTATCTGCACCCCCCTCCCCCCTGAAAGGTGCCAATTGTGGCGCCGGAGGGGGGGAGGGTTCCAATGAGCGGAAGTTCCACTTTAGGGTGGACCTCCGCTTTAAGTTATTAGACAAAGATAAGAAGAGAAACGAAAAAAAAAATTACAACCTGCCCCCTGTCATGGTTTGGGCGAATAAACGCTGTAAAAATGTTGATAACCCCCAAAATCCTCTACAAATTTCAGATGCTCCCCTTAACAATCCCACAATCCTTTTTCAGAACTTCAAAGGGTATTATATCTAGCTTCATATGGAGCAATAAAAAACCCTGAATTTCAGCCACGGTATTAAATCTAGAAAAAAAATCAGAGAGGCCTAGCGGTGCCGGATTATAAAAAAATACTGCAACGTAGTGTCACTCTCACGATTAATAGAATGGACAAAAGAGAGTAGGGATAAGAGATGGACAAATATAGAATACACCTTGAGTAATATACATTTAGGACACATACTATGGAATCCCCCTCAAGTTAGAACATTGGGACAGAATACACACGAAATAACACGTACTACACTTAAAATATGGAATAGGGTACATACACACAAAAAATGGAAGTACAATTCGCCTTTCATTTATTTAAAGGAAAATGAATATTTTGAGCCCGGGAGGAGGGAAGTGGGAGGGAACTGGATTAAAAAAGAAAACGCGCAAGTGAAATATATAGTAAAAAATGGTAAAATACGCACCTTACAAGAACTTCAACTAGACACGGAGGTGATGAAAATTGACATATGGAGGTACATCCAATTGAAATATTTTGTGCGGAAACTACCAACCCCAATTCGAATTCGGAGAAGATTATACTCCGATGGAGAGGCTGGTTATGAAGGGAAACTCAAAAGATAGCACAGCACGACTATATAAATTCCTTTCAGAGGGAGAGGGATTGGATGTCCCTCCATATGTCAAGAAATGGGAAAGGGAAATAGGAACTAGTTGCACTAAACACATGTTAGGAAAAATTTGGAAATTGACCCATGGCCTCCGCGATAGACTCCAAGATGGCGGAAACAAATGATAAATGTCTGGTAAGATGGTATTATACGCCTGACAGAATCAGTCACTTCCAGCAAGAGAGGTCCTCTGAGTGTTGGAGAGGGTGTAAAAATAAAGGTACAGTGCTCCACATCATGGTGGGAGTGCACCATTATTAAAAAAATGTTGTATAGAGATTTTAGAACTCATAAAGCTAATCACTAACGAAACTATTCCTGCTGACCCATGGACGTGTTTGTTCCATGGGACAAATAGATCAGTGAGACAATATAAAGCTTCGATAATTTCAATCTTGCTTAATGTAGCAAAGAGCTTAATTCCAAAAAAATGGCAGGAAACAGAAAGTCCTAAAATTCGGGATTGGATATTTGGAGTAAACAGGATACAAAAATTAGAGAGGGGGGAAGAAGGGGAGGACGATCAGTAGTTAGTAGAGGTAGAACAGAAGGATAAATGGAAAGAGTGGGATAAGTTTAAAAACTCCTGGAGATATGTGATTGAGATAACCCAATGAACTAGAAAATAAGACTGGAGAGAGGCGAGGAGAAAGGAGGATTAGGGAAGAAGATAAGAAAAGTAAGGGGAAGGAGATTGCTGACTGCCCTTATTGACGGAGACATAGGTGCACAGTGTGGGGGGGGGGGGGGGGGGAATTGGGTGTTTGAATAAAGATTGTTTGTAATTTTAATTGTTCTATTTTTTTGTATGATGAAAAATTATAAAATTAAATACAGAATTAAAAAAAAGGTCATTCAAAACTGTGTTGGGTATAATGTGCATTTGTCTCAGTGCTATGCTGCTCAGTAATTAGAGTTGACTATAAATAAATATTACTTGGCTATATACTACTGGTTTCTTTATTACAAAGATTTCAGTAAAGATACTCTGTTTACTACAATTGTGTCTACAGTAATTTTATTTACAAGGTGTCCCAGAGGGACCGAGTCTATTTGTGGGGTCGAGGGGCACAGTACAGAACCAAATATACTTAAGCGGCTCCGTTGGGGTGGCGCTACATATATGTTTAAGTGATTGCCTCCCGCTCACCGTCAAATGATGGATGAGCGGTGCGGCACTCGTTCTGGGACAATGTCATATGACGTCATAACAGCACGGCCGTTTTCAAGTGCCCGCGGGGGTGCACAGCGCGACGATCGTGGCTGCTCCGTGTTGCTAGGACATGGCGCGACCTCAATCTCAGTAAAGAGCCACGGCCGCAGCTCTTTAACCATGTGATCAGCTGTGTCCAATCACAGCTGGCCAAATGTAAACATGGAGATGCCAGTAATCGGCTCTCATCGCCTCACACTGACAGAGTGTGTGGTGAGGAGAGCCGATCAGCGGCATCTCCTCCCAGGGGACATCAAGGCATGTAATCAGGGCACTGATTACAGTAACATGCCACCAGTGCCAGCAATCAGTGCCCACCAGTGAAAGCAATCAGTGCCCACAAGTGCCACTAATCAGTGCCCATTAGTGATGCCAGTCAGTGCTGGCTATCAGTGCCGCCTATCAGTGCTGCCCATCACTGCTGCCCATCAATGCCCATCATTACCAGCCATCATCGCCCATCAGTAGTGCCCATCAGCAGTGGTGTCACCTGGTGCGGTAAAACATGGTGTCACCCCCCTCCCCACTATGTTTTACCGCATCGGAGCGGCTTTCCCCTCCAGCCTGCCGCAGTGCTCTGTCCTGCTGCTGTGTAGTGACAGCATAAGCAGAAATGAGAAGTAGACACTTGGAAGGCTAGCACATCAGGCTCTTCTGTCCAGCCTGCCACAGTGCACTTTATGGTGTCACCCAAGGCTCAACCATGCCCCCACCACAACCCCCCCCCCCCCACCGGGGGAGCACACTGCATAAAAGGGTAGGTGTGGCCGAATTGCATGCTACATACAGGGTGCAGGACTCAGGTGTGCGCTATGTGCAGGGTGCAGGATTCTGGTGTGTGCTCTGTACAGGGTGCAGGACTCAGGATTTTGCTACATACAGGGTGCAGGACTCAGGATTGTGCTACGTATAGGGTGCAGTACTCGGGATT
The DNA here is from genome assembly GCF_037356315.1 of Lithobates pipiens. Taxonomy (NCBI): domain Eukaryota; kingdom Metazoa; phylum Chordata; class Amphibia; order Anura; family Ranidae; genus Lithobates; species Lithobates pipiens. The sequence goes on from NW_027507757.1 coordinate 898,423, forward strand.
GTGCTATATACAGTGTGCAGGACTCAGGATTGTGCTACGTACAGGGTGCAAGACTCAGGATTGTGCTACATACAGGGTCTAGGACATAGAATTGCACTACATACAGGGTGCAGGACTTAGTATTGTGCTACGTACAAGGTGCAGGACTCAGGATTGTGCTACATACAGGGTGCAGGACTCAGGATTGCGCTACATACAGGGTGCAGGACTCAGGATTGCGCTACATACAGGGTGCATGACTCAGGATTATGCTACATATAAGGTTCAGGACTCAGGATTGTGCTTCATACAGGGTGCAGGCCTCAGGATTGGGCTACATACAGGGTGCAGGACTCAGGATTGCACTACATACAGGGTGCAGGACTCAAGATTGTGCTTCATACAGGGTGCAGACCTCAGGATTGTGCTACATATAGGGTGTAGGACTCAGGATTGTGCTACATATAGGGTGCAGGACTCAGGATTGTGCTATATATAAGGTGCAGGACTCAAGATTGTGCTTCATACAGGGTGCAGACCTCAGGATTGTGCTACATATACAGTGGTGTGAAAAAGTGTTTGCCCCCTTCCTCATTTCCTGTTCCTTTACATGTTTGTCACACTTAAGTGTTTCGGAACATCAAACCAATTTAAACAATAGTCAAGGACAACACAAGTAAACACAAAATGCAATTTGTAAATGAAGGTGTTTATTATTAAAGGTGAAAAAAAATCCAAACCATCATGGCCCTGTGTGAAAAAGTGATTGCCCCCCTTGTTAAAACATACTATAACTGTGGTTGTCCACACCTGAGTTCAATTTCTCTAGCCACACCCAGGCCTGATTATTGCCACACCTGTTCACAATCAAGGCATCACTTAAATAGGAGCTGCTTGACACAGTAAGGTCCACCAGAAGATCCTTAAAAGCTACACATCATGCCGAGACCCAAAGAAATTCAGGAACAATTAAGAAAGAAAGTAATTGAGATCTATCAGTCTGGAAAGGGTTATAAAGCCATTTCCAAAGCTTTGGAAATCCAGCGAACCACAGTGAGAGCCATTATCCACAAATGGCGAAGACATGGAACAGTGGTGAACCTTCCCAGGAGTGGCCGGCCGCCCAAAATTACCCCAAGAGCGCAGCGACGACTCATCCAAGAGGTCACAAAAGACCCCACAACAACGTCCAAGGAACTGCAGGCCTCACTTGCCTCAGTTAAGGTCAGCGTTCATGCCTCCACCATCAGGAAAAGACTGGGCAAAAATGGCCTGCATGGCAGAGTTCCAAGGAGAAAACCACTGCTGAGCAAAAAGAACATCAAAGCTCGTCTCAATTTCTCCACAACACATCTTGATGATCCCCAAGACTTTTGGGACAACATTATTTGGACCGATGAGACAAAAGTGGAACTCTTTGGAAGGTGTGTGTCCAAGTATATCTGGCGTAGAAGGAACACTGCATTTCATAAAAAGAACATTATACCAACAGTAAAATATGGTGGTGGTAGTGTGATGGTCTGGGGCTGTTTTGCTGCTTCAGGACCTGGAAGACTTGCCGTGATAAAAGGAACTATGAATTCTGCTGTCTACCAAGAGATCCAGAAGGAGAATGTCCAACCATCTGTTCGTGTACTCAAGCTGAAACGAACTTGGGTTCTGCAGCAGGACAATGATCCTAAACACACCAGCAAGTCCACCACCGAATGGCTGAAGAAAAACAAAATGAAGACTTTGGAGTGGCCTAGCCAAAGTCCTGACCTGAATCCTATTGAGATGTTGTGGTATGACCTTAAAAAGGCCGTTCATGCTCGAAAACCCTCTAATGTAACTGAATTAGGACAATTCTGCAAAGATGAGTGGGCCAAAATTCCTCCAGGACGCTGTAAAAGCCTCATTGCACGTTATCGCAAACGCTTGGTTGCAGTTGTTGCTGCTAAGGGTGGCCCAACCAGTTATTAGGTTTAGGGGGCAATCACTTTTTCACACAGGGCCATGATGGTTTGGATTTTTTTTCACCTTTAATAATAAACACCTTCATTTACAAATTGCATTTTGTGTTTACTTGTGTTGTCCTTGACTATTGTTTAAATTGGTTTGATGTTCCGAAACACTTAAGTGGGACAAACATGCAAAGGAACAGGAAATGAGGAAGGGGGCAAACACTTTTTCACACCACTGTAGGGTGCAGGACTCAGGATTGTGCTACATATAGGGTGCAGGACTCAGGATTGTGCTACATATAGGGTGTAGGACTCAGGATTGTGCTACATATAGGGTGTAGGACTCAGGATTGTGCTACTGTTGTGAGTGTGGTATGGAATTTAAATGAAAATCTCAGTGTTTTGTTTTTCAGTGCCTCCAACCTTACGGTAAAATTGTGAACTTTGTCAGTACATACCACAGTACTTTCCAGAGTTTGTTAATTGATGGGGAATTCTTCCCAATGCATAAATATCTCCCAATAAAATTAATAAGTAAATAATTTGACTTTATTAATTAACAAGTGTAGATATACAATTTCATACTGAACTGGAATTTCTGGTGATTAATATTTCACACACACATTATCAAAACATCAACACGGCAATAAAACAATATTTCTTATTATATTACAAATAACTCAGGGGAGCCCAAATTGTTCTGTTAGAAAAATATGTGCGGTAATCGTTCAAGAACACAATATCCCTTGTCGCTCGGGGGAAACAGTCCTCTGAATTTCCCTGGCCGGAAGGAATCCAAAGTATGTCTCAAGGAGTCAAAAGATAGATATTGCCAATTTGAAAGAAATATTAAACCAACAGAGCAACTAAAATGAATGGGGTGATAAATACTTTCCCTGGGACCACAGTAATGTAAATTGATGTAATACAAGTATATGTCTGAGTTCCCCCAAATATGGCTTTAATACACAGCCTAGATGATCAATATGGGCAAATGACTAATTATAAACTACCCTACACACTGCCCATGATAATGTAAGCACATAAACTATAAAATACGATCCCTACAATATTGAGGGAAAAAGATAATTAATATTCATCTGGTCTGTATCTTACCAACAGTTCAAACGGGGAAGATATCCGACAAATTTTAACTACTTTGAGTAGTTTCAGTCACAAGGTCCAGCAAGATGGGGAGTGGTCAATCATCATCAGTCTTCTTGATTGTCTAGGGATGTATCCAGCGTGTGGGTCTGTGATCATCTCTCTATGGCCCTCACATCCTTTATACTGGGACAATAAGCTCATAAAATTATCATAAGCTCAGCCCAGGAGGTTTGGCTTATTCTCCATTGGTTGGAGAACTCCAATGATTTACCTGGTGAGCTCAGGTAGTATCATCTTCAGCCACTAGGTGTGTCTGAGGGCAGAAAAATGTGTTCTAAATTATTGATTAAAAGAAAATATGTTCTCTTTCATAATGGGCATCTACCTATATATTGGGGCTTATGAATATATATCTATAATATTTAGGGACTCCGGCAACTGGTACAACATACAATACACTTAGTATAAATTAGATTAATCAATATCACACAAAATGTATGTTTATGTGGATAAATGCATGACTCCTGCACATCCTATGAAGACCTATTTGTCTTGGGACAACACATGCTATATGGGTATTTTTATGTAGATGTGGTCACGGTTTCTATAGCCGCGTACACACAGGGCGGACTGTCTGGCCAACTTAGTCCGTCAGACAATCCGACGGACAGTCCGTCATACTTTCGAATGAACGGACTTGACCACACACACGACTTTTTGAGCGGACTAATACTGCGTACTAAGTCCGCCATACTATCCGCCCTACTTTTGAAATGAACGGACTCGCCCACACACGCGGAGGAAAGTCTGCTCATTTCGAGTGCGTCTCCAGGTAGGCGGGGCCCGCGAGGGAGACGTCGTTGACCCCGCCGCCTGGTATGGACTTAAAGGGGAACCGGTCTTCTGTCGCCGCCGCCGCCTTCCGTTCTTCTTCTTCTTCTTCTCCAGGAGATGTTGCCTCGACGATCTCTCCGGCCGGAATGCCAGGGACGCACTGCGCGGCCACTTATATAGGGACAATGGGGCGGTGTCACATGGCTTTATGTCACATGGGTTGGTGTCACATGGTGACCCCGCCCCCTTACGATGTCATAGTCCCCATGTGACATCAACCCATGTGACCAACCCATGTGACATAAAGCCATGTGACACCGCCCCATTGTCCCTATATAAGTGGCCGCGAAGTGCGTCCCTGGCATTCCGGCTGGAGAGATCGTCGAGGCAACATCTCCTGGAGAAGAAGAAGAAGAAGAAGAAGAAGAAGAAGAATAACGGAAGGCGGCGGCGGCGGCGACAGAAGACCGGGCCACCGCCTGTAAAAGAGCTATAAGAAGGCGCGGTGGCCCGGCAGAAGAACCGAAGAGGGGGACAAGACCCCCGAAGTCGGGAGAAGAGGCCGGCGGCGAGGAAGAAAGCCGGACTCCTCCGCTAGCAAAAGAGCTACAAGAAGATAGCGGAGGAGTCCGGCGAGAAGACCCCCGAAGACGGAAGACCCCCGGAGCTGTGCAATAAAGTATTTTATCTCGTGTGTTGTGTTTTTTTTGGTACTTTTATTTTACAGGTGAATGGGTAGGGGTACATTGTACCCCATACTCATTCACATAGGGTGGGGGGCCGGATTCCGATAAGCCCCCCGCCTGCAGACCCCGACAACCAACGGCCAGGGTTGTCGGGAAGAGGCCCTTGTCCTCATCAACATGGGGACAAGGTGCTTTGGGGTGGGGGGGTCGCGCGGCCCCCCCTTCCCCAAGGCACCCCCCCATGTTGGGGGCACGCGGCCTGGTACGGCTCAGGAGGGGGGGCGCTCACTCGCCCCCCTTTCCTGGCCGGCCGGGTAGCGTGCTCGGACAAGGGTCTGTTGTGGACTTGGAGGGACCCCCACGCCGATTTTTTTCGGCATTGGGGTTCCCCTTTAAGTCCATACCAGGCGGCGGGGTCAGCGACGTCTCCCTCGCGCGGGGCGCCTACCTGGATACCCGCTCGAAATGAGCGGACTTTTCTACGGGCGGGAAAAGTCCGCTCATTTCAAAAGTACGGCGGACTGGCATACACACGGGCGGATTGTCCGCCGAAATGCGAGTTCGACGAACAGTATTACGGAAATTTCGAAATACTTAGTCCGCCAGACTGCACGCTGAAAAAGTCCGCTGAAGCCCCACACGAGCGGACTGTCCGCTGAAATGTGTTTCGGCGGACTAAGTTGGCCAGACAGTCCGCCCGTGTGTACGCGGCTTAAGTCTTTATAACAATGATGGGTATAATCTAAACACAATTCTTAATTTGTTCTATATCAAAATATTATAATTCTTCTTTATGATAGATTGCTCATTGGGTCAGTGGATACTAAAATCATAGTTGTATCTGTGTCCTGGGATCTAATATAGGATTTGAATTACTTATAATCACATATATTTAAAATACTACATGCAAACAGGGTTTAAATGTTTTCCTCGAGTCTTTGAAATGAACCTGAATGTTTGGAGAAGGGTTCAACTGTACAAACAATTACTCCTTTTAGCCCTTGTACACACGGTCGGACATTCCGACCATGATGTGGGCTTCATCTGACTTTTTCCGTCGGAATGTCCGACCAACAAAGTTTGAGAGCTGGATATAAAAAAATTTCCGACAACATGATCTGATCGGACTTTGTCCGATCGTTTGTAGAGAATTCCGATCGGACAAAGTGCCACGCATGCTCAGATCAAATTCCTAGACCAAAGCTATTGGCTACTAGCTTGAACATAGTCCCGTCTTAACGAAATAACGTCATCACGTTACGAACGATCGGATATTTCCAACAACTTTGTCCGACCGTGTGTATGCAACACCAGTTTCGGACAAAATCTTTGTCTGAAAAAATCTGACGGATTTTGTGGTCGGAATGTCCGACTGTGTGTATGGGGCATTAGTGTGCCAGATTCAAAATGCTCAGGCCTTATATGAAAAATATCGTCACCTACTTAAAAAACTGCAAGAGAAATATCAAAGATGTAAATGTAGCGGTACCCCCCCCCCCCCTGTAAGGGCTGCTGATTTGGTTACTTAGCAATCTGTGGGAAAATTTAAGATCCAGCTCTCAAACTTTTTCCATCTGGATTTCCGACGGAAAAAATCCGATAGAGCCCACACACGATCGGATTTTCCGACAGCATAATCCGATCGGACCTTATCCATCTGAATTTCCAACCTAGTGTACAATGCATAACTCTTCCTGACCTTCTTTAGATTGTCTGAATCTACTCTTAGCCTGTTGGATTTCGATTGACAGGGATTCTATCGTCTCTGTTCTGTTATTTAACCACTTCAATACCAAGCATTTACACCCCCTTCCTGCCCAGACTAATTTTTAGTTTTCAGCGCTGTCGCATTTTGAATAACAATTGCACGGTCATGCAACACTGTACCCAAATGAAATTTTTATGATTTTCCCCCCACAAATAGAGCTTTCTTTTGGTGGTATTTGATCATCTCTGCGATTTTTATTTTTTTGCGCTGTAAACAAAAGAATAGCGAAAAAACACAATATTTTTTTACTTTTTGCTATAGTAAATATCCCGATTAAAAAAAAAAAAATTTCCTCAGTTTAGGCCGATATGTATTCTTCTACATATTTTTGGTCAAAAAAAAAAAATTAAAAAAAAAAAATCGCAATACGCGTATATTGATTGGTTTGCACAAAAGTTATAGCGTCAGCAAAATACGGGATAGATTTATGGCATTTTTATTTATTTTTTCATTTTTTACTAGTAAAGGCTGCGATCTGCGATTTTTTTCCCTGACTGTGACATTGCGACAGACATATCGGACACTTTTGACACATTTTTGGGACCATTCACATTTATACAGCGATCAGTGCTATAAAATTGCACTGATTACTGTGTAAATGTGACTGGCAGGGAAGGGGGTTGACACTAGGGGGTGATCGAGGGTTTAATTATGTATGTAAGTCCCATTATAGTCCAAAATAGAAGAGAGTCCAATGGATAAATATAGAAACCCCCGCTTTTACGTGAACTCTTGGAAAGGGAGAGAGACACCACCACCACCGCGAAAAATGGAGGAGGCTTACCGGAAAAAAATTGACTTAGCTGGGCTTATGCCCCCCAAGTCTCACAAGGCTTGTTCACTACAACCGGCCCGGTAGGGGTAAACGATCCTCAATCTCAACTCCAATAACGGACCGTCAGAGCATCAATGACAAGTATTAGGTCATTTCCAGAAGCATCAAATGGAAGGCAGGATGGTAATATTGTGTATAAGACCATGTAAATAAAGAGTTAACATAATGTGATACCGTTACAGGAAAAGGAAGTTTAATGTAAAAAATATGTAAAACACCCACATTTCAGGATTATAAAATCAGCATGTAAACATAGGTTAAGCGATATCTGCAAGGAGGTCCACCCAACGCGTTTCGACTGTAGAATCGTCATCTGGGGTGTGATTCTAACTGTAGGGGAGCGGGGACTCACAAGGGGAGGAGACCAATCGGGTGTTCCTCTGTACACAGAACGCAACAACGCGGCGGGTGCACACGCGCCCCCTCGACAGCTGGGAAACTCAGGACGTCATATGACGCCCGCCCAGGATGGGAGATCCCTCCTGCAGGCGTCATATTACTATAGGCCGGTAATGAAGTTGTTAACCACTTAAGGACCAGGCCTCTTTTTCAGACTTGGTGTTTACATGTTTAAAACATTTTTTTTTTTGCTAGAAAATTACTTAGAACCCCCAAACATTTAATATTGTTTTTTTTTCTAACACCCTAGAGAATAAAATGGCGGTCATTGAAATACTTTTTTTCACACCGTATTTGTGCAGCGGTCTTACAAGCGCACTTTTTTTGGAAAAAATTCACTTTTTTGAATAAAAAAATAAGACAACAGTAAAATTAGCCCAATTTTTTTTATATTGTGAAAGATAATGGTACGCCAAGTAAATTGATACCCGACATGTCACGCTTCAAAATTGCGCCCGCTCGTGGAATGGCGTCAAACTTTTAGCCTCAAAAATCTCCATAAATGACATTTAAAAAATTCTACAAGTTGCATTTTTTGAGTTACAGAGGAGGTCTAGGGCTAGAATTATTGCTCTCGCTCTACCGATCGCGGCGATACCTCACATGTGTGGTTTGACCACCGTTTTCATATGCGGGCGCTACTCACGTATGCGCTCGCTTCTGTGAGCAAGCTCGCCGTGACGGGGTGTTTTTAAAAACCTTTTTTTTTTCTTATTTATTTTAATTGATTTTATTTATTTTTAACTGTTTAAAAAAAAATGGATCACTTTTATTCCTATTACAAGGAATGTAAACATCCCTTGTAATAGAAAAAAGCATGACAGGTCCTCTTATATATGAGATCCGGGGGGTCAAAACGTCCTCACATCTTATATTTGGACTAAAATGCAAAAAAAAATGACATTTAAAAAAAATATACCTTTTAAGAGGTATGGGCGGAAGTGACGTTTTGACGTCGCTTCCGCCCTCCTATGGTATAGAGACGAGTGGAGGGCCATCTTAGCCTCACTCGTCTCCATATCCAGCTAGTGAAGGGACCCGATCGCCTCCGCCGCTACCGACGGCTCCGGTAAGCGGCGGAAGGTGCGGGAGGGCGGCGGGAGGGGGGGTGGCACCTCTCCCGCCGCCGATAGCGGTGATCTCGCGGCGAATCCGCCGCGGAGACCACCGTTATCGTACAGCCGACCGGCGCCTGAAGAGATGGATATCTCGGTTGTGGCAGCATCTGCTGCCGTTACCGAGATATCCCTCTTCAAGAATAGGACGTACATCGGCGTGCGCTGGTCGGTAAGTGGTTAAGGTGGCGCGGGTTTCCAACAATTCTCTCTTTAGGACTGGCATTTGTCCGGCAACTTCATTACACAAAAACCGCAAGGTCGGCCAAGACTCCACAATGAGCTGGCCTCGATGTTTTGTGTCTTTTGCGCTAGTATAAGCGATAATAATTTGGTAAACCCGACCCTCTTCAATAAAAAAATGATCACTTAACCTCTGGGCCTGTTCTTTCACCTCTTTGATCAATTTCTCTAAATTGCCTCCTAGGTCTAATCTTTTGCAAATATATTCGGTCACACCATAGTCAAGGACCCCCACTTAGGGTTTCCTGAGGCCCAGTGGCCTTTTTCTGGTTGGAGGTAGCCACAGCTGGGGCGGTATTACCATCCCGGCTGTTTCTAGATGAACTCCATTCATTATCACTTCCTGCCATGATATTATACAACAGATATCTTTCACAATGTATATGCAAATACAATCCCCAGTATGTTCTGTAATGCGGTAAGATTCCCTCTTACAAAATATCTCAGCAGTGCCTGCCAATTTTATGTGGTGAGCGCGATATGGAATCTTAATTAAGATCTCAGAGTTTTGTTTTTCGGTGCCTCCAACTAGACATGTGAGATTTGTTTCGTACGAATCGAAAAGTTGTACGAATTTCCGTAAATTCGTAGGAATCCGTAATACGATTTTTTATGCATACGAATTCCGTACGAAATACGGATTTCGGATCCAAATTCATAACAAAAATTCGTAATTGTTTTTTACGAAAAGTTAACGAACCTAAAAGTTAAAACCCCAGGAAGTCAGCACAGCAACAGGGATGGTGGGAACCCTATGGGCATTTCTAGGCTTAAGAATTTTATACGAAATACAAAATTTCGTTAACAAAAATTTTGGAATTTTGTATCAAAATTAACAGAATTCTGACTGGTGTTTTGTTCACCCATCAGAGGAAGTCAGCACAGCACAGGGATGGTAGAAACCCCTCATAATGGGCACAGCGGGTGTACACTCAGACCTGGGAACTCAGCACAGGGATGGTGGGAACCCCTCATAATGGGCACAGCGGGTGTACAGACCTGGGAACTCAGCACAGGGATGGTGGGAACTCCTCATAATGGGCACAGCGGGTGTACAAACCTGGGAACTCAGCACAGGGATGGTGGGAACCCCTCATAATGGGCACAGCGGGTGTACACTCAGACCTGGGAACTCAGCACAGGGATGGTGGGAACCCCTCATAATGGACACACGGCGGGTGTACAGACCTGGGAACTCAGCACAGGGATGGTGGGAACTCCTCATAATGGGCACACGGCGGGTGTACAGACCCAGGAACTCAGCACAGGGATGGTAGAAACCCCTCATAATGGGCACAGCGGGTGTACAGACCCGGGAACTCAGCACAGGGATGGTGGGAACCCCTCATAATGGGCACAGCGGGTGTACAGACCTGGGAACTCAGCACAGGGATGGTGGGAACTCCTCATAATGGGCACACGGCGGGTGTACAGACCCAGGAACTCAGCACAGGGATGGTAGAAACCCCTCATAATGGGCACAGCGGGTGTACAGACCCGGGAACTCAGCACAGGGATGGTGGGAACCCCTCATAATGGGCACAGCGGGTGTACACTCAGACCTGGGAACTCAGCACAGGGATGGTGGGAACCCCTCATAATGGACACACGGCGGGTGTACAGACCTGGGAACTCAGCACAGGGATGGTGGGAACCCCTCATAATGGGCACACGGCGGGTGTACAGACCCAGGAACTCAGCACAGGGATGGTGGGAACCCCTCATAATGGGCACAGCGGGTGTACAGACCCGGGAACTCAGCACAGGGATGGTGGGAACCCCTCATAATGGGCACAGCGGATGTACAGACCCGGGAACTCAGCACAGGGATGGTGGGAACCCCTCATAATGGACACACAGCGGGTGTACAGACCTGGGAACTCAGCACAGGGATGGTGGGAACCCCTCATAATGGGCACAGCGGGTGTACAGACCTGGGAACTCAGCACAGGGATGGTGGGAACCCCTCATAATGGGCACAGCGGGTGTACAGACCTGGGAACTCAGCACAGGGATGGTGGGAACCCTTCATAATGGGCACAGCGGGTGTACACACCCGGGAACTCAGCCCAGGGATGGTGGGAACCCCTCATAATGGGCACAGCGGGTGTACAGACCTGGGAACTCAGCACAGGGATGGTGGGAACCCCTCATAATGGACACACAGCGGGTGTACAGACCCGGGAACTCAGCACAGGGATGGTGGGAACCCCTCATAATGGACACACAGCGGGTGTACAGACCCAGGAACTCAGCACAGGGATGATAGGAACCAGGGGCGGACTGACCATCGGGCAGTTCGGGCACTGCCCGAGGGCCCGTTCACCAGTAGGGGGCCCCATGATAGCTTCCACATCCATCTACCCGTTATAAACAGCTAACTGATGGGTATATTGGGTCCCGAATCACTGCCCCCGTCCACCCCAGGAGCTTGCATTTGTCATCACCTCGGACGGACGAAAAGAGAGGAGGGGCCAGCGGGGAGGAGCGCATCACGAGAGGTCTGTATACAGCCGCTTCCTGCGCTACTCTGCATGTAGGAAGGAAAGTGCAGCAGCTTGTATGCTGTCCTTTGCTTAAGCGTGTACCACGTGCGGCTATTAGAAAGTTGCTGCACAGCTTCCCACTCTCCTGTGCCCTCCACCCCCCCCCCCACAGCGTCCCCCTGGCCCTTCCACCCCTCCCCCCCCACAGCATCCCCCTGTGTCTGGTCTGTATCTTACCAACAGTTTAAAAGGGGAAGATATCCGATACATTTTAAGTACTTCGAGTAGTTTCAGTCACAAGGTCCAGCAAGATGGGGGGTGGCCAATTATCATCAGGCTTCTTGATCGTCTAGGGATGTATCCGGCGTGTGGATCTGTGATCATCTCTCTATGGCCTATCTGGGACAATTAACTCATAAAATTATCATAAGCTCAGCCCAGGAGGTTTGGCTTATTCTCCATTGGTTGGAGAACTCCAATGATTTACCTGGTGAGCAGAGGTAGTATCATCTTCAGCCACTAGGTGTGTCTGAGGGCAGAAAAATGTGTTATGAATTATTTATTAAAAGAAAATATGTTCTGTTTCCTAATGGGCATCTACCTGTATATTGGGGCTTATGAATATAAATCTATATTATTTAGGGACTCCGGCAACTGTTACAAAATACAATACACTTAGTATAAATTTGATTCATCAATATCACACAAAATTAATGTTTATATGGATAAATGCATGACTCCTGCATATCCTACGAAGACCTATTTGTCTTGGGACAAAACATGCTATATGGGTATTTTTATGTAGATGTGGTCACGGTTTCTATATCTTTATAACAATTGTGGGTATTTGTCAGGAAAGGGTTCGCCTGTTGGTGGCGCTGTCGGTCTCTTGGATCACAGTACCAGTGTCCACCAGCAGGTGTCTTTCAACACTCTGGATCTGTAATGGAGGGATTCACCTGTTGGTGGCACTGATGGGTTCTTTGGCTGTAATACCAATCTCCACCAGCGGGGGTTTCCCGGCACGGTGGAGCAGACAGCACCTCCTGCATTCAGGTGTCACTTGAGGCTAATTAAAGGGCTTTCACATCGAGCCGCGGGGGGGGGGGGGTTTGTCGGCGGTAAAGTATTTTTAGCGCCGCTTTACTGTCGTTTTAGTGGTGCTATTCAGCCGATGACAGGGCAGTTTTAACCCCCCCCCCACTGGCGGGCAAAAAGGGGTTAAATCCGCCCACAAAATGCTACCGGAGCGCAGCGCTGCCCCATTGATTTCACCACTCCTTCACCGCTCCTTCACCACTTCAAAGAAGCAAATGGAGCCGCTTTTTTCAGGCGCTATACAGGCGCTATTTTTAGCGCTATAGCGCCTGAAAAAACGCTGGCAGTGTGAAAAGGGTCTTACAGGCATTCATATAAATACCCAGCTGATGATTGCTGTCATTGCCCTGGTATCTTCCTTGTGCCCTGATCCGTACCGGCGACCTGTGAACCTACATCCTGCGTACCTGACCCTGTTACCCTGTGCATCTGATCCTGATCCTGTCCCTCCTGTTACCTTGCATCCCTGCCCTGTAGCCTGATCCCCTTGCACTTTCCCCCATCTGCTGATTCCCTGTGTATGACCCCGGCCTGCCCTACATTTGTGATTCTGGAACTGCTTGTTTATCTGCTGATCTCCTGTGAATGACCCTGACCTGGCTAAATTTCAGATTGCGGTACTTCCCTTATATTGTGTATAGTTATTGTTGTTTGTGAGTCTTGGAGATGCAACAACTATCAGCTTAGCCTTTTAACTGCAGTTTACAAACAGGACACTAGATGTCGCTAATGCTCAGTGATATGCTATGCTATACATTTTCTATGATGTGTTGTATTTCCTGTACATATTGCTGTATTTGTTGGTTTCTTTTTCCTGTCTGTGTTCTTCTTACCGTGTGAAGTGACATTTTAGCTAGTGTGGTTATGTTCCAATAAAGAAGCCAGTTCCTGTTACTCCACAACGTCTAATGTGAATTGACTCGCTGCACCCAGCAATCGTACTCTGCAACAGTGGGTCACTATTTGTTTGGTTGTTCACTGTTTATATTAGAGGTGTTTATATATTTTTATCACTTATCCTTAAATAAACTTATTTATTCACTTACATGCATTTTTGGTTCTCTCTGTAATCCACATAGTCTGGTCTTACCAATTCATGACTAGGGTGGCCACGTGTCCCGGAATGCCCGGGACATTCCCGCAATTAGCAGGTCTGTTCCGGGTCCCGGGCACCTTCATTCCGGGCCAATACAGTCTCCCGGAATGAAACTGATGCAGCCGTTTGCGATTTTCCATTGACTGCCGAATGTCGATGATGTCATCTGGCCAGCCCAGTGGTGTAGCGTGGGGGTGTGCACCCCAAGTGACTTCTTCTAGGCTCCAGCCCCTATAATCACCACACACCTCCAATGAGGCAGACACTCCTCACCACCCGGGTCTGCCCCCGCCCAGGGACTCCAGTGGACTCCAGAGCCTGCCCTGTCCCTCATGATTCCTTAGGTGCGTGCCACAGGCAGCCCATGTGTGTGAGGGCGAGGGGCTGGTGTTTGATGCAGATGAGCGTATGGAGGTTGCTAGCAGAGTTCCCGGCCTGTGTGGTTAGGTAGGTCAGTGTAGTGGGCAGGTAGGTCAGTGCAGTGGGAAAGTAGGTCATGTTAGGGGTCAGGTAGGTCAGTGTAGTTGGCAGGTAGGTCAGTGTGGTGGACAGGTAAGTCATTTTAGGGGTCAGGTAGGTAAGTGTAGTGGGCAGGTAGGTTATTTTAGGGGTCAGGTAGGTCTGTGTAGTGGACAGGTAGGTCAGTGTAGGGGTCAGTGTAGTGGACAGGTAAGTCAGCGTAGGGGTCAGTGTAGTGGACAGGTAGGTCAGTGTAGGGGTCAGTGTAGTGGACAGGTAAGTCAGCATAGGGGCAGTGTAGTGGACAGGTAGGTCAGTGTAGGGGTCAATGTAGTGGGCAGGTAGGTCAGTGTAGTGGACAGGTAGGTCAGTGTAGGGGTCAGTGTAGTGGGCAGGTAGGTCAGTGTAGTGGGCAGGTAGGTCAGTGTAGGAATCAGGTAGGCACTTGGATCAAGGGACTTACCCAGCAAGAGCACAGAGTTGCAAGTGCCACTGCATCTGGTGGCAGGAGACGGTGGCAAGTGACACGCTGCATCTGGTGGCAGGAGACGGTGGCAAGTGACAATCATCTGGTGGCAGGCTACGGTGGCAAGTGACACGCTGCATCTGGTGGCAGGTGATAGTGGCACGCTGCATCTTGTGGCAAGTGGCAATCTCTGGGTTCCCAATGATTCGGCATTATGGTGAGTTGACCTATTTCATTATATATTACAATGTAGTAATAGAAATAATATGATTTGATCACTCGCCCCTGAAATCCCGTCAACCCCGAGACTACATTCAACAAAGGGTGGTATAGATGCAGTCTAGTCCCTGGTCAGACAGAGGGTATGTGAGCCCACTTTTGTTCTACCTGTACTTCAGGCATGGTCAGACCTGTTATGCCCAGCTTCTGCCTTTAACCCACCTGCCTCTTCTCTACTATCTACAACTTCCCCACAGAAACTTCCTCTGCCCGCTGTTCCCCCTTCCTTCGCATATCCAAGCCCTTCGCTTCAGTATGCCTCACCTCCTACCTACAGTCCTACAGACACCTACAGATCTCCAGCAGTTAAGCCAAAGAAGAAACGGAAGTTCTTCCCTACTCACACGATCCTGCCAGTAATCCAACCTGCTTCCACACCAAGGAACCTGCCTCAGTCCACCTTCATGCCAGCTGAACCTGATGACCCACCTAATCCTGCCAACTCTTTGCCTGCTATCCAGCTTGAAGTTCCTGTGCCCCAGTCTGATGTTCCTGTGCCCATGTTCCAGTCCGATGTTCCAAAACCTGCCGACCAGTATGATGTTCCTACTGTTCAACCTGTTGTGCCAGTGCCTGCTGTTCAGCCTGTTGTGCCAATGCCTGTGCCCGCTGTCCAGTCTGACATCCTGGTGCCCATGTTCCAGTCCAATGTTCCAGTGTCCATGTTACAGTCTGACATTCCAGTGACTGCTGTCCAGTCTGATGCACCTGCTGTTCAGCCTGTTGTGCCTGTGCCTGCCGTTCAGCCTGTTGTGCCAACGCCTGTGTTCGCTGTCCGGTCTGACTTCCCAGTGCCTGCTGTCCAGTCTGACATCCCGGCGCCCATGTTCCAGCCTGATGATCCTGTGCCCCTGTTCTAGTCTGATGTGCCTGTGTCCGCGCTTTAAGTCCCGGTGTCCCAGCCTGAAGTTCCGGTGTCTCAGCCTGAAGTTCCGGTGTCTCAGCCTGAAGTTCCGGTGTCCCAGTCTGAAGTTCCGGTGTCCCAGCCTGAAGTCCCGGTATCCCAGCCTGAAGTTCCGGTGTCCCAGCCTGAAGTCCCGGTGTCCCAGCCTGAAGTCCCGGTGTCCCAGCCTGAAGTCCCAGTATCCCAGCCTGAAGTCCCGGTATCCCAGCCTGAAGTCCCGGTATCCCAGCCTGAAGATCCGATGTCTGAGCCTGAAGTTTTGTTGCCCGTGTCCCAGTCTGCTGAACCAGTCACCCGGTTTGCTAAGCCACTGTTCGTCATCCAGCTTGCCGGACCAGTGCCGGTGTCAAGCTTGCTGAACCGGGGCCCATTACCCAGCCCACTGGGCCAGGGCCCATTACTCAGCTTGCTGAGCCAGTGCCTGTTATCCAGCCTGCCCTTACAGTGCCTAATGTCCAGCCTGCCCTTAAAGTGGTTGTATAGCCAAATTTGGGACTTTTACCTACAGGAAAGCCTATAATAAGCCTTACCTGTAGATAAAATTCCCCTCGCAATGCGAATGGATTCCCGGCTGGAAGCCCGGCAGACGCCGGACCCTGCCGGAGAGAAATCTCCCGCACGCATGCGCGGGAGTGATGATATCACGGCTCCGGTCACTCACAGCGTCGGAGCCGCGATACCCAGAAGAAACGCAGAGGGAACGTGTCAGCTCCCTCTGCATGGATTGGGACAGATGTCGGGGCCTCGTTCTAAGGTAAGTATTTCATAATGAGCTAGTATGCGATGCATACTAGCCCATTATGCCTTTTGCTTTGCAGGTGAGTAAAAAAATAATAATTCAGCGGGTATACAACCACTTTAAGGTGCGCGCTTTCCAGTCTGATGTTCCGGTGCCTGCCTTCCAGTCAGATGTCCTGGTGCCTGCCTTCCAGTCTGATGTCCCGGGGGCCCGCCTTCCAGTCTGATGTCCAGGTGCCCGCCTTCCAGTCTGATGTCCCGGTGCCTGCCTTCCAGTCTGATGTCCAGGTGCCCGCCTTCCAGTCTGATGTCCCGGTGCCTGCCTTCCAGTCTGATGTCCCGGTGCCCGCCTTCCAGTCTGATGTCCCGTGCCCGCCTTCCAGTCTGATGTCCCGGGGGCCCGCCTTCCAGTCTGATGTCCAGGTGCCCGCCTTCCAGTCTGATGTCCCGGTGCCTGCCTTCCAGTCTGATGTCCAGGTGCCCGCCTTCCAGTCTGATGTCCCGGGGCCTGCCTTCCAGTCTGATGTCCCGGTGCCTGCCTTCCAGTCTGATGTCCCGGTGCCTGCCTTTCAGTCTGATGTCCCGTGCCCGCCTTCCAGTCTGATGTCCCGGTGCCTGCCTTCCAGTCTGATGTCCCGGGGCCTGCCTTCCAGTCTGATGTCCCGGTGCCTGCCTTCCAGTCTGATGTCCCGGTGCCTGCCTTTCAGTCTGATGTCCCGTGCCCGCCTTCCAGTCTGATGTCCCTGCGCCCACTGTTTTGCTTGATGATGCGATGTCTGATCTGCTTAGTGATCCTGTATCTGGTATCCAGCCTGATGATAGAGTTCCTGGTGGTCCTGTTCCTGATACCCTGTCTGATGGTCCCATTCCTGATACCCTGCCTGGTGGTTCCTTTTCTGTTGCCCAGCTTGACAACCCTGAGCCTGCTGCACAGCTCAATGACCTGGAGCCTGCTGCCCAGCCCGATCACCTGGAGCCTGCTGCCCAGCCCGATCACCTGGAGCCTGCTGCCCAGCCCGATCACCCGGAGCCTGCTGCCCAGCCCAATAACCCGGAGCCTGCTGCCCAGCCCAATCACCCAGATCCGGCTGCCCAGCCTGATGACCGGGGGCCTGCTGCCCAGCCCAATAAACCAGAGCCCGCTGTCTGTCCTGATGTGCCCATTGCCCAGTTTGACGTACCCATTGCCGAGTTTGATGTTCTTGATGCCCAGCCTGAAGTGCCTGGTGCCCAGCCTGAAATGCCTGATGCCCAGCCTGAAGTGCTTGATGACCAGCCTGAAGTGCCTGTTGCCCAGCCTGATGTACCTCCATCCATTCTTCTGCTTGATGCCATAAACCAGTGATGGTGAACCTTGGCACCCCAGATGTTTTGGAACTACATTTCCCATGATGCTCATGCACTCTGCAGTGTAGTTGAGTATCATGGGAAATGTAGTTCCAAAACATCTGGAGTGCCAAGGTTCGCCATCACTACCATAGACTATGGACAATTACAACTAGTAGTAAAGGAGCGTCCGGAGGCCGCTCCTTTAAGGGGGGGGTATTGTCAGGAAAGGGTTCGCCCATTGGTAGCGCTGTCGGTCTCTTGGATTGCAGTACCAGTGTCCACCAGCGGGTGTCTTCCACCACTCTGGATCTGTAGTGAAGGAATTCACCTGTTGGTGGCACTGTTGGGTCCTTTGGCTGCAATATCGGTATCCACCAGTGGTTGTTTCCCAGCACTGTGGAGCAGACAGCACCTCCTGCATTCAGGTGTCACTTGAGGCTAATTACAGGCATTCATATAAATACCCAGCTGATGATTGCTCTCATCGCCCTGGTATCTTCCTCCCCCCCCCCATGGTATCTCCATCCTAATACATATCTCCTCTTTCCTGTCATCAGTCATTCATCTCTCTCATCTGTCTGTCCATTCTATCTATCTCACCATCTCTCTCATTCTCCCCCTCACACCCAATATCTATCTACAGTATCTATCCATCCCACCCAGTGTCTGTCTGTCTATCTATCTATCTATCTATCTATCTATCTATCTATCTATCTATCTATCTATCTATCTATCCATCCCAGTGGAGTAGCATGGGTTGTCAGTGCCCTGGGGCAAGGCCAGTAATTTGTGCCCCCTAACCTGTGGACTTTTAGTACTCCCTGAGTCCCTTACGTTCCTACAATAGTACTGACCAGCCTGATTCCTATACTGACCTACCTGATTCCCACGCTGACCTACCTGACCACTACACCTAACCTACCTGCTTCCTATACTGGCCACTAAACTGACCTACCTGTCCACTACCCTGTCCACTACACTGACCACTACACTGTGCACTACACTTCACTGACTCCTCCACTACACTGTCCACTATACTACACTGTCTATTGCACTGACTACTACACCGTCCACTGCACAGACCACTACACTCACCACTACACTACACTCACCACTACACTGCACTGACCACCACACTGCACTGACCACTACACCGTACTGACCACCACACTACACTGACCACCACACTGCACTGACCACTACACTACACTGACTGCTACACTGCACTGTCCACCACACTACAGTGACCACTACACTACACTGCACTGTCCACTTCACTGCACTGACTACTACACTACACTAACCACTGCACTCTCCACTACACTGACCATTATACTACACTGTCCACTACACTACACTGATTACTACAGTACACTGACCACCACGCTACACTGCACTGCACTCTACACTACACTTATACTAACACAGGACATTTTTTTTATTTATACTGACTTTAACTGCTTGTCTTAACCTCTGTGGCTGGCTGCTCCCTCTCTCCCCAGACTGTATCCACCCCCTCAGCTGCAGCTTGTAGCTTCTATCAATCCGGAGGAGAGGAGGAAGCCTGGAGGAGGTGAAGGCAGCAGCAGCGTTCACAATGAGGTGGAGGCGGAGGTGGCACTCCAGTCACGAGCAACCACGATCGCGGATAGGCCAGCCCAGCCACGATCATAGCCCGGCCGCCATTGCGGATTGGCCAGCCCGGCCGCCATCGCGAATTGGCCAGCCGGGCCGCCATCACGAATTGACCAGCCCGGCCGCCATCACGAATTGGCCAGCCCGGCCGCCATCACGAATTGGCCAGCCCGGCCGCCATCACGAATTGGCCAGCCCGGCCGCCATCACGAATTGGCCAGCCCGGCCGCCATCACGAATTGGCCAGCCCGGCCGCAATCACGAATTGGCCAGCCCGGCCGCCATCACGAATTGGCCTGCCCTGCTACTATCACAGATTGGCCAGTCCCGCCGCACATGACCCCATTCACCGAATCACAGGGTGCTTAGGGACACATGAAGTAAACATAAGGGGGACAGAGCCGGCAGTAACACACACTGCCTGGCGGGGGATTTCGCCCCCCTAAACGTTGAGCCCGGGGCCATGGCCCCCCCCCCACGCTAGGACACTGATCTATATCACCCAACATAGGCGTCGTTAAGGTGTAGCTATTGGGGCTAAAGATCTGAATGTGGGATCAATAGCCCCGAGTGTCTAAGCGGGTCCTCCAGCAGTGTGTAGACTCTTTAGAAACAAGAACAGACAGCAGCGGCGGTAGCGGAATTTTACCTGTTATCTGGCCATTGCGGCGCCGCCCACTGGACTGACTGACTGTTATCGGCGGAGGATATGCCGCCCACTCACCCTGAGGAAAGCAGCAGATCAGGAGAACGCTGGTGCTGTGACGCCCCCTTCTCCTTCCAGAGTCATGCTGTATTAAGCAGCCAGCCCAGCAGCAGGACAATAGAATGACGGATGGCAGTGGAACAGGAGACAAGAAAAAAGAAAAAAAAGGCCTCTCTCTCTCTCTCTCTCTCTCTCTCTCTCTC
Organism: Lithobates pipiens; assembly: GCF_037356315.1. Lineage (NCBI taxonomy): Eukaryota > Metazoa > Chordata > Amphibia > Anura > Ranidae > Lithobates > Lithobates pipiens. The sequence continues at coordinate 918,731 of NW_027507757.1, forward strand.
TCTCTCTCTCTCTCTCTCTCTCTCTCTCTCTCTCTCTCTCTCTCTCTCTCTCTCTCCCTCTCTCCCTCTCTCCCTCTCTCCCTCTCTCCCTCTCTCCCTCTCTCCCTCTCTCCCTCCCTCTCTCCCTCTCTCCCTCTCTCCCTCTCTCCCTCTCTCCCTCTCTCCCTCTCTCCCTCTCTCTCTCTCTCTCTCTCTCTCTCTCTCTCTCCCTCTCTCCCTCTCCTTCTCATTTGAAGGGGGAACAGTGGGATGCATTTGATGGGGCACGGTGGCTTCATTTGATGGGACACGTGGCTTCATTTGATGGGACACGGTGGCTTCATTTGATGGGGCACGGTGGCTTCATTTGATGGGGCACGGTGGCTTCATTTGATGGGGCACGGTGGCTTCATTTGATGGGACACGGTGGCTTCATTTGATGGGACACGTGGCTTCATTTGATGGGGCACGGTGGCTTCATTTGATGGGGCACGGTGGCTTCATTTGATGGGACACGGTGGCTTCATTTGATGGGGCACGGTGGCTTCATTTGATGGGACACGGTGGCTTCATTTGATGGGACACGTGGCTTCATTTGATGGGACACGGTGGCTTCATTTGATGGGGCACGGTGGCTTCATTTGATGGGGCACGGTGGCTTCATTTGATGGGACACGGTGGCTTCATTTGATGGGGCACGGTGGCTTCATTTGATGGGGCACAGTGGGATGCATTTGACGGGGCACGTTGGCTTCATTTGATGGGCCATTTATTTTAATTCTTTCTATGGAGCCTGCAGAGAATTGAACCCAGTTGTATATTCCCTGGGTGGGGAAATACAACCATGTTTTACATTGTACGTCCCTATACACCATGTGCCCTATAAAAGGGATGGGCATTATAAATGTCATAAATTTTAATATAAATAAATGTCATAAATATTTATTGTTTATATGCGGTGTAATAGTCAGGTAAGTCAGCGTGTGTCAGGTAGGTCAGTGTAATGGTCAGCCTGTGTCAGGTAGGTCAGTGTAGGTCAGGTATGTCAGTTTTTAGTGGTCAGCATTGATGGGCACTGGTAAGCCATGCAGCAAACAGCAAGTGAGCTTACCCCTTCCCTTCCGCCGCACAACACCCTAAGGTGCTGGGCTTGAACTTCGGGCTAAAGACACTGGTCTTTTTCCCACCTAGCAATGTCCCTGCCACCCAGTATCTATCTATCAATCTATCTATCTATCTATCTATCTATCTATCAATCTATCTATCTATCTATCTATCTATCTATCTATCTATCTATCTATCTATCTATCTATCTATCTATCTATCCAGTGGCGTAACTAGAACCTTCAGGGCCATGAAGGGCCCCCCTGAACCCCAGCCAGGGCCCTTCCCTCCGAGTCCGGCGGTGGAACTCCAGGGTGTGGCCACAGGTATGACCTTTGTGAGCCCTGTAGTTCCACCACTGGTATCAGTAGTTTTTTTTTATTAGTTTTTTTAATTTTTAGGTGCCCCATTGGGGGACTGTCCCTAGGCAGGATGGGGTCCCCATCCCCAGAAGAGATGAGGTCCTTTTCTCCAGGGCAGATGAAGTTACTGCCCCCACGTGAGAAGGGGTCCCTGTCCCCAGGGGAGGTGGAGGGGGTATGTAATGGTGTGTGGGGGATGGGGTCCTCTCACTCACCATGACCAAGCTGTAGGCCGCGCACTCATCCATGTTGGCCTGGGCTCCATCCAGTGTGCTGGACGGGTGATCAGCATATCTCCCAGAAAGACCTTTCATCATCTGTGTATGACGGGGGAGGAGGGGGGCTGGCAGACAAGCCTGCAGTGTCCCCCGGGGGGCTCTCATAGGGCTGCACTGCATCTGTGTGCTTAAAGTTTGTTTACCCGGGAGAAGTATGCAGTGCAGTGTGGGCCAGACTCAGGGGGGGGCGGGACTCTGGCTGGGGAGAACAGACATCGGACTGAGCAGCAATGCATGGAGCAGGAGAGGGGTACTCTGAGGAGCCGGCTGAGGACACAGGTCCTGCGGGGAATGCACAACTAAAGAGCAGCCAGTGCGATAGTTGAGCATGGAGCTCTGCTAGTCACCTTCCACCTCCAGCCACCCGTGTGCATGGTGCACTGGTACCCCTAGCTGCCTATGCTGCTGCCGGCCATATGTAGAGGGGGCTGCATGGGCCCCCTGCAGCACAGGGCCCGGTTGCGGTTGCAACTGCTGCACCTCCTATAGTTACGCCCCTGTATCTATCTATCTATCTAGAAGAGGATGTGTTATGTCTCAAATGTAATTACAAGTTGTGCAGGAGGAAACCAGTTATGCAAGAGGAAGCAAGTTTTGGGCAGGAGGTGAAGAGAACTAAGACCATTACTTTTACACAGTCAAAAGTGATGTTTCTGTCCCGGTGACGGATGAAGAACTCTTATGCCGCGTACACACAATCGGACTATCCTGCGGACTTAGCCCGTTGGAGAAGCCGCCGGACTTTGCAGTGGAGGTCCGCCGGACTTTCCTGAGTGGACCTGCCCACACACGACTGGACTTTTCCTGCAAACTAGGTCCGGCGGACGATCTACGACTTTTGAAATGAACGGACTTGCCCACACACGGAGTAAAGTCCGTTCATTTTGATCGTGGCTCCAGGTAGACGGGACTAGCGCAGGAAGTCAATGTCACCGCCTCCATCGGCGAGATTGACACCTCGCACCCTATACGTAGCACAATCATAAATCCTGCACCCTATATATGTAGCTCAATCCTGAGTCCTGCACCCTGTACACGGCACAATCCTGAGTCCTGCACCCTATACGTAGCACAATCATAAATTCTGCACCCTATATATGTAGCTCAATCCTGAGTCCTGCACCCTGTACACTGCACAATCCTGAGTCCTGCACCCTGTACACTGCACAATCCTGAGTCCTGCACCCTATAGATAGATAGACACTGGGTGGGAGGGGGAGAACTAGAGAGATGGTAAGATAGATACTGTAGATAGATAGTGTAGCCATGGTGTTAGCGCTACTGACAAACAATCCGTCAATTCACCCCACTGCCAGACTTTATGCACCCTTTCCAGAGACAATGAACAGTCTTTTGAAAGCTTTGCTTTTGTTGTTTTATTGGGGGGTACAACTTGGATAGGGATTGGGATATAGGATGCCCATAGAATTAATCATTGCCATCATTTTTACATATTTCAGTATACTTTGATCATAGTTAGAGCCTGAAGATTGAAGGTGTGCACTTGACTAAGTAGAAATTTTCTCTTGCAGCTCCCTGCAGACTGTTACTCCCTCTGCATCTCCATACAGACTATTGCTCCCTGCATTTCCATGCAGACAACTGTTCCTAATGCCACATACACATGATCGGATTATCTGGCAGACTTGGTCTGGCGGACAATCTGCCTGTGTGTGGGCTCCGGCTGACTTTTTCCTCCCAAAAGTTTGGCAGACTTAGGAAGAAGTTTTTACTCAAGTTTGACTCAAAATTCTCCACCGGACTCGGCAGACCGGCGGACAATCCGGATTGTGCTACGTACAGGGTGCAGGACTCAGGATTGTGCTACGTATAGGGTGGAGGACTCAGGATTGTGCCGTGTACAGGGTGCAGGACTCAGGATTGTGCTACGTATAGGGTGGAGGACTCAGGATTGTGCTACGTACAGGGTGCAGGACTCAGGATTGTGCTACGTACAGGGTGCATGACTCAGGATTGTGCTACGTACAGGGTGCATGACTCAGGATTGTGCTACGTACAGGGTGCAGGACTCAGGATTGTGCTACGTACAGGGTGCAGGACTCAGGCTTGTGCTACGTACAGGGTGCAGGACTCAGGATTGTGCTACGTACAGGGTGCAGGACTCAGGATTGTGCTACGTACAGGGTGCAGGACTCAGGATTGTGCTACGTACAGGGTGCAGGACTCAGGATTGTGCTACATACAGGGTGCAGGACTCAGGATTGTGCTACGTACAGGGTGCAGGACTCAGTATTGTGCTACGTATAGGGTGCAGGACTCAGGATTGTGCTACGTATAGGGTGCAGGACTCAGGATTGTGCTACGTACAGGGTGCAGGACTCAGTATTGTGCAACGTATAGGGTGCAGGACTCAGGATTGTGCTACATATAGGGTGCAGGACTCAGGATTGTGCCGTGTACAGGGTGCAGGACTCAGGATTGTGCTACGTATAGGGTGCAGGACTCAGGATTGTGCTACGTACAGGGTGCAGGACTCAGGATTGTGCTACGTACAGGGTGCAGGACTCAGGATTGTGCTACGTATAGGGTGCAGGACTCAGTATTGTGCTACGTATAGGGTGCAGGACTCAGGAATGTGCTACGTATAGGGTGCAGGACTCAGGATTGTGATACGTACAGGGTGCAGGACTCAAGATTGTGCCGTGTACAGGGTACAGGACTCAAGATTGTGCTGTTCAAAGGGTACAGGACTCAGGATTGTGCCGTGTACAGGGTGCAGGACTCAGGATTGTGCCGTGTACAGGGTACAGGATTCAAGATTGTGCTGTTCAAAGGGTACAGGACTCAGGATTGTGCCGTGTACAGGGTGCAGGACTCAGGATTGTGCCATGTACAGGGTGCAGGACTCAGGATTGTGCTACGTACAGGGTGCAGGACTCAGGATTGTGCTACGTACAGGGTGCAGGACTCAGTATTGTGCTACGTATAGGGTGCAGGACTCAGGATTGTGCTACGTATAGGGTGCAGGACTCAGTATTGTGCTACGTATAGGGTGCATGACTCAGGATTGTGATACGTATAGGGTGCAGGACTCAGGATTGTGCCGTGTACAGGGTGCAGGACTCAGGATTGTGCCGTGTACAGGGTTCAGGACTCAGGATTGTGCCGTGTACAGGGTGCAGGACTCAGGATTGTGCTACATATAGGGTGCAGGATTCAGGATTGTGCCGTGTACAGGGTGCAGGACTCAGGATTGTGCTACGTATAGGGTGTAGGACTTAGGATTGTGCCGTGTACAGGGTGCAGGACTCAGGATTGTGCTACGTATAGGGTGGAGGACTCAGGATTGTGCCGTGTACAGGGTGCAGGACTCAGGATTGTGCTACGTACAGGGTGCAGGACTCAGGATTGTGCTTCATACAGGGTGCAGGCCTCAGGATTATGCTACATACAGGGTGCAGGACTCAGGATTGTGCTACGTATAGGGTGCAGGACTCAGTATTGTGCTACGTATAGGGTGCAGGACTCAGGATTGTGCCGTGTACAGGGTGCAGGACTCAGGATTATGCTACATACAGGGTGCAGGACTCAGGATTGTGCTACGTATAGGGTGCAGGACTCAGTATTGTGCTACGTATAGGGTGCAGGACTCAGGATTGTGCCGTGTACAGGGTGCAGGACTCAGGATTGTGCTACGTACAGGGTGCAGGACTCAGGATTGTGCTACGTATAGGGTGGAGGACTCAGGATTGTGCCGTGTACAGGGTGCAGGACTCAGGATTGTGCTACGTATAGGGTGGAGGACTCAGGATTGTGCTACGTACAGGGTGCAGGACTCAGGATTGTGCTACGTACAGGGTGCATGACTCAGGATTGTGCTACGTACAGGGTGCATGACTCAGGATTGTGCTACGTACAGGGTGCAGGACTCAGGATTGTGCTACGTACAGGGTGCAGGACTCAGGCTTGTGCTACGTACAGGGTGCAGGACTCAGGATTGTGCTACGTACAGGGTGCAGGACTCAGGATTGTGCTACGTACAGGGTGCAGGACTCAGGATTGTGCTACGTACAGGGTGCAGGACTCAGGATTGTGCTACATACAGGGTGCAGGACTCAGGATTGTGCTACGTACAGGGTGCAGGACTCAGTATTGTGCTACGTATAGGGTGCAGGACTCAGGATTGTGCTACGTATAGGGTGCAGGACTCAGGATTGTGCTACGTACAGGGTGCAGGACTCAGTATTGTGCTACGTATAGGGTGCAGGACCCAGTATTGTGCTACGTATAGGGTGCAGGACTCAGGATTGTGCTACTTATAGGGTGCAGGACTCAGGATTGTGCCGTGTACAGGGTGCAGGACTCAGGATTGTGCTACGTATAGGGTGCAGGACTCAGGATTGTGCCGTGTACAGGGTGCAGGACTCAGGATTGTGCTACGTATAGGGTGGAGGACTCAGGATTGTGCTACGTACAGGGTGCAGGACTCAGGATTGTGCTACGTACAGGGTGCAGGACTCAGGATTGTGCTACGTATAGGGTGCAGGACTCAGTATTGTGCTACGTATAGGGTGCAGGACTCAGGAATGTGCTACGTATAGGGTGCAGGACTCAGGATTGTGATACGTACAGGGTGCAGGACTCAAGATTGTGCTGTTCAAAGGGTACAGGACTCAGGATTGTGCCGTGTACAGGGTGCAGGACTCAAGATTGTGCTGTTCAAAGGGTACAGGACTCAGGATTGTGCCGTGTACAGGGTGCAGGACTCAGGATTGTGCCATGTACAGGGTGCAGGACTCAGGATTGTGCTACGTACAGGGTGCAGGACTCAGGATTGTGCTACATACAGGGTGCAGGACTCAGTATTGTGCTACGTATAGGGTGCAGGACTCAGGATTGTGCTACGTATAGGGTGCAGGACTCAGTATTGTGCTACGTATAGGGTGTATGACTCAGGATTGTGATACGTATAGGGTGCAGGACTCAGGATTGTGCCGTGTACAGGGTGCAGGACTCAGGATTGTGCCGTGTACAGGGTTCAGGACTCAGGATTGTGCCGTGTACAGGGTGCAGGACTCAGGATTGTGCTACATATAGGGTGCAGGATTCAGGATTGTGCCGTGTACAGGGTGCAGGACTCAGGATTGTGCTACGTATAGGGTGTAGGACTTAGGATTGTGCCGTGTACAGGGTGCAGGACTCAGGATTGTGCTACGTATAGGGTGGAGGACTCAGGATTGTGCCGTGTACAGGGTGCAGGACTCAGGATTGTGCTACGTACAGGGTGCAGGACTCAGGATTGTGCTACGTACAGGGTGCAGGACTCAGGATTGTGCTACGTATAGGGTGCAGGACTCAGTATTGTGCTACGTATAGGGTGCAGGACTCAGGAATGTGCTACGTATAGGGTGCAGGACTCAGGATTGTGATACGTACAGGGTGCAGGACTCAAGATTGTGCTGTTCAAAGGGTACAGGACTCAGGATTGTGCCGTGTACAGGGTGCAGGACTCAAGATTGTGCTGTTCAAAGGGTACAGGACTCAGGATTGTGCCGTGTACAGGGTGCAGGACTCAGGATTGTGCCATGTACAGGGTGCAGGACTCAGGATTGTGCTACGTACAGGGTGCAGGACTCAGGATTGTGCTACATACAGGGTGCAGGACTCAGTATTGTGCTACGTATAGGGTGCAGGACTCAGGATTGTGCTACGTATAGGGTGCAGGACTCAGTATTGTGCTACGTATAGGGTGTATGACTCAGGATTGTGATACGTATAGGGTGCAGGACTCAGGATTGTGCCGTGTACAGGGTGCAGGACTCAGGATTGTGCCGTGTACAGGGTTCAGGACTCAGGATTGTGCCGTGTACAGGGTGCAGGACTCAGGATTGTGCTACATATAGGGTGCAGGATTCAGGATTGTGCCGTGTACAGGGTGCAGGACTCAGGATTGTGCTACGTATAGGGTGTAGGACTTAGGATTGTGCCGTGTACAGGGTGCAGGACTCAGGATTGTGCTACGTATAGGGTGGAGGACTCAGGATTGTGCCGTGTACAGGGTGCAGGACTCAGGATTGTGCTATGTACAGGGTGCAGGACTCAGGATTGTGCTTCATACAGGGTGCAGGCCTCAGGATTATGCTACATACAGGGTGCAGGACTCAGGATTGTGCTACGTATAGGGTGCAGGACTCAGTATTGTGCTACGTATAGGGTGCAGGACTCAGGATTGTGCCGTGTACAGGGTGCAGGACTCAGGATTGTGCTACGTACAGGGTGCAGGACTCAGTATTGTGCTACGTACAGGGTGCAGGACTCAAGATTGTGCTGTTCAAAGGGTACAGGACTCAGGATTGTGCCGTGTACAGGGTGCAGGACTCAAGATTGTGCCGTGTACAGGGTGCAGGACTCAGGATTGGGCTACGTACAGGGTGCAGGACTCAGGATTGTGCTACGTACAGGGTGCAGGACTCTGTATTGTGCTACGTATAGGGCGCAGGACTCTGTATTGTGCTACGTATAGGGTGCATGACTCAGGATTGTGATACGTATAGGGTGCAGGACTCAGGATTGTGCCGTGTACAGGGTGCAGGACTCAGGATTGTGCCGTGTACAGGGTGCAGGACTCAGGATTGTGCCGTGTACAGGGTGCAGGACTCAGGATTGTGCCGTGTACAGGGTGCAGGACTCAGGATTGTGCTACGTACAGGGTGCAGGACTCAGTATTGTGCTACGTACAGGGTGCAGGACTCAAGATTGTGCTGTTCAAAGGGTACAGGACTCAGGATTGTGCCGTGTACAGGGTGCAGGACTCAAGATTGTGCCGTGTACAGGGTGCAGGACTCAGGATTGGGCTACGTACAGGGTGCAGGACTCAGGATTGTGCTACGTACAGGGTGCAGGACTCTGTATTGTGCTACGTATAGGGTGCATGACTCAGGATTGTGATACGTATAGGGTGCAGGACTCAGGATTGTGCCGTGTACAGGGTGCAGGACTCAGGATTGTGCCGTGTACAGGGTGCAGGACTCAGGATTGTGCCGTGTACAGGGTGCAGGACTCAGGATTGTGCCGTGTACAGGGTGCAGGACTCAGGATTGTGCCGTGTACAGGGTGCAGGACTCAAGATTGTGCTACGTATAGGGGGCAGGGTACAGAAGTGCGCTGTATACAGTGCACAAGGTTCAGGACGGCACTACGTACAGGGTGCAGAGTTTAAAAGCTCACTGTGTACAGGGTGCAAGGCTCAAGAGTGTAAAAAAGTTAAGTACTCCATGCTACACAGAACAGAAGAGGGACTGCTGCCAAGGAGCAGCTGCAACTTACAGAAGGTGCGCAGTCTGGACTTTAGAAGGAGCTGCCGCTGGGACAGTAGATCTGTCATACACCGCCCGCCAGTGGATGTCTTTCCTGATCTCTTCCAATTGGACGATGCTGCTGCTGGTCAGTCCCGCGATCGCTTTAGTTGGTCAGGAGAGATGGGGCGGGCGGTGTCTGCAGCGCTGCTCATCTGAGGCATCGTGACCCGGAGCTCAGATTTGTTCCAGATAGCTAGGTGTGCAGTGTGGCTCAGCCCCGCACACACTGCACAGAGATGAATGATGCACCCCGGTTGTCACCCTGGTGCCGGCCGCACCTTCCTGCCCCCTATAGCGATGCCACTGCCCATCAGTGCCATCTATACGTGCCGCCTATCAGTGCCCACCAGTGCCACCTATCAGTGCTCATCAGTGCGGCATATTAGTGTCTCCTCATCAGTGCCACCTAATCAGTGCCCATAAGTGCCACCTCATCAGTGCAGCCTATTAGTGCCCATCTGTGCCGCCTCATCAGTGCCCATCAGTCCAGCCTATCAGTGTCCATCTGTGCCGCCTCATCAGCGCACATCAGTGAAGGAGAAAAATGACTTTATTAACCACTTTCAGACCGGACCATTTTGCTGGTAAATGACCAGAGGTCTTTTTACACTTTGGCACTGCGCTGCTTTAACTGGTAATTGCGCGGTCATGCAATGTTGTACCCAAACGAAATTTGCGTCCTTTTCTTCCCACAAATAGAGCTTTCTTTTAAAGGTATTTGACTGATTCTGCGATTTTTATTTTTTGCGATATAAACGTAAAAAGACCGCAAATTTTGAAAAAAAATGATATTTTCTACTTTTTGTTATTAGAAAAATCCAATAAACTCAATTTTAGTCATACATTTAGGCCAAAATGTATTCAGCCACATGTCTTTGGTAAAAAAAAAGTCAATAATTTTATATTTATTGGTTTGCGCAAAAGTTGTCACATCTACAAACTAAGGTACATTTTCTGGAATTTACGCAGCTTTTATTTTATGACTGCCTATCTCATTTCTTGAGGTGCTAAAATGGCAGGGCAGTACAAAACCCCCCCAAATGACCCCATTTTGGAAAGTAGACCCCCTAAGGAAATTGATAAGAGGCATGTTGAGACCATTGAATATTTTATTTTTTTGCCGCAAGCGATTGAATAATGACAAAAAAATTTTTTTTTTTTTTTTTTTTACACAAAGTTGTCACTAAATGATATATTGCTCACACATGCCATGGTTATATGTGGAATTGTACCCCAAAATACATTCTGCTGCTTCTCCTGAGTACGGGGATACCACATGTGGTCGACTTTTTGGAAGCCTAGCCGCGTACGGGGCCCCGAAATCCAAGCACCGCCTTCAGGATTTCTAAGGGCATACATATGTCATTTTACTCCTCACTACCTATCACAGTTTTGAAGGCCATAAAATGCCAAGATGGCACAAAACCCCCACAAATGTCCCCATTTTAGAAAGTAGACACCCCAAGCTATTTGCTGAGAGGCATGTTGAGTCCATGGAATATTTTATATTTTGCCACAAGTTGCGGGAAAATGACAAACTTTATAAATTTTTCACAAAGTTGTCACTAAATGATATATTGCTCACACATGCTATGGGCATATGTGAAATTACACCCCAAAATAAATTCTGCTTCTTCTCCTGAGTACGGGGATACCACATGTGTGGGATTTTTTGGGAGCCTAGCCGCGTACGGGGCCCCGAAAACCAAGCACCGCCTTCAGGCTTTCTAAGGGCATACATTTTTAATTTCACGCCTCACTACCTATTACAGTTTTGAAGGCCATAAAATGCCAAGATGGCACAAAACCCCCACAAATGACCCCATTTTAGAAAGTAGACACCCCAAGCTATTTGCTGAGAGGCATGTTGAGTCCATGGAATATTTTATATTTTGCCGCAAGTTGCGGGAAAATTACAAACTTTTTTATTTTTTATTTTTTTTCACAAAGTTGTCACTAAATGATATATTGCTCACGCATGCCATGGGCATATGTGAAATGACACCCCAAAATAAATTCTGCTGCTTCTCCTGAGTACGGGGATACCACATATGTGGGACTTTTTGGGAGCCTAGCTGCGTACGGGGCCCCAAAAGCCAAGAACCGCCTTCAGGCTTTCTAAGGGCGTAAATCTTTGATTTCACGCCTCACTACCTATTACAGTTTTGAAGGCCATAAAATGCCAAGATGGCACAAAACCCCCACAAATGACCCCATTTTAGAAAGTAGACACCCCAAGCTATTTGCTGAGAGGCATGTTGAGTCCATGGAATATTTTATATTTTGCCGCAAGTTGCGGGAAAATTACAAACTTTTTTATTTTATTTTTTTTTTCACAAAGTTGTCACTAAATGATATATTGCTCACGCATGCCATGGGCATATGTAAAATGACACCCCAAAATAAATTCTGCTGCTTCTCCTGAGTACGGGGATACCACATATGTGGGACTTTTTGGGAGCCTAGCTGCGTACGGGGCCCCAAAAGCCAAGAACCGCCTTCAGGCTTTCTAAGGGCGTAAATCTTTGATTTCACGCCTCACTACCTATTACAGTTTTGAAGGCCATAAAATGCCAAGATGGCACAAAACCCCCACAAATGACCCCATTTTAGAAAGTAGACACCCCAAGCTATTTGCTGAGAGGCATGTTGAGTCCATGGAATATTTTATATTTTGCCACAAGTTGCGGGAAAATTACAAACTTTTATTTTTTTTTATTTTTTTTTCACAAAGTTGTCACTAAATGATATATTGCTCACACATGCCAGGGACATATGTGAAATGACACCCCAAAATAAATTCTGCTGCTTCTCCTGAGTACGGGGATACCACATGTGTGGGACTTTTTGGGAGCCTAGTCGCGTACGGGGCCCCGAAAACCAAGAACCGCCTTCAGGATTTCTAAGGGTGTAAATTTTTGATTTTACACCTCACTACCTATCACAGTTTTGAAGGCCATAAAATGCCAAAATAGCACAAAACCCCCCAAAATGACCCCATTTTGGAAAGTAGACACCCCAAGCTATTTGCCGAGAGGCATGGTGAGTATTTTGCAGCTCTCATTTGTTTTTGAAAATGAAGAAAAAAAAAAAATAATGTATATTTTTTTTCTTTTTTTCAATTTTCAAAACTTTGTGACAAAAATGAAGGTCTGCAAAATACTAACCATACCTCTCGGCAAATAGCTTGGGGTGTCTCCTTTCCAAAATGGGGTCACTTGGGGGGATTTTGTGCTATCTGGGCATTCCATGGCCTCCGAAACTGTGATAGGCAGTGAGGAATGAAATCTAAAATTTACACCCTTAGAAATCCTGAAGGTGGTGCTTGGATTTTGGGGTACCGTACGCGGTTAGGCTCCCAAAAGGTCTCACACTTGTGGTATCCCCGTACTCAGGAGAAGCAACAGAATGTATTTTGGGGTGTAATTTTACATATAACCATGGCATGTTTGAGCAATATATCATTTATTGACAACTATGTGCAAAAAAAAAAAAAAAAATAATAATAATGTATTTTTTCCACAACTTTTGTCAAAATATAAAATATTCCATGGACTCGACATGCCTCTCAGCAAATAGCTTGGGGTGTCTACTTTCTAAAATGGGGTCATTTGGGGAGGTTTTGAACTGTCCTGGCATTTTATGCACAACATTTAGAAGCTTATGTCACACATCACCCACTCTTCTAACCACTTGAAGAAAAAGCCCTTTCTGACACTTTTTGTTTACATGAAAAAATATTTTTTTTTGCAAGAAAATTACTTTGAACCCCCAAACATGAAGTGTTTTTTTAAAGCAAAAGCCCTACCGATTAAAATGGTGGGTGTTTCATTTTTTTTTTTCACACGGTATTTGCGCAGCGATTTTTCAAACGCATTTTTTGGGGAAAAAACACACTTTTTTTTATTTTAATGCACTAAAAATCACTATATTGCCCAAATGTTTGATGAAATAAAAAATATGATCTTAGGCCGAGTACATGGATACCAAACACGACATGCTTTAAAATTGCGCAGAAACGTGCAGCGGCGACAAACTACGTACATTTTTAAAAGCCTTTAAATGCCTTTACAGGTGACCACTTTAGATTTACGGAGGAGGTCTACTGCTAAAATTAGTACCCTCGATCTGACCTTCGTGGTGATACCTCACATGCATGGTGCAATTGCCGTTTACATATGCCACCAGACCAACGCTTGTGTTCCGCGTTGCGCCTTAGCAGGGGGGGACAGGGGTGTTTTTTTTTTTTTTTTTTTTTAAACTGTTCCTTTCATTTATATATTTTTTTTATGATTTTTATTGTTATCTCAGGGAATGTAAATATCCCCTATGATTGCAATAGGTAGTGACAGGTACTCTTTTTAAAAAAAATTAGGGTCTATCAGACCCTAGATCTCTCCTCTGTCCTCAAAGCATCTGACCACACCAAGATCGGTGTGATAAAATGCTTTCCCAATTTCCCAATGGCGCTGTTTACATCCCGCAAAATCTAAGTCATGAAATGCTCGTAGCTTCCGGTGTCTTAGGCCATAGAGATGATTGGAGCCATTCTGGTCTCTGATCAGCTCTATGGTCAGCTGGCGGAACCACCGGCTGCATTCTCAGGTTCCCTGTTGGGACAGGAGAGCCTGAGAAAACCATGGAAGATGGTGCGGGGGGGGGGGACATTCCCTCCCACTGCTTGTAAAAGTAGTCTAGAGGCTAATTAGCCGCTAGGATTGCTTTTACATAAAAGCCGACCGCTGGCTGAAAAGAATGATACCAAGATGATACCTAAACCTGCAGGCATCATTCTGGTATAAGCACTCAAAGTCCCGCAACATACCAGTATGTTGCTGGAACTGGTTGGGCATATATTGTATTTTTTTTTTCATGCAGCCTGTGGGCTGAACGAAAAAAAAATATTGATCGGTGGGTATGCCCACCATTAGATACCACCCTTCATCCACCCACTTTCTAATGGTGGGCATACATGCACCATTTATATATGCCGAAGCATGGGGGCATCCTCCCGCAAAAGGTAGGAGCAGATCGCTCCTCCACCCCGTATGCCCCCATGCTTCGGCATATATGCTCTTTTTTAACTGTGGTGGTGAAATCACCTCCGACAGTGCTGGAGTCACTGCTTTATGTATCATGGGAGCAAACGCTGTTGCTGTCAAGATAAATAAATCCGCTCTGCAGCAGAATGGCGTACCTGCTAAGCAAATGATGGTTAACAATAAAACAAAGTAACATTACAGTATAACAGTAGGACTTACCATACCTGCAAAGCAAATACAAAAAAAATCGCAAAAAATAACACATTTAACACAATCTGTGCCTAAAATATATATATGCCGAAGCATGGGGGCATCCTCCCGCAAAAAAGTTATGCCGCGTACATACATTCAAACTTTTCCACGGGCAAGCCCTCCGTCGGAATTTTGACTGTATGTACGTGGCATTAGGAGCAAAATCGCTCCTCCACCCCTTATGCCCCCATGCTTCGGCATATATGCTCTTTTTTAACTGTGGTGGTGAAATCACCTCCGACAGCGCTGGAGTCGTGGCTTTACGTATCGTGGGAGCAAACGCTGTTGCTGTCAAGATAAATAAATCCACGCTACAGCTGAATGGCGTACCTGAAAACAAAAAATGGTTAACAATAAAACATTGCAGAATAGAATACAGTACAAAGGAGCAGAACAATAGAGAGAGAATAGAGAGAGAGAGAGAACAATAAAACGACAACTATTTTTGGTTTTTTTATTTTATATTTTTTTTGGTTTTTTTGGTTTTTTAACTTTTTTTTTTTTTTTTTTTAACACTTTTTTATGTAACTTTAACACTTCTGTTGTAACGGTTCCAGCGGTTTGGGTCTCTCAAAATGTGATGGCATCTTGGGAGACCCTGTGAACGTGTGCCTAGCTTGTGCAATGCTGTACCCTACGCTAATACTCAACTAGTTCATGGTAGCGTTCAAAACACTCACCCTGACAAAGACCAGGATTGCCAGGACAGCGGGGACAATAAGAACGGGTGTCACGCCTAAATCCGCGCTTTCTGCCGACACGACATTTTCTTTGGGGGGCTCATTGGGTAGGGGTACTCGGGAGGACATAAGAATAATGCCTCTCATGCAGCCGGCTTACTGCATCTGGTAGGGGAAGGTGAGGTGGAGCACCGCCTGGATACAGAAGGGCTCTGACAATATCCTCCTGGAATTTGAGGAAGGATCCAGTCCGTCCTGAAGCTTTGTGTAGTACATAAGCATTCAGTATAGCCAATTGGAATAAATAAACAGACACTTTTTTGTACCAGCGTCTGGACTTACGGGCAACTAGATACGGCGCCAACAACTGGTCATTGAGGTCCACCCCTCCCATGTTAAGGTTATATTTGTGGACACAGAGGGGTTTCTCCACAATACCAGTCGCCGTAGAAATTTGGACCGTCGTGTCTGCATGAAGGGAGGTAAGAACGAAAACATTCTTATTATCCCTCCACTTCATAGCGAGCAAATTATTACTGCGCAAGCAGGCTCTCTCCCCCAGCCTAAGACGGGACTCTACAAGCCGCTGGGGAAAGCCCCGGCGATTAGGTCGCACGGTGCCACATGCTCCAATCTGCTGATCAAACAAGTGACTAAACAGTGGCACGCTTGTGTAATAATTGTCCACGTACAAGTGGTACCCCTTTCCGAATAAGGGTGACACCAAGTCCCACACTATCTTGCCAGCGCTTCCTATGTAGTCAGGGCAGTTCTCCGGCTCTACGTGACTATCTCTTCCCTCATAAACCATGAAACTACGTGTATAGCCTGTGGCCCTGTCACAGAGCTTATACATCTTGACCCCGTATCTGGAACGCTTGTTGGGGACGTATTGTTTGAATGACAAGCGACCAGAAAATTTAATCAGGGACTCATCAACGCAGACAACTTGATCGGGAGTAAACAAGGCTGCAAAACGTTGGTTGAAGTGGTTTATGAGGGGCCGAATTTTGTAGAGCCGATCGTACTCAGGGTCTCCACGAGGACGACAGAGTTCATTGTCGCTGAAGTGCATGAACCGCAAAATCATCTCGTATCGTGCCCTGGACATGGAAGCAGAGAACACGCGCATATGGTGAATTGGGTCAATGGACCAATATGACCGCAACTCACTCTTTTTGGTTATGCCCATGTTGAGGGAGAGGCCCAGAAAGATTTTAAATTCGGAAACCGTAACTGGTTTCCATTGTCTGGCAAGGGCGGACTGGGGAATAGTGGCGATGTGTTGAGCAGCGTACAAATTGGTTTGGTCCACAATAGATCTAAAGAGATCTTCGGTGAAAAACAGTGAGTAAAAGTCAAGTGTCGTAAAATCAACTGTTTCCACGTTAATGCCAGGTTGGCCAGTGAATGGGGGAAGTACGGGTTCTGCAGAAGTGGTGGGCACCCAAATAGGATTGGCGAATTCTGCAGGAAGGGCACTATGGGTACGACGGGCCTGTCTTTGTCTTCTTGGTGGCAGCGGGACACTACTTGTGCTTGCCACCTCGCCAGCTTGAACTGCACTTATGGGACTCGCCACGTCACCACGTGTTACTGCAGTGCTGGATGTAGGTCCAGGGTGTACTAGGCCGCTGGTGCTTGCCAGTTCACCAGAAGGATGAGCGGCTCTAGTACGTCTCTGCTCCATACGAGTGACCTGCGGTTCCTGCACCTCAACAACAGAATACATACGGGATTGGGCACACCTGTTCTTAGCAGCGGCCTCATCTCCGTCGTCAGAGCTATCTGTCATGGAGCCGCTGTCCTCTACAGGATCGTATTCTGAGCCTGAATCTGACAGATGAGTGACGTCCTCTTCACTATCTGTCATGCTCAGAAACGTGTAGGCCTCATCACTAGTGTACCTTCGCTTTGCCATTTTGGGCTCTAAATTTAGGGGTACACTAGTGAGACTCACAGGTAAAAAAGCACCTAGCCTGTCAGCGACTGTTTCAAAACGCTACAAAAAAAACTGTTAGCGATCGCAGGGATCAAGCCTGACTCTGCGAACGCTGCAGTTATGTGTGTTGTGTTTTGTAAGTGACAGTGATCGATCGATACTGCACTTGGGTGGGCTGGGCTGGGCTTGGCGGAGGGGCTAAACGCAGGTGCTAGCGGGTATCTGGGCTGATCCCGCTAACAATGCGTTTTGGGAAACCTAAAATGCTGGCAACGCTAATATATATCTGATCAGATACTATATTACTAAGGGAGGTGTATGCTTTGTGCGTGGGTGTTAGCGGTACTGGCACTAACCTGACACTGGGGCGACGCAGGCCTTATCTGACCCTAAAAAACTTATATGACCCGCCGGGTGATCAGGGGGTTAAACCTTTATTAGGTAATAAATGGCGGGTGCCCTGAAACAAAAAAAAAATAACTAACCAACCAGCGTCACCTGTAACAGTTATATGGTGATCACTGGTGAAAGGGTTAACTGGGGGGCAATCAGGGGGCTATGCGGTAGTATATGGGGGTCCCTGACGCTATAAAAAGCTGCGGCGAACCCAAATACTTACCTGCCTATCTAGGGTCACCTGTGACACTAATACAGCGATCAGAAAAAAATCGCTTATTAGTGACACTGGTGACGGGGGGTGATCACGGGGTTAAACCTTTATTGGGGGGGTTAGGGGGGCACCCTAGAGCTAAAGGGGGCTAGCCCTAACTGCCCTAACAGTTATTACAGTCACAAATGACACCAATGCAAAAAAAAAAAAAGAAAAAAAAAATGCACTTGGTGTCACTGTGACTGGGGGGGGGCAGGGGTGATTGGGGGGTGATTGGGGGTGATCAGGGGGGTGAAAAGTGTGCCTGGCGTGTTCTACTGTAAGTGTAGTGTTGGGTGCAACTTACCGATCCTCTCTCCTCCGTGTCGGAACGAAAAAGACCGACACGAGGAGAGATTACTTCACTTCCTCTCCTGTGTTTACATTACAGGAGAGGAAGTGATGTCACCGAGGATTTTCATTCGTCGGGAGCGATCGCGAGGGGGTGGCCATGAATGAATGGCCGTCCCCTCGTCCGGGATCGCTCCCGAACGAATACCGACCGCCGCAGGCACCGGGCGGGGGCCCGATCGGGCCCCCGACCCGCGGGAGGCAAGGGACGTACATGTAAGCCCTTATGCCTGCCCGTGCCATTCTACCGACGTACATCGGCGTGCGGCGGTCAGCAACTGGTTAAAGGGGAGCGAAAGAAGTGGGATTTCCTTTGATGGAAGCCCCCCCCCCCCCCCGCAGGTTGCCCTGGTGCCCGGAGGTGTTGCTATGAGTTCTTTTTGCGATCCTCAATGCTGCTCAACTGGTTCGTGGATTCGGATGTGAGTTGGACGCACAATCCTCAGCCATAATTAAAAATCCTCCTATTTATTTTTTCAAAAATCCTTTTTTATTTATTTATATTTTTCTTTTTTTCCCCTTTTTTTGGAACTATTCCATGATTTATGCTCCTGATGAGTGTCTACAATGCTGTGAAACGCGTAGAGCCTTTAATGAAAACTTTTTTGCCTCAGTCATGGAATATCAAGATTTTATATGATCCTACCCATATCCAGAATTATTTATTAGGGCAATATTTTATTATCCTATCCATTTTTTGAAGGTCACCTTTGCCATTCTTGGCTCAACTATAATATGCACTGTACCGTATTTTTCGGACTATAAGACGCACTTTTTTCCCCCAGAAATATGGGGGGAAATGTGCCTGCGTCTTATGGTGCGAATATATGGCGCTCCGAAAGGCTCCGCGGTCTTAGGAAAGGCCGCGGCTTCGGCCTACCTCCGGAGCATCGGCCATCTTGGTGCACCTGCCATTTGCAATGTGATCGCTCCGTCAAATAACGGAGCGATCACTTGTAAAAAACCAGCATCATGATGATGCCGGTTCCTCTCTCTGTGCAGATCTGTACAGTGGAGCGGAGAGATCGGTTGGCAGCAGCGCTGTGGGCTGCATCTGTAGTGCCCACAGAACTGCTCTGTGACAAGTCCAGTCACAGCCATCCCTCCATACCCTGCCAATACTCTGCCAATACCCTGTCAATACTCTGCCATACCCTGCCAATACTCTGCAATACCCTGCCAATACTCTGCCATACCCTGCCAATACTCTGCAATACCCTGCCAATACTCTGCAAAACCCTGCCAATACTCTGCCATACCCTGCCAATACTCTGCAATACCCTGCCAATACTCTGCCAATACTCTGCCATACCCTGCCAATACTCTGCAATACCAGCCAATACTCTGCCATACCCTGCCAATACTCTGCAATAACCTGCCAATACTCTGCCAATACTCTGCCATACCCTGCCAATACTCTGCAATACCAGCCAATACTCTGCCATACCCTGTCAATACTCTGCAATACCCTGCAAATACTCTGCAATACTCTGCCAATACTCTGCAATACCCTGCCAATACTCTGCAATACCCTGCCAATACTCTGTCATACCCTGTCAATACTCTGTCATACCCTGCCAATACTCTGCAATACCCTGCCAATACTCTGCCATACCCTGCCAATACTCTGCAATACCCTGCCAATACTCTGCAATACCCTGCCAATACTCTGCCATACTCTGCAATACCCTGCCAATACTCTGCCATACCCTGCCAATACTATGTAATACCATGTAATACTCTGCAATACCCTGCCATACCCTGCCAATACTCTGCAATACCAGCCAATACTCTGCCATACCCTGCCAATACTCTGCAATACCCTGCCAATACTCTGCAATACCTTGCCAATACTCTGCCATACCCTGCCAATACTCTGCAATACCAGCCAATACTCTGCCATACCCTGCCAATACTCTGCAATACCCTGCCAATACTCTGCAATACTCTGCCAATACTCTGCAATACCCTGCCAATACTCTGCAATACCCTGCCAATACTCTGTCATACCCTGTCAATACTCTGTCATACCCTGCCAATACTCTGCAATACCCTGCCAATACTCTGCAATACCCTGCCAATACTCTGCCATACCCTGCCAATACTCTGCAATACCCTGCCAATACTCTGCCATACTCTGCAATACCCTGCCAATACTCTGCCATACCCTGCCAATACTATGTAATACCATGTAATACTCTGCAATACCCTGCCAATACTCTGCAATACTCTGCCATACCCTGCCAATACTCTGCAATACTCTGCAATACCCTGCCAATACTCTGCCATACTCTGCAATACCCTGCCAATACTCTGCCATACCCTGCCAATACTCTGCAATACCCTGCCAATACTCTGCAATACCCTGCAATACCCTGCCAATACTCTGCCATACCCTGCCAATACTATGTAATACCATGTAATACTCTGCCATACCCTGCCAATACTCTGTCATACCCTGCCAATACTCTGCAATACCATGCAATACTCTGCAATACCCTGCCAATACTCTGCCATACCCTGCCAATACTCTGCCATACCCTGCCAATACTCTGCAATACCCTGCCAATACTCTGCAATACCATGCAACACTTTGCAATACCCTGCCATACTCTGCAATACCATGCAATACTCTGCCATACCCTGTCAATACTCTGCCATACCCTGTCAATACTCTGCCATACCCTGTCAATACTCTGCCATACCCTGCCAATACTCTGCAATACCCTGCCATACCCTGCCAATACTCTGCCATACCCTGCCAATACCCTGCCAATACCCTGCCAATACTTTCTATGGTAATGGTCACTCTGCATTTCATGGGCACTGGAAAATATTTTAGTACCCCATTTGGTTCAGAATATTTTTTTTCTTGTTTTCAACCTCTAAAACCTAGGTGCGTCTTATCGAGCGAAAAATACGGTATATATACTTCGTTTTTGGCATTTATGCCTATATATGAATGTCTACCTGATTGTGATTTATTGTGTATCTTGTGTTTTACTGTGTAGGGGCTTGATGCCCAAAGTATTTTTAGAGGTTTGACGCCTGAAATGTTTTCATAATGTACTTTGGATTATACAATATAAATGAATTTTTTTCAGTCAATTGAATTATTCTTTTACTGCTGTGTGCTTCATTTAAGTCGGATGGAGAGGCTGCGGGAAGACAGGCCCCATTGCAGCCAGTGGCATCGGCCTCCGGGGTCTCTTCACCCAGGGGGCTTACACCTCCGCCCACATGGGATCAAGAGGAGAGGTCGGAAGGGGAAATTTCAGAGGAGGAGGAACCGCAGGTGCCAGCGAGGGAGAGCAGCGGTCCGGCTGTGGGGAGAGTTCCTGGTCAGCCTGGTGAGTCTAATGGTACCCTTTCTTTGTCTACTGCATTACAGGATTTGTTGGGGGTGGTCTAGGCAGGCGCAGGGGGGACTGCTAAGGGGGCAGCAGCGGACAAGCCACTGGCAGGGAGCATCCCTGCCGTGATGGGGCCCGCTGCACAGATGAAGGATCTGCTAGAGGGTCTGCGGGCTTTAATGGGGAGATTCAAGGGGGGACAGGAGCAGCCGAGCCAGGTCGCCCCGTGGACGGCTCCAGTGGTCGGGGTTCCCGGGGGGGTTTCAGGGGGTACAGGGGGAGTGGCAGTCGGGGGAGGGGGTGGCTGCAGAAAAGGTGGCAGACAAGGGGGCCAAGGAGGCGACAACGAGGAGAGACATGGTCAGGATTGCTGACGCAGCGTGGTGTGAGGTCTACGTGTGCTTCGAGGGCCCGCTGGGAGCGCACCTGAAACAGGAGGTGCGTGAGAAGATAGGCAAGGGTGAGTATGTAGAGATCTTCTCGCTGCTCCCGTTTGAGAAATTTAACTTGGATAAGGTGAAACCCGATGA
Source organism: Lithobates pipiens (assembly GCF_037356315.1). NCBI lineage: Eukaryota > Metazoa > Chordata > Amphibia > Anura > Ranidae > Lithobates > Lithobates pipiens. The sequence continues at coordinate 940,572 of NW_027507757.1, forward strand.
CTCCAAGAAGGAAGATGAAGAAAAACGGCGGTATCAGTTGATACCGCTCACTTTTGCGAATTGGCTGCAGGCGTTCACCATTCTGGCACGCGTCATAGGCGAGAAGAACCCCGAGCACTGCTCGGTGTTATTCTGTTATATGGATGCCATCGGGGAGGCCCCTAGAGTGTATGGGGGAATGGCCTGGCTCCGTTATGATGAGCAATTCAGGCAGCGGAAGGCGGTCTGACCGGAGTTGCGGTGGGACCACAAGGACATCAGCCTCTGGATGAGGCTTATGTCGTCGGCGCGGGGCCCCGCCTCAGTTTCTTCAGGGGGGAGCCGGGAGTGCGCTTTCCTCGGGTCTGTCGGCCGGAAAAAAATGGGGGGTATGCTGGCAGTTTAACGAAGGTGCCTGTAAATTCGGGGGAGCGTGCCAGTTCAAGCACGAGTGCTCAGGGTGTGGGGGAGCTCACATGCTGTCCAGATGGTTCAGGAAGGGAAAGCGGGCCGGCGACACTGCTCACAAAAGGGATGACACCGATGAAGCTGGAAAGGATGCTTCCTTTTCTAAGTAAGTATCCGGAAAGGGAGGGGGCTCATTTACTGGCGGCAGGGTTTGGGGACGGCTTCAGGATATCCTGTTCGTTGGCGGCAGCACCACCGGTGACGGGGAACTTGAAATCGGCGCTACAGCATCTGGGGGTGGTAGACGAAAAACAGGGCAAATAGGTGGCCCTGGGGTGCATCGGGGGGGGGGCATTTGTAACAAAGCCTTGGCATAACTTGGTAGTGTCCCCATTGGGGGTGGTCCCCAAGAAGGAGACTGCTAAGTTTCACCTGATACATCACTTGTCCTTTCCAAAAGGGGGCTCGGTCAATGACTTTATTGACCCAGAGGCGTGCACGGTGTCCTACGCGTCGTTTGACACGACGGTCGGATGGGTGAGGCGATATGGGCAGGGAGCGCTTATGGCTAAAGCGGATATTGAATCGGCGTTCTGGTTGCTTCCGGTTGATCTGGATAGCTTTCGGCTACTGGGGTGCCACTGACGAGATCGATTCTACGTGGATAAATGTCTGCCCATGGGTTGCTTGATTTCGTGTGCCTATTTTGAGGAGTTTAGCTCCTTTTTGGAATGGGTGGTGAGGGATGTTTCGGGCCTGGAGTCGGTCATCCACTATCTGGATGACTTTCTGTTCGTGGGCCCACCTGCCTCCACTGTGTGTGCGATTCCCCAGGCGGAGGATAAAACGGAGGGCCCGACATCAGAGCTGAGTTTTTTGGGGATAGTGATTGACTCGGGGTCTATGGAATGCCGGTTGCCTAGGAACAAGCTGGGAGAATTATGAACTTTATTTCAGCTTCCCTGAAAGATAGCAGAAAAAGGGGTAGATCCCCTCCCTCTGCTGAGATTTCTCTTTCAGATTACACCTCTGACAATGAGGAGAGATCCCTATCTTGGGATGGGGATCAAGAGCAGTCGGATGAATCAGAGGAAGAGGAGAGAGTCCCCTCCTCCCAGGCGCTCAGAAAGCAAGTTCAATATTACACTAAATTGGTGCGTACCACATTCAGAATGCCCGCTGCTGAGGCCGTAACATCCTCTGTTTCTTCCCTGGGGGTCAGGAAAATCCCACAGACTGCCTTTTCCTTTCCAATTCATCCCTTAATGGATAAATTGTTGTATGAGGATTGGGGACATCCCGATAAACTGTTTGCTCCTCCTAAAAGGTTTTCTATGCTTTATCCTCTGGAGGAAAGTTTCACCAAGAAATGGGGGGTCCCATCTGTCAATGCGGCTGTTTCTTGTGTGAATAGAAACCTGACCTGTCCTTTGGATAATGCTCAGGTACTTAAGGATCCAACTGATCAGAAGCTGGAAACGTTATTGAAAGCCTCCTTTTCCATGGCTGGCGCTGTAGTGCAACCTACAGTCGCAACTGTGGGGTTGTGTCAGTTCCTCAAGGAACAGGTTAAGCAGATGCTTGGCCTCCTTCCCAGTGAGGAAGTGGAGAATTATGCAGAAATTCCTCAAATTCTGTGTTTTATGATTGATGCGATTTTGGATTCTGTCCAACAAGCATCTCGTTTGTCTCTCCTGTTGTTACACATGCGAAGGGCCTTGTGGCTCAAGAATTGGGCATCTGAGCTGTCGTGTAAAAGAGTTCCCATTTAAAGGGGAATGCTTATTTGGGGAAGAATTGGATAAATTCGTCCAAAAGATTACAGGGGGTAAATCTACTCTCCTGCCAGTCAAAAAGAACAAACGTCCATCATTTAGGCGTTCTCTTTCTCCCGGAGCATCAAGTTCTAAGCAGTGGCGATGGCCTTCCCAACCTCCCTCTAGAGGAAAGGCCCAAGGTCACGCCCAGGGGCAGAAAAAGACTTGGAGGTGAAAGCCTGCCAAGCAGAGCCCAAAAGCTTCCTTGTGAAGGGGCGCCCCCGCTCGGCAGAGTGGGGGGAAGGCTCCTGCAGTTTGCAGAAGCCTGGCGGGAAGAGATTCGGGACAAGTGGGTGATCTCTTCGGTATCTCTGGGCTACAAGCTAGAGTTCCAGGAGATTCCACCATCTCGCTTCCTAAGGTCCCCAGGGATCCAGTAAAGCAAAGACTGCTACTTCTGGCCTTAGATCACTTACTATCCCAGGGGGTGATAGTGGAAGTGGACCCAAGAGAACAGATTTCAGGCTTTTACTCAAATATCTTCACCGTTCCAAAGCCAAATGGAAGTGTCAGACCTATCCTGGATCTAAAGGATTTGAACCAGTTTTTGCACATCCGGTCTTTCCGAATGCAGTCAATACGCTCTGTGGTCTCCTTCCTGCAAGGGGGAGAGTTTATGGCATCAATAGATATCAAGGATGCATATCTTCATGTGCCAATATTTCCCGCACACCAAAAGTATCTAAGGTTCGCGGTAGATCGGCGCCATTTTCAATTTGTGGCCTTGCCTTTCGGTCTCGCTACGGCTCCTCGAGTCTTCACAAAGAAGACCCTCCCTTCTAGATTGTAAGCTCTAACACTCAGGGCCCTCTAGTCCCTCCTGTATTGATTTGTATTGTAAGTGTACTGTCTGCCCTCATATTGTAAAGCGCTGCGCAAACTGTTGCCGCTATATAAATCCTGAATAATAATAATAATAATAATAATATTATTATTTATTTGGTAGCTCACGGAAGTTTGTGTCCTGATTGTTCATTCGTAAATTTGATATATTTAATTAATACAACTAGGAAGTTTTTTTTCTCGCAACTTCTCTGGACATCTGTCTGCTTGGGCTCAAGACTGCCGGGCCGCTTTCTGCCCCTCTCTACAGACTGGCAGTTTGGCTGAAACCTGCTTCCTGCGGGCATGGCCGCCTTCTCACCGGGTGTTTGTGAACTGACTGCATTATTTCATTACGATTTATTATTATTATTATTATTGTTATTATTATTATTATTATTATTATTATTATTATCATACTGGGACTGTGTGTATTATTGTCACCACACCACGTTGCACCCCACCTACAAACCACTTACAGTGATGCAATTGTTTTTCTTTCTAAGTGCCTATATTTAAAGTAACTCAGAAAGGAAGTTGCGCAAAGGTAAGTTTAGTTTATTCGAAGACTTGTGTGACTTTCAACTTTTACTACAATGTGTCTATCTGGCTCATCTCTTCTTTCGCTTTACTAGTTTGAGGATGTGAGTCGCATTGAGTTTGTGACATTCTCGGAGTTCCCTGCGAGCCGCTACCTTGTACTATTTTCTAGATCCGTGGGGGATGAAGCTTTTGCACCATTGATAGTATCTGGACTTACTGTTTAGGCAGATGCAGCTGCCATTTGGTTACTAAGCTCCAGATTACCCCGATACCATTCAAGAAGATTCTTCTGATCTGCTGCAGACGCCACCAACAGGTCAGTAGAGGACGCGGTTGGGTAAAGGGTAGATATCAGAGTTTGGTTGTGTATGGATTACATTCAGAAGAGAGACCAGCCACTAGTGGTGTGCCACAAGGCTCTGTACTAGGTCCGTTCTATTTATCTGTCTCTAAGGCTCGGCGGGTAAGGTATGTATTTTTGCTGATTACAAAATGGTTTGTAGTAGGGCTGATGTTGCTGGTGGAACATGGAATTTGGCATTGCTGGAAGATTGTTTAAAACAGTGGAAACAGCAGGTCAGTGTTTCTGAATGTGAAAAATAAAGACTTAGGGGACAAGAATCCTTTGATAAAGTAAATTGATGGGGGTGCAATGTTAGCCAGAACTACAGAATAAAAATATTTGGGGGGGGGGGGCGGGAACATTTCAGATGATTGCAAAATGAGAAAACAGTGTGAGTAGGCAGCGGGGACAGCTAGTAGAATTATTGGGGGATCACACCAGCAGGAGGAAGGAGATCCCGATTCCTCTATATAGATCTTTATATCACTAAAGAGGTCACCAGCAGGAGGAAGGAGGTCCCGTTTCCTCTATATCAGGGATATGCAATTAGCGGACCTCCAGCTGTTGCAAAACTACAAGTCCCATCATGCCTTTGCCTCTGGGTGTCATGCTTGTGGCTGTCAAGAGTCTTGCTATGCCTCATGGGACTTGTAGTTCTGCAACAGCTGGAGGTCCGCTAATTGCATATCCCTCCTCTATATAGATCTTTATATCACTAGAGGGGTCACCAGCAGGAGGAAGGTGGTCTCGATTCCTCTATATAGATCTTTATATCACTAGAGGGGTCACCAGCAGGAGGAAGCTGGTCTCGATTCCTCCATATAGATCTTTATATCACTAGAGGGGTCACCAACAGGAGGAAGGAGGTCCTGATTCCTCTATATAGATGTTTATATCACTAGAGGGGTCACCAGCAGAAAGGAGGTCCTGATTCCTCTATATATCATATTTATTGGCGTATAACATGCGCCGACATATAACACGCACCCAAAGTTTAGGTGGGAATTTTAAGAGAAAAAAAACTTTTAGGAGGGAAGTTTAAGGAAAAAACATTTTAATGCACATCAATGCAGCCTTATCAGTGTCCATCTCCAGCCTTGTTAGTGTCATATGTAGCCTTGTCATGTAGCCTTGTCATGTAGCCTTGTCATGTAGCCTTGTCATGGTCATTTGCAGCCTTGTCATGCAGCCTTGTCATGTAGCCTTGTCATGCAGCCTTGTCATGTAGCCTTGTCATGTAGCCTTGTCATGGTCATTTGCAGCCTTGTCATGTAGCCTTGTCATGCAGCCTTGTCATCAGGGGCGGACTGACAACTCATAGGGCCCCCGGGCAATAGGAGATTATGGGGCCCCCGGACAATAGGAGAAGATTATGGGCCCCCCGGCAATAGAAGATTATGGGGCCCCCGGGCAATAGATTTTGGGGCCCCCGGGCAATAGGAGATTATGGGGCCCCCGGGCAATAGGGGATTATGAGGCCCCCGGGCAATAGGAGAAGATTATGGGGCCCCCGGGCAATAGATTATGGGCCCCCCAGGCAATAGGAGAAGATTATGGGGCCCCCGGGCAATAGGAGATTATGGGGCCCCCGGGCAATAGGAGATTATGGGGCCCCCGGGCAATAGGAGATTATGGGGCCCCCCAGGCAATAGATTATGGCCATACAGTATACACACACAGACACACAATATACACACACAGAATACACACACAGAATACACATACACACACTGAAAAGGTACTGGAGAGATGGGCAGCTATAATCTTGGGATCTTTAAAAAAACACAGATTTTTAAATACCGTCCCTGGTTTTATTGAGGCTGGCAACCCTGATGGGGCCCCTTGGTGGCATGGGGCCCTAGGGCAGTGCCAGAGTGCCCGAATGGTCAGTCCGCCCCTGCTTGTCATGCAGCCTTGTCATGTAGCCTTGTCAGGGTCTTTTTCAGCTTTGCCATTTAAAAATGGTGCCACCTAGTAACAGAGCCGGATGTCCTGCTTTCGGCTGCCTTTGGCCGTTCTCGGCAGCTTTCGGCCGCTCTCGGCTGTTCTCGGCGGCCTTTGCCCGCCTTCGGCCATTCTCGGCACGGGAGCTGCTGAAACCCGCCGAGAACGGCCAAAGGCGGCTGAAACCTGCCGAGAATGGCCGAAGGTGGCCGAAACCTGCCGAGAATGGCTGAGGCTGGCCGAAAGCCGCCCACAGGCTCACAATCGGCGGGGGATCACCATCAGGAGGAAGAAGGTCCTGATTGCTCTATATAGATCTTTATATCACTAGAGGGGTCACCAGCAGGAGGAAGGAGGTCCTGATTCCTCTATATAGATCTTTATATCACTAAAGGGGTCACCAGCAGGAGGAAGGGGGTCCTGATTCCTCTATATAGATCTTTATATCACTAGAGGGGTCACCAGCGGGAGGAAGGAGGTCCTGATTCCTCTTTATAGATCTTTATATCACTAGAGGGGTCACCAGCAGGAGGAAGGAGGTCCTGATTCTCTATATAGATCTTTATATCACTAGAGGGGTCACCAGCAGGAGGAAGGAGGTCCTGATTCCTCTATATAGATCTTTATATCACTAGAGGGGTCACCAGCGGGAGGAAGGAGGTTCTGATTCCTCTATATAGATCTTTATATCACTAGAAGGGTCACCAGCAGGAGGAAGGAGGTCCTGATTCCTCTATATAGATCTTTATATCACTAGAGGGGTCACCAGCAGGAGGAAGGAGGTCCTGATTCCTCTATATAGATCTTTATATCACTAGAGAGGTCACCAGCAGGAGGAAGGAGGTCCTGATTCCTCTATATAGATCTTTATATCACTAGAGGGGTCACCAGCAGGAGGAAGGAGGTCCTGATTCTCTATATAGATCTTTATATCACTAGAAGGGTCACCAGCAGGAGGAAGGAGGTCCTGATTCCTCTATATAGATCTTTATATCACTAAAGGGGTCACCAGCAGGAGGAAGGGGGTCCTGATTCCTCTATATAGATCTTTATATCACTAGAGGGGTCACCAGCAGGAGGAAGGAGGTCCTGATTCCTCTATATAGATCTTTATATCACTAGAGGGGTCACCAGCAGGAGGAAGGAGGTCCTGATTCTCTATATAGATCTTTATATCACTAGAAGGGTCACCAGCAGGAGGAAGGAGGTCCTGATTCCTCTATATAGATCTTTATATCACTAAAGGGGTCACCAGCAGGAGGAAGGGGGTCCTGATTCCTCTATATAGATCTTTATATCACTAGAGGGATCACCAGCGGGAGGAAGGAGGTCCTGATTCCTCTTTATAGATCTTTATATCACTAGAGGGGTCACCAGCAGGAGGAAGGAGGTCCTGATTCTCTATATAGATCTTTATATCACTAGAGGGGTCACCAGCAGGAGGAAGGAGGTCCTGATTCCTCTATATAGATCTTTATATCACTAGAGGGGTCACCAGCGGGAGGAAGGAGGTCCTGATTCCTCTATATAGATCTTTATATCACTAAAGGGGTCACCAGCAGGAGGAAGGGGGTCCTGATTCCTCTATATAGATCTTTATATCACTAGAGGGGTCACCAGCGGGAGGAAGGAGGTCCTGATTCCTCTTTATAGATCTTTATATCACTAGAGGGGTCACCAGCAGGAGGAAGGAGGTCCTGATTCTCTATATAGATCTTTATATCACTAGAGGGGTCACCAGCAGGAGGAAGGAGGTCCTGATTCCTCTATATAGATCTTTATATCACTAGAGGGGTCACCAGCGGGAGGAAGGAGGTTCTGATTCCTCTATATAGATCTTTATATCACTAGAGAGGTCACCAGCGGGAGGAAGGAGGTCCTGATTCCTCTATATAGATCTTTATATCACTAGAGGGGTCACCAGCGGGAGGAAGGAGGTCCTGATTCCTCTATATAGATCTTTATATCACTAGAGGGGTCACCAGCGGGAGGAAGGAGGTCCCGATTCCTCTATATATCACTTTATATCACTTTATATCACCTTGCTTTCAGTTCTGAGCGCTAACCTAAAGCAGGGAGAAATTTACAAGCACCCAGATCTGTATGCTGTGATCAGCCACAGCCGATCTGCAGGTATACAGCCAAAATGATTGGCTGTAACCTGCTGACAACCTCGTGCTGAGTTCAATCACAGCACAGATCAGCGAGAGGACACATGCATATGTGCCTCTAAACCAGGAAGTTCACTGTGACGCCCCCCATACATCGGGGTGCCTGTGTGTCAGCTGCCCGCCAACAATAAATGAATAAAGGTCCATCGTGAATCCACTAGTGCGTTCCAGTCTGCAGCTTCATATTGTGTCCCCGCCCGGCATGTGCACGAGGCGTTAACAGATTGCGTTTTTTAACAGCGTTCCAAAAATGTCCATCCACTTACCATTTATTGCCATTTATTAATGCACAGCGATAGGTGGTTAAACATCAATAGCATGTTTATATGTGACAAACATTGTGATGGTAGATGATGAACTACCGCCTGCTAACATGGGTGTAGAATAGGGATGCACTGATACCATTTGTTTTACAAGTACGAGTACCGATAATTTTTTTTTAGTACTCGCCGATACCAATTACTGATACCTACTGACAACTGTATCAAAAAGTTTACCAAGGCTCCATCACAGGATGGTACTGTGGGAGTCTTAGTGGTAGAGCACCGCCATGTCCTATAAGCCAATTTTAAATCAAGCTGCCGAGAACGGCTGAAAGATGCCGAGAACGGCCGAGAGTGGCCTAAAGCTGCCGAGAACGGCCGAGAGTGGCCGAAAGCTGCCGAGAACGGCCGAGAGTGGCCGAAAGCTGCCAAGAATGGCCGAGAGTGACCGAAGGCTGCCGAGAATGGCCGAGAATGGCTGAAAGTTGCAGAGAACGGCCGAGAGTGGCCGAAAGCTGCCGAGGATGGCCGAAAGCCGCCGAGATACAGAGCCGGATGTCCTGCTTTCAGCCGTTCTCGTTCTCGCACAGCTGAAAATAACACTGACAAGGCTACAAATGGACACTGATAAGGTTGCATTGATGGGCATTTAAATGTAAGTTTTTTTCCTTAACCACTTCCCGACCAGCGCACGCCGCTGTACGTCGGCAGAATGGCACGGGCAGGCATATTGGCGTACAGGCACGTCCATTTCTATATGCCGCCCTGCCATCGCGTGCTCACCGCCGGCGGCGCACTCACGTGCCGGTCGGGGACCCCCGTGAGTACGGTCGCGGGTCCCACGGACTCGATCGCCGTGGGGATGCCCGCGATCGTCTCACGGGGAGGCTGAACGGGGAGATGCCTTGTAAACAGCTGTCAGTGGGGGAATCCCACTGACAGCTGATAGAACCGAGCCTGAAAATATCGGTTTCAGGTAGAGCTAGGCGATTTTCTTAAAAAAATAAATAATAATCTGCGATTTAGAAAAATAAAAAAACTTGATTCATGATTCAAATCAAGTCTTTTTTTTTTATGGACACCGCCGGTCCTGGGGAGCTGCAGGCAGGAGTTTTTAGGCAAGGCCGTGGCCGCGGCCTTGTCTGCGGCGTCCGGTCTCGCGGACTAGGGCAAAGCCGAGGGCTTGCATAAAAATTCCTGCCCGCAGCTCCTCAGGAGCGGCGCGGTGTCAGCGCCAGTCCTGGGGAGATGCAGACAGGAGTTTTTAGGCGAGGCCGTGGCTGCGGCCTAGTCCACGGCACCCGGCCTCGCGTACCAGGCTGAAGCCACGGTCTCGCCTAAAAACTCCTGTCCGCAGACATCGCGCCTGGGAAGCTGCAGGCAGGAGTTTTTAGGCGAGGCCGGGGCTTCGGCCTAGTCCTCTGCGTTTGGGCCTAGTCCGCGGCATCCGGTCTCATGGACTAGGCCAAAGCCAAGGCCTCGCATTAAAAAATCCTGCCCGCAGCACCTCAGGAACGACACGGTGGTGGAAAAAAAAAATCGATTTGCTTAAATTTTGAATCGATTTGACCTCTCAACTTGATTCAAGATTTAAATCGATTTTTTTCCCCAGCTCTAGTTTCAGGTATCGGAGCATTTGCACAAGTACCGATATTTGTGCAAATGCTTAGTATCGGCACCGATACTGATACCGGTGTTGGTGCAACCCTAGTTTAGAATGATGAGATTCTGACAAGACTGAGTAGATAAAGTTCACTTATCTCCAGCTAATCCTGTTGTCTTTACAGGAAACCAGAATGTTGAATGCAAGTGATACGGAATCATCATCCATGGATTCAAACCAACATGTGTTCACCATCCTAATTATGGTTATCACGACTGTTGTTGGCATTCCTGGCAATTTTCTGGTTCTTTGGGTTATTGGTATGAAGATGAAGTGGACAGTGATGAACATTTGGTTTTGGAACCTTGCTCTGGCCGATATGACTTGCTGTCTGGCTTTCCCATTCTTCATAGCCCAATTCTTCTATGAGGAATGGTTGTACGGTCCCGCCCTCTGCAAGATGTTACCCTCCATTGTTATCTTCACCATGTTTGCCAGTGTTTTCAGTCTGGTGGCGATAAGCGTTTACCGCTGTATCCTGGTTGTCCAACCCGTGTGGGCCAGAAACCACTGCAACCTACGAATGGCCTGGATCACATGCTTGGCTATATGGATGTTGTCCTTCTTGATGTGTCTACCCGCTGTCCTCTACAGAACCACCTACATAGAGAAGAACCTAACACTATGTGGATACCAACAAGGTGGCCTTCAGGACAGTAATGGAAGTGACATGAACGTGGAAACCCATGTGACTTTTCCAGATGAGACAGTTACAGTTACTCGCATGATTTTTGGCTTTCTCATACCCCTCTTAATCATCTCTGGCAGTTATGCTTGTCTGGCCTTCAAGTTGAAAAGGACCAGGTTTGTAAAGGCGGGCAACAAGACCACCAAAGTGGTATTTGGCATTGCCGTAGCGTTTTTTGTGAGCTGGGCTCCCTACCATATAATGGGAATTATAGTGCTGTACTTCGACAACCTCGTGGTGACCATTCTGGACCTTTTCTCACAAGCCTTGGCCGAAACCAATAGTTGTATCAACCCCGTTCTCTATGTCCTCTTGGGCAAAGCTATGAAGACTAAAGTAAGAAAGACATTCCATGAGCTGATAGAGAATCTGTTTAACGAAGAGGTGTCGAAAACTACTGGGTACAGCAGGAGCAGAGTCACAATGGAAGAAAGCATACAATTAGAGGATCAGTAAGATTAACCATTTGCCGAATGATGGCTACAGCACAGTCGCCCAGTTCTTTGAGGGCATCTATTGACGTCCTCCCAGAACCCCACCCTGCCACGAGCTCTGAGGGGCACGCTCTGTGATCGCTGCGTCCTTTGGACACAGCTGATCACAAATCGAGGAAAAGGGCCAATCAGAGCGGCCCTTTACCATGTGTTCAGCTGTGTCCAATCACAGCTTCTCACATGGAAACAATTGCCGGTGTCCTATCATATATGGTCCCCCATCGGATAGTGTCCGCTGTGTACTGCGCATGCACAGTACACAGCAACACAGATTCCGAAAATAGCAGAGGATGAACGGTGCCTGCGCGGTGAGTCCAGGTTCTATCCCCACCATCCAAGTGGACGTAGAGTAGGAATATACTGCTGAGCGCAGCGAGGCCGAGCCCGAAGCGTGGCGAGCGAGGCCGAGCCCGAAGCCCAGCGAGGCCGAGCCCGAAGCGTGGCGGGCCTGCGCCGTGAGTCTAGGTTCTATCCCCACCATCCAAGTGGAGATAGAGTAGGAATATAAAAGAGCTGAGCGCAGCGAGGCCGAGCCCGAAGCGTGGCGAGCGAAGCACGCCCGCGAGGGGCCCTCTAATTTTCACAACCCTATGTCCGCTTGGATGGTGGGGCTACCACCTCCACTCACGGTTCCTCCACTCACCGTTCAGCTTCGGAGATTTTTCCAAAGCCTCTTCTGCCCCGTACTGAGCATGCGCAGTAGGGGGCGGACACTATATGATGGCAGGACACTATCTGCCAGAACACCGGTTATCAACATTTACCTTTCCTCAGCACTGTCACTGTCTGAGGAAAGGAAAGCCGATAACCGGTGATCCAGTGACAGGGGACGTTTACACTGATCGTCAGTGCAGCCCCAATCAGTGCCAATCAGTGCCCATCAGTGAAGAAGAAAAATTACTAATTTGCAAAATTTTATAACGGAAACAAAGAAAAAGTTTTATTTTTTCAATATTTTCGGTCTATTTTTGTTTGTTTAGAAAAAAAATGTAATACCCAATGGTGATTAAATACCACCAAAAAAAAAAAAAAAAAGACAAAATCATACACCCATTATAAACATAGACGATTCATAAAAGGTACAGAAATACATATATATGGCTCATGAAAAGAATAATGACTGAGTGCTTCAATTATCACCAATCAGATAAATGTGTCATTCATAATATGAATAATGTTACTGTGTTGCCAACTGATGAACAATAATTAAATAAATATCTATTTCATAAATACTAAAGCGTCTCTGTGCTTCTATAATTCACACAAAATTGCCCCTTGTGCTCAACAATGTGCTTCAAATCAACCTATTGAAGTTCCACAACCATCACCAGAGCTCCTGTCTCTGATCTCACCGGCAGCCCCGGGCAGCAGACCGACTCCAACCTCCACACCGCGTCTGGTAGGAGTGAGGCAGGGACGGACGGTCAGGGGAGGCAGTGGGGTAGGTAGCCAGCGGTCCTGCAGCACCTCCTGTCCCTGGTGCTGCAGGACCGATGAGAGGGATTGTGTGTGTGATGGGGGAGGGGATATCTGGGAGGGTGTAATTAGAGTGGTGGGATCTAGAGGCAAGATCAGAGTGGAGGGAATCTGGAGGTGTGATCAAAGTGGAAGACATCTGGAGGTGTGATCAGAGTAGAGGGATCTGGTGGGGGATCTGGAGGTGTTATCAGAGTGGAGGGATCTGGGGGTGTGATCAGAGTGGAGGGATCTGGAGGAGTGATCAGAGTGGAAGAGGGATCTGGGGGGGGGGATTTGGAGGTGTTATCAAAGTGGAGGGATCTGGGGGTGTGATCAGGAGGTGTGAGCAGAGTGGAGGGATTTGGAGGTGTGATCAGAGTGCAGATATCTGATGGGGGATCTGGAGGTGTGATCAGAATGGAGGAATCTGCTGGGGTATCTGGAGGTGTGATCAAAGTGGAAGACATCTGGAGGTGTGATCAGAGTAGAGGGATCTGGTGGGGGATCAGGAGGAGTGAGCAGAGTGGAAGACATATGGGGGGGTGATCAGAGTAGAGGGATCTGGTGGTTGATCTGGAGGAGTGAGCAGAGTGGAAGACATATGGGGGGGGGTGATCAGAGTAGAGGGATCTGGTGGGGGATCTGGAGGAGTGAGCAGAGTGGAAGACATATGGGGGGGGTGATCAGAGTAGAGGGATCTGGTGGGGGATCTGGAGGTGTGATCAGAGTGGAAGAGGGATCTGGGGGGGATTTGGAGGTGTAATCAGAGTGGAGAGATCTGATGGGGGATCTGGAAGTGTGAGCAGAGTGGAGGGATCTGGAGGTGTGATAAGAGTGGAAGGATCTGGAGGAGTGATCAGAGTGGAAGATGGATCTGGGGGGATTTGGAGGTGTTATCAGAGTGGAGGGATCTGGGGGTGTGATCAGAGTGGAGGGATCTGGTGGGGGATCTGGAGGTGGGATCAGAGTTGCGGGATCTGGTGGGGGATCTGGAGGTGTGATCAGAGTGGTGGGATCTGGTGGGGGATCTGGAGGTCTGATCAGAGTGGGGGGCTTTGATGGGGGATCTGGAGGTGTGATCAGAGTGGCGGGAACGGGTGGGGGATCTGGAAGTCTGATCAGAGTGGGGGGCTTTGGTGGGGGATCTGGAGGTCTGATCAGAGTGGAGGGATCTGGTGGAGGATCTGGGGTGTGATCAGAGTGGAGGGATCTGGTGGGGGATCTGGAGGTGGGATCAGAGTGGCAGGATCTGGTGGGGGATCTGGAGGTGTGATCAGAGTGGTGGGATCTGGTGGGGGATCTGGAGGTCTGATCAGAGTGGGGGGCTTTGATGGGGGATCTGGAGGTGTGATCAGAGTGGCGGGATCGGGTGGGGGATCTGGAGGTCTGATCAGAGTGGGGGGCTTTGGTGGGGGATCTGGAGGTCTGATCAGAGTGGAGGGATCTGGTGGGGGATCTGGAGGTGTAAATCAGAGTGGAGGGATCTGGTGGGGGATCTGGAGGTCTGATCAAAGTGGAGGGATCTGGTGGGGGATCTGGAGGTGGGATCAGAGTGGTGGGATCTGGTGGGGGATCTGGAGGTGTGATCAGAGTGGGAGGATCTGGTGGGGGATCTGGAGGTCTGATCAGAGTGGGGGGCTTTGATGGGGGATCTGGAGGTGTGATCAGAGTGGCGGGATCGGGTGGGGGATCTGGAGGTCTGATCAGAGTGGGGGGCTTTGGTGGGGGATCTGGAGGTCTGATCAGAGTGGAGGGATCTGGTGGGGGATCTGGAGATGTAATGAGAGTGGAGGGATCTGGTGGGGGATCTGGAGGTGTGATCAGAGTGGCGGGATCTGGTGGGGGATCTGGAGGTGTGATCAGAGTTGTGAGATCTGGTGGGGGATCTGGAGGTGTGATCAGAGTGGAGGGATCTGGAGGGGTAGGGCTTATATTGCAGTCATCACCGATAATCACGCTAGGTCTTATTTTTCGGGGAAACAGGGTACCAATTCAGTCCCCAGGAGATATAAGGAATCTCCAGCATCTACAGGAATCTACAGCCTTTCTCAACTTTTTCACCACAGAGGAACCCTTGAGTTCTCCGGGTCTCAGGGAACCCCTGCAAAAAATTAGAAATCTACAGCTCATGGTACATTAGTGTGATGGTCAGTGGGAAGAATGGTCCTTACACTTGTGGTCATTGGGAAGAATGGTCCTCACACTTGTGGTCATTGGGAAGAATGGTCCTTACACTTGTGGTCAGTGGGAAGAATGGTCCTTACACTTGTGGTCATTGGGAAGAATGGTCCTCACACTTGTGGTCATTGGGAAGAATGGTCCTTACACTTGTGGTCATTGGGAAGAATGGTCCTTACACTTGTGGTCATTGGGAAGAATGGTCCTTACACTTGTGGTCATTGGGAAGAATGGTCCTTACACTTGTGGTCAGTGGGAAGAATGGTCCTTACACTTGTGGTCATTGGGAAGAATGGTCCTTACACTTGTGGTCAGTGGGAAGAATGGTCCTTACACTTGTGGTCATTGGGAAGAATGGTCCTTACACTTGTGGTCATTGGGAAGAATGGTCCTTACACTTGTGGTCATTGGGAAGAATGGTCCTCACACTTGTGGTCATTGGGAAGAATGGTCCTCACACTTGTGGTCATTGGGAAGAATGGTCCTCACACTTGTGGTCATTGGGAAGAATGGTCCTTACACTTGTGGTCATTGGGAAGAATGGTCCTTACACTTGTGGTCATTGGGAAGAATGGTCCTCACACTTGTGGTCATTGGGAAGAATGGTCCTCACACTTGTGGTCATTGGGAAGAATTACCTCCTTACAGATAGCTAAAAAGATCAATGGTGTCGGTGGGAACTTATCTGAGAGGCAGAAATTGCCCAATGCTGAAGGAACCCCTACAACCTCTGGAGGAACCCTGGTTGAGAATCACTGCTTTAAGACTAAACCTTACATTTCTGGTATAGTTCCAGTATGAATGGTTCTTTTTAATGATGGTCGCATCCCAGACAATGCAGCAGAAATAAATGTGGTTTGCGGTTGGTTCCATTCTTCGTAATCTGAGCAGACACCAAAATTCCCACCAGATTTCGTAACTCATCCCGTGTGACCCGAGAACAGGAAGTCAGAGTCTGTCCTGTATTCATGATGATCGCTCTTCAGAGGCACAGAACCAGAAAAAGGGAATGATTGTTCACTACATGCAAATGCCCTGTTCCCCAGCTACACTATATTGTCAAAAGTATTGGAACACCCACCTTTACACGCCCGTGAACTAGGCTGCTTTCACGCTGAATGAGCCGGCCATTAGCGGTAAAGCTATGAGTAAGCACTAGCCTTAGTGCGCAACGCGTCAGCTGTTAGCATCTTTCGCTGTGATGTCATTTGCTGTGTCCTAAATATTATTTGAATAAAGCATCGTTTTGGAAAGGGGTGCGGCCGTCCAGAGTTCTGTCATTATCCTCATTAGCGGTAAAGCACTGCTCGTCTTAGCGGCGTTTTCCCGCTGTTTAAGCGCCGCTTTTGCATGGATTTTCAGGCTGCTAGCGGGGGGTGCTTTTAAACCTGCGTTGTGGCGCTTCCGAAAGCGTTTTTTCAGGTGATTCATTGCAATGGGCAGGGGCGTTTTCGGAAAGCTGTTGGGACCCACCCCGTGTTTTTATTCCCATAGAATTAATTAATAGAAACGCGCCATTCACATGTTTTTTTGGGCGCATTTGTGCGTTTTGTCCAGCGTGTGCGCGCAATTTTCTGCTCAAACTAAAAATTGCAAAAACATAAAATAGCAAAAAAATATATGAATAAATAAATGGAAACTAAATTCACAAATAGCTAAAAAGCATCATAAATAAAATAAATGAATAATATGAAATAATACATAAATAAATGATAATTAAATTAATATAAATAATAAATAAACACCCAAACCTGAACAAAAATAAACAAAATTATTATTAATAATAATAATAATAATTAAGGTTGCACCGATACCAATACTAGTAGATACCAAGCATTTGCAAAAGTATCGGGATCGGTCCAAATGCTCTGATGCTCGATCCGATACCTTTTGTATAGGGCCAGGGCACCTCAGTGTAGCACCGGGGGGGGCAGGCAGCATCACAGGTGATCAGTGCGGCGACGGGGGAGCAGTTACAAGCACCGATTCCCCCCCCCCCCCCGTATAGCCTTTCAATAAAGCAGCTGACAGACGCTTCTCCTCCTCTCCCTCTATGCTTCCGTTTATGAATGGGGAGGAGCCTCTGTCTCCTCTCCATTCATCTTCAGTGCAGCTGAGGCCGCAGAGAAAGGCACTGGGGAATCCGTGTCCTCAGTCCCTTTCCCTGTCTCAAAGGGGAGATGGCAGGGGACTGTTTAGATCCTTGATATCTCACCAAAGCCCCCCCCCTCCCCCCAACAAGGGCTGATAAGTAAAAAAATAAATAAAAAAAGAGTGAATAATAAATAATTAAAGGTTAAATTGTAAAATTAATTTTAAAAAATTGTAAAAAAATACAATTGTGAAAAAAAAATGTTAAATAAAAAAACTACTGACTTTTTTTTAAGGGTTAGGGGTTAATTATTTATTTACTATTACTTATTATTCATTTATTTAATTGATTTATTATTTATTTATGATTATTTTTATTTATTTGTGTATTTATTTTACATTTATTCAATCATCAATTATTATTATTAGTAGTAGCAGTAGTAGTAGTATTAGTAGTAGTAGTAGTATTAGCAGTAGTAGTAGTATTAGTAGTAGTAGTAGTATTAGCAGTAGTAGTAGTAGTAGTAGTAGTAGTATTAGTAGTAGTAGTAGTATTAGTAGTAGTAGTAGTATTAGCAGTAGTAGTAGTAGTAGTAGTAGTATTAGTATTAGTAGTAGTATTAGTAGTAGTAGTAGTATTAGTAGTAGTAGTATTAGTAGTAGTAGTATTAGCAGTAGTAGTAGTAGTAGTATTAGTAGTAGTATTAGTAGTAGTAGTAGTAGTATTAGTAGTAGTAATAGTAGTAGTATTAGTAGTAGTAGTATTAGTAGTAGTGGTAGTAGTATTAGCAGTAGTAGTGGTAGTAGTATTAGCAGTAGCAGTAGCAGTAGTATTAGTAGTAGTATTAGTAGTAGTAGTATTAGTAGTAGTAGTAGTAGTAGTGGTAGTAGTATTAGTAGTAGTAGTAGTAGTATTAACACATTAACCCTAACAAAAAATACATAACCCTATGTCAGGATACTAGTTCAGCTAATACTAATTTGCATTAGCTGCATGAGAATTAACTACTTGCCGCCCGCGCTATAGGCAAAAGGCGGCTACAGCGCGGGCCTTAATTGCCAGGAGGGTGTCCACGGACGCAGGTGATCACAGATCCAAGTAAGGAGTCGATCCCGGCGCCTTACCACATGATCATCTGTCAGACAATGATGGCTGATCACGTGATTTAAACAGAAGCTCGGTAATCAGTATTTTTCTTTTCCTCGCGCTATCGGCGTGAAGGGAAAAAAAAAGCCGATCACCGGCGTCTGCCAGAGAGACATCGGTTCCCCACACAGAAAGCAGTGGCTGCATTTTCTGTGCCACCATTGTCAGCTGTCAGTGCCCACTGTGCCACCTAGCAGTACCCACCAGTGCCCGCCAGTGCTGCCAATCAATGCCCATCAGTGTCTCATAATCAGTGCCACAGATCAGTGCTGCCTATCAGTGTCACTTACCAGTGCCCATCAGTGCCACCCATGAGTGATCACCAGTGCCCATCAGTTTCACTTATCAGTGCCACCTGTCAGTGCCCTTCAGTGCCACCCATCAGTGTCAACCATCAGTGCCACCCATCAGTGCCACCTCTCAGTGCTGCCTCATCAGTGCCACCTCTCAGTGCCCATTAGTGCTGCCTTATTGGTGCCTATCAGTACATCAGTGCCTATTAGTGCCACCTATCAGTGCCCATCAGCGCAGCCTATCAGTGCCCATCAGTGAAGGAGAAAAATTACCTGTTTTCAAAATTTTATAACAAACTATGAAACAGTTTTGTTTTTGTTTTTTTTTCCAAATTTTCGGTCATTTTTGGTTTTATTTACCAAAAAAATAAAAATCCCAGCAGCAATTAAATACCACCAAAAGAAATCTCCATCTGTGTGAAAATAATGATACGAATTTCATTTGGGTAAACTGTAGCACGACCGCGCAATTGTCATTCAAAGAGTGGCAGCGCTGAAAGCTGAAAATTGGTCTGGGCAGGAGGGGGGTTCAAGTGCCCAGTAAGCAAGCGGTTAACTCTAACCCATTACCCTAACGAAAAAAATAATAAATAAATGAATAAAAATAATTGAAAAAGAAATAAAAGCTAATGGAAAAGCTAAAAAAAAAAAAAAGCTGAAATACCTAGCAACAAATGATGCAACAGATGATAGTTTTCTCTATTGGCTCAAAAACGCAAGCGTAAAAACACACCATAATCGCACATAAAAACGCACAAAAAAAATGCTGGAAAACGCTCGAAGGCGCTACACTCAGGTGTGAACGCAGCCTAAATCTTCCGGAGGTCAAGAGGTTAAAAACGTTCAGTGTGGATGAGTCCTGACACTGCCTGAAACTGACGCGATCCAAACAATTGTAAATCGGGGGCGCCGCCGCCGCCGCCGCCGCCGCCGCTGTGCGTAAGCAAAACTATGATAATGGATATCTCCTGACTTTTTTTATTATTAATATTAATATCAAAGACAAACTGCACCTAAATAGCAAAAAAGTTATATATATATTTTTCTTTTTAAATTTCAGCTGTACATTTCTTGTCATTGCCGCCATGGTCACCATCAGAAAGAAACCCAAAATAAATCCTCCTAATCCTGACAGTCCTAAAGGTACCAAGTGTGTGAGAAGCAATGAAAAGTCCTGTATCCTCAGCGCCATCTAGTGGCCATAATGCAGTATAGCTTTCTCCTTGCGCTATTTAAGGAAACTTTACCGCATTGTGGGTGCCCTGTCTATACCGATACGTTTCGTAAACAAGTTGCACAAACGTTTCTGACATTTATGCAACAAATATTTTATAAATAGAACCTGTGTGTGGATGTTATTATTATTTTTCTTTTCATAGAGCCCAGAAACAATAGTGTGCATTTTATTTTATTTTATTTCTTTTCATTTTTTTTTTTTTATCAAACCTAAACACACAGACAGTGGGGCTGATTTACTAACGGCGAAACGGCTGTTCGCTTTTCAAACAAACCTCCCCAACATCCTCACGCTTAGGGAATGTGACGAATTTTCACTTTGCGAAGAAAATACCCAATCAGATGCGAGGAAAATAAAAACACTGCATTTTTTTTTGCTTGCACGCGATTGGATGACGGAAGTCACCAGAGCGTCACCTCCACTTGCCGACCACATATACAGTAAAACCTCGGATTTAGAGCAACGCAGTTTACGAGCGTTTTGCTGTACGCCCTGTTTATTTTTAATTTTTTAATCCTGATTAAATTTGTGAGCGTTGTCTCCCAAGATGAGCAGGATTCAAGCCTCTGGGGTGTGCAGTACCACATGTGTCCAGTGGTGCGGGGGGGGGGGGGAGGGCGCCGGTGACGCTCTGAGACACACGCAAGCACCCAGAAACACTCTGTTCCCAAAGGTCTCTGAGCGTCTGAGTGTCTCCGAGCATCTCCGAGTGTCTCTGAGTGTCTCCGAGCATCTGCTGGTGTTTTCGAGTGTCTCCGAGCATCTCTGAGCATCTCTGGCGCCCTCTCCCCGCCTCTGGCCACTCGCGGTACTGCATAGACTAGCAGTGACACTGGAACTAATTATCTGAGTTTCCATTGATTCCTATGGGGAAACTCGCTTTGATATACAAGTGCTTTGGATTCCATTCTTCTGGAACGGATTATGCTCGTAATCCAAGGTATTACTGTATGTACAATTACAGTTTGCAAGGGCAGAGCTTTCCGGGATTATGGATGAAGATATCGGCCATAACCCCCCGGCATTGTTTTTTTACAGCCAGCGGCCGGCTTTCTCATGAGCAGCTCAAGCGCCTTTCGAAGCGGTGGGAGGGGACATCTTTTAAGCAAAAGATCAATTTTTTTTTGATCTTTTGCTGTTAAGCACTTCCCAACCATATAATGTATATATACCTGTACGTAATCCTGCATGTCCGGGGTCTGGGGCGCACCGCCGGTGTCCCGCTCCCGCTGTGATTGGACGCAGTAGGAGTCAATCAGCGCGGTGGACGCGATGTTCCCGGGAACCCACCAATCGCCGACTGCCTACTGTATGTATACAAGGCAGATCGCCGTTCTGTGAGAAGGGAAGGTAGTGATCCTGTGTTTTTTATTAAGTAGGAACACGGATCTCTGTCTTCTCACAGTACAAGCACCTCCCCCACACCAGTTAGCACGCACTCCCTAGGTATACATTTAACCTTGATGTTAACCCCTTCCCTGTCAGTATCATTAGTACAGTGACAGTGCATATTTTTAGCACTGATCACTGAATTAGTGTCACTGGTTCCTAAAAAGTGTCACTAATGCCGCGGACACGGGGTCGGATTTTCCGATGGAAAATGTTCGATGGGAGCTTTTTGTCGGGAATTCCGACCGTGTGTGGGCTGTGTATCCCCTGATGTGCCCTGAGCCCCATGATGTGCCCTCCTGTGTGCCCTGTGATGTGCCCTCCTGTGTGCCCCATTCCCTGTGTTGTGCCCTGCTGTGTACTCCTTGATGTGCCCTGTGCCCCATGATGTGCCCTGCTGTGCGCCCCATGCCCTGTGATGTGCCCTACTGTGTGCCCCATTCCCTGTGTTGTGCCCTGCTGTGTACTCCTTGATGTGCCCTGTGCCCCATGATGTGCCCTGCTGTGCGCCCCATGCCCTGTGTTGTGCCCTGCTGTGTACTCCTTGATGTGCCCTGTGCCCCATGATGTGCCCTGCTATGCGCCCCATGCCCTGTGATGTGCCCCGTGCCCTGCTGTGTGCCATGTGATGTGCCTCACTGTGTTTCCCTGTGATTTATGTAGGTGGGGCTTTGTGTAGGTGTGGGGGTGGGGACACATGGGGGCCCGATGATCTTCTATTGCCCGGGGGCCCCATGGGTGGTCAGTCTGCCGCTGATGCTGACCAGACTTTTTGAGGGGCCACCCGAGGCAGTGCAGCATAGACCCCAGCGACTGTTACCGCGGGGAGACCAGAACATCCTCTCACACTCTACTTCCCACCCGCTGAATCTCTGGAGGAATACTGGGGAGAGACTGAAGGGGGGCCCCCCTTCTTATAGCAAAAGTTCACCATTGAACCACATTGACTGGTGGGACTGCCCATTGTTCACACTGCTAGCAAGGAGTTACTGGAGGCAGGACATGACGTATACTGCACCTTTACTACACCTATACTGCACCTTTACTACACCTATACTGCACCTTTACTGCATGTTTATTGTACCTATACTGCATCTTTTCCAACGATACTGCACACTGGTTTACTAAAACTGACGTTAAGCGCGTCAATGCTTCCTTAAGGGCCTCCATGATAGCCGGCAGAAGAAAAACATAAAAGAATGTCCCCTTCCGTAAAACCATCCTGCAAGTCCCCCCTGTTCCTTTCTCCCATTTCCTCCATCCCTACGGACAGTGCACATCCGGTCAGTCTACGTCTACCATAGTCACCATCAATACATGATGGCAGTATACTTCTTGTGTTCAGTAAAGTAAACTTTTTACCCCTTACTGTTGCGCTTTAGATGACCTTGATACTGTTTATGCTGAATCTGGGTGTCAAATGTCATCTTACGCCTAGTCCTCATTACTAATCACCCTGTATGTATGGGGGTTGCAAATAGCCAGTTAGGTCAGGTGCTGTCTTGGACTAGAGGGAAGGAGTTAATGGTTTCCCGGTCCTTTGGTCTTTTGGCGGGTTTTTCTCTGGGTCGGACCCATCGATCCTGTATTATAAAAGAGGGACAGTGGTCAGGTACGCAGATGAAGAGAGAGAGGGAGAGAGTCTCCTGGCAATGAGCCCCAAGAAGGGAGTCCAGGGCTCGTAGTGGGTCAGGGAGAAAGAGAGACCCGGTGCACGTAAGAGATGGAGGCCAGCACCCATGGGGAGAAAAAGAACGTCTCTCACTACTACCTGGATATAAAGGTATCGGAACTTAGGGTTCACCCCAAAAACACCAGCTACATGGGAATGCCTCTGATGGACCCTGAATGGTCATGGACACAACTGTTGCAGGTTACTGGGGCAGTACATGAAGTAGGGTTACCTGTATAGGAAGGAATTATGTCTCTGAATGTTGGACTTTGTTATGCCTTTTTGGTGTTTTTTCAAGTAAAGTTCTGAAACCTTGTTCCCGCTTGGTCTAAAGTTACTAAAGGAGGTTTAATGCAAGTAACCGACACCATCAGTGGTGTCACTAGGGTTGGTGTCACCTGGTGCGGTAAAACATGGTTTCACCCCCCCCCCCCCCCCGGGGAATGGATGGAGCCGGGATGGAATCAGGTGAATGAATGGAGCCAGGATGAAATCTGGGGAATGAATGGAGCCGGGATGGAATCAGGGAATGAATGGAGCTGGAATGGAATCAAGGGAATGAATGGAACTGGGATGGAATCATGGGAATGAATGGAGCCGGGATGGAATCAGGGAATGAATGGAGCTGGAATGGAATCAAGGGAATGAATGGAGCTGGGATGGAATCATGGGAATGAATGGAGCCGGAATGGAATCTGGGGAATGAATGGATCCGGGATGCAATCTGGGGAATGGATGGGGCTGGGATGGAATAAAGGGAATGGAAGGAGCTGGAACGGGGTGGTGGATGGAGCTAGTATGTGATAGGGGGGTGGATGGAGCTGGAATAGGATCGGGGGGATGGATGGAGCCAGGATGGACTCAGGTGAGTGGATGGAGCCAGGATGGAATTAGGGGAATGGATGAAGCCGGGGTGAAATCTGGGGAATGGATGGAGCCGGGATGTAATCAGGGAAATAGATGGAGCTGGGATGGGGTGGTGGATGGAGCCGGGATGGGATCGAGGGGGGTGGATGGAGCCAGGATGGGATCAGGTTGTGAATGGAGCTGGAATGGGATGGGGTGGTGGATGGAGCTGGGATGGGATCGGGGGGATGGATGGAGATGGGATGGGGGTGGTGGATGGAACTAGGATGGAATTGGGGGGGTGGATGGAGCTGGGATGGAAACAGGGGGATGGATGGAGCTGGGATGGGATGGCGTGGTGGATGGAGCCGGGATGGGATTGGGGGGGTGAATGAATGAATGAATGAATTAAATACTTTTATAGCGCACAATGCGAACTGAATCGCCTCTAGGGGTGGAAGGAGCTCTGATGGGATCTTTGATTTTGGGGGAGGGTTAAAGGACATGTGCTAGGGGGTGGTTTGGAAGGCGAGAGGAATTGTGCTGGGGGGTTAAACTTCAAATCTGCCCCCCTCCTTATAGCACAAGTCATTTCTAACCCAAAACAAAGCACCCCTAGCACATACTCTCAAACCCCTTCCCTAAAATGACTCTCCTGGCAGCATAGATGTCCCCCTCCTCTGCAATACCTCAGCCCGGGGCAGGTACTGTAGCACGCTGCCCCTCTTCCTCCTCCTCGGCTCCTCAGGAGGTGGCTATAGTCCAGTCTGCAGTGAGTGCAGCCGGTGGGCAGAGAGATGATTGCTGCATGTGGGACAGTGTCAGACTCCACTGGGCCAGTGGGCACCATACATCAGTACAAGAGTGATACGGTGTGAAGACACGAGTGGTTACCTAGGTAAGTGGAAGTCTAACGAGCAACCTGGCAGTAGCGTGTCCCGGCTGCGGGTGGAGGGAGCAGCGAGGCAGATGTTGGCGGCACTCCTTCCGCCAGCGGTCTGTCCCCCAGAGCAACGGGAGCCACAGAGGTTCCCATCCTGTACAGAGGTACGGAAGTTGCAGAGTTCGGTCAAGTGCACGTGAGGAGCCACGCAAGGTGCACGGCGAGGCCCACTCCGCTACTGGAGAATGGTGGTGGAAAACGCTGAACAGATGGAGGTGGACAAGGCTGCAAGTTGCTATGCCCCAGCGACCCGAGAGTTAATGGAGAGCAGTTATGGTGCAAGTGTACACGGTGTATGTTCAGCTTTGAAGCAGAGGCCTACCTTAAGGTTGAGTATTCCCCTATGGCAGCCTCATCCTTGTCCCAGGGCATTGATGAAAACAGCACAAGAGTAAAGGTGCCCCATGTGTAAAGTGAGTGATTCTAGACTAAAACTCAACCCAGGCAAGGCCTTTTCATATGATTGGTGCCCAACTAGTAGGGAAACATGGAGGATGTGACTTCCACCACACTACCCTACCCTACATCCTACATGTATGCTGAATTGTGTTATTACCTTGGTTAATTCAAAAAAAGGTTGAGAAAGGCTGAACTAGAGGGTTGGAGCAGGGGAGGAATCGTGCCCCATCATTGGTGTCAGTGGGAGGAATTGTGCCCCATCATTGGTGTCAGTGGGAGGAATAGGGCCCCATCATTGGTGTCAGTGGGAGGAATCGTGCCCCATCATTGGTGTCAGTGGGAGGAATTGTGCCCCATCATTGGTGTCAGTGGGAGGAATAGGGCCCCATCATTGGTGTCAGTGGGAGGAATCGTGCCCCATCATTGGTGTCAGTGGGAGGAATTGTGCCCCATCATTGGTGTCAGTGGGAGGAATAGTGCCCCATCATTGGTATCAGTGGGAGGAATAGTGTCCCATCATTGGTATCAGTGGGAGGAATAGTGTCCCATCATTGGTATCAGTGGGAGGAATAGTGTCCCATCATTGGTATCAGTGGGAGGAATAGTGCCCCATCATTGGTATCAGTGGGAGGAATAGTGCCCCATCATTGGTATCAGTGGGAGGAATAGTGTCCCATCATTGGTATCAGTGGGAGGAATAGTGTCCCATCATTGGTATCAGTGGGAGGAATAGTGCCCCATCATTGGTATCAGTGGGAGGAATAGTGCCCCATCATTGGTATCAGTGGGAGGAATAGTGCCCCATCATTGGTGTCAGTGGGAGGAATAGTGCCTCATCATTGGTGTCAGTGGGAGGAATAGTGCCTCATCATTGGTGTCAGTGGGAGGAATAGTGCCTCATCATTGGTGTCAGTGGGAGGAATAGTGCCCCATTGTTGGTGTCAGTGGGAGGAATAGTGCCCCATCGTTGGTGTCAGTGGGAGGAATAGTGCTCCATCATTGGTATCAGTGGGAGGAATAGTGCCCCATCATTGGTATCAGTGGGAGGAATAAAGTCCCATCATTGGTGTCAGTGGGAGGAATAGTGCCCCATCATTGGTGTCATTGGGAGGAATAGTGCCCCATTTTTGGTGTCATTGGGAGGAATAGTGCCCCATCATTGGTGTCAGTGGGAGGAATAGTGCCCCATCATTGGTATCAGTGGGAGGAATAGTGCCCCATCATTGGTATCAGTGGGAGGAATAAAGTCCCATCATTGGTGTCAGTGGGAGGAATAGTGCCCCATCATTGGTGTCATTGGGAGGAATAGTGCCCCATTTTTGGTGTCATTGGGAGGAATAGTGCCCCATCATTGGTGTCAGTGGGAGGAATAGTGCCCCATCGTTGGTATCAGTGGGAGGAATAGTGCTCCATCATTGGTATCAGTGGGAGGAATAGTGCCCCATCATTGGTATCAGTGGGAGGAATAAAGTCCCATCATTGGTGTCAGTGGGAGGAATAGTGCCCCATAATTGGTGTCATTGGGAGGAATAGTGCCCCATCATTGGTGTCAGTGGGAGGAATAGTGCCCCATCATTGGTGTCAGTGGGAGGAATAGTGCTCCATCATTGGTATCAGTGGGAGGAATAGTGCCCCATCATTGGTATCAGTGGGAGGAATAAAGTCCCATCAATGGTGTCAGTGGGAGGAATAGTGCCCCATCATTGGTATCAGTGGGAGGAATAGTGCCCCATAGTTGGTGTCAGTGGGAGGAATAGTGTCCCATCATTGGTATCAGTGGGAGGAATAGTGCCCCATAGTTCGTGTCAGTGGGAGGAATAGTGCCCCATCATTGGTGTCAGTGGGAGGAATAGTGCCCCATCATTGGTGTCAGTGGGAGGAATAGTGCCCCATCATTGGTATCAGTGGGAGGAATAAAGTCCCATCATTGGTGTCAGTGGGAGGAATAGTGCCCCATCATTGGTGTCAGTGGGAGGAATAGTGCCCCATTTTTGGTGTCATTGGGAGGAATAGTGCCCCATCATTGGTGTCAGTGGGAGGAATAGTGCCCCATCATTGGTATCAGTGGGAGGAATAAAGTCCCATCATTGGTGTCAGTGGGAGGAATAGTGCCCCATCATTGGTGTCAGTGGGAGGAATAGTGCCCCATCGTTGGTGTCAGTGGGAGGAATAATGCCTCATCATTGGTGTCAGTGGGAGGAATAGTGCCCCATCATTGGTGTCGGTGGGAGGAATAGTGCCCCATCATTGGTGTCAGTGGGAGGAATAGTGCCCCATCATTGGTATCAGTGGGAGGAATAAAGTCCCATCATTGGTGTCAGTGGGAGGAATAGTGCCCCATCATTGGTGTCAGTGGGAGGAATAGTGCCCCATCGTTGGTGTCAGTGGGAGGAATAATGCCTCATCATTGGTGTCAGTGGGAGGAATAGTGCCCCATCATTGGTGTCAGTGGGAGGAATAGTGCCCCATCATTGGTATCAGTGGGAGGAATAAAGTCCCATCATTGGTGTCAGTGGGAGGAATAGTGCCCCATCATTGGTGTCAGTGGGAGGAATAGTGCCCCATCGTTGGTGTCAGTGGGAGGAATAATGCCTCATCATTGGTGTCAGTGGGAGGAATAGTGCCCCATCATTGGTGTCAGTGGGAGGAATAGTGCCCCATCGTTGGTGTCAGTGGGAGGAATAATGCCTCATCATTGGTGTTGGTGGGAGGAATAGTGCCCCATCATTGGTGTCATTGTGAAGATTTATGCCCCATTGTTGGTGCATAAAAACAATGCCCACAGTCTGGAGGCCGGTGGTTTAGAAGATGAATCAGTTCCTGGGACTATAAATACCTACACAGTGTGTCGTCTGAAAATGTAAATGATGTCCCCACTTGGGCTGTTCCTATTGGTTCTTCTTTTTCTTCTTCTTTATTGTCGGCCTTTGTGCTTTGTTTGGAGTTCCCCTCTAAGCTGCCCGACCACCAAATCTCCCCCCACCCAACCGTCACCATCAGCATTTCCACAACGCCGCTCTAGAAATATCCGGTGAGCCCATCGCAGGGAATCGTCTTTTTAGTCACTTTGCTTGTCTCAGCAGAAATATTTCCCATATTCATTACATTAGAACTGGGTGACACTTCCCAAAAATAGCAGAATGGAGGCTCTATGACCATCGGGGAAGTCAGCTGACTCTCCATTGAGAGGAAGATCTTTCTCCCCGGGTCACGCTATGATTTCCTGAAGACACATTGGCATGTTGGGTGTTTTGGGTCTAATGTAATGCAACGTTCAGCAATCTGAAGCAATCAGAACCTGAGAAAACTGAAAGCAGCGGGTACTATTATTAATAATCGGCTTCTTCAGGTCAAATATGGGACAGGAACGCATCCCATCAGATATAGCCCGGCAGGTTACTTGGTCAACTTCATCTGATTACCATGGCGTCATGAAATGGGCTCCATTGCCTTGCCTATCAGATGCCTATCCATTGCCTTGCCTATCAGATGCCTATCCATTGCCTTGCCTATCAGATGCCTATCCATTGCCTTGCCTATCAGATGCCTATCCATTGCCTTGCCTATCAGATGCCTATCCATTGCCTTGCCTATCCGATGCCTATCCATTGCCTTGCCTATCAGATGCCTATCCATTGCCTTGCCTATCAGATGCCTATCCATTGCCTTGCCCATTAGAGGCCTATCCATTGCCTTGCCTATCAGATGCCTATCCATTGCCTTGCCTATCAGATGCCTATCCATTGCCTTGCCTATCAGATGCCTATCCAATGCCTTGCCTATCAGATGCCTATCCATTGCCTTGCCTATCAGATGCCTAATCATTGCCTTGCCTATCCGATGCCTATCCATTGCCTTGCCTATCCGATGCCTATCCATTGCCTTGCCTATCAGATGCCTATCCATTGCCTTGCCTATCAGATGCCTATCCATTGCCTTGTATGGATGGAGCCACCCTTATGTGCCCTCTTCAGCCTCTGATGTGTGAGCCTTGGTATCAATGCATTAGGGATGGGGGTGGTCATGTGACCACCTGAGACCAAGGTGTTGTTGCATGTGCTGTGCCATCAGTAGGGATGGGGAATGTCGGTACAGCTGACATTGAAGGGCCTGTTATGGGGGTGCAAATGTGCTATGCCTCCGTTGGTATCTAATGAGGTGCTGCGATGTGAGAAGTCATGTGACAAAGTACAAGATTTGGCATATACACCATATTACCAAAAGTATTGGGACACCTGCCTTTACACACAAATGGACTTTAATGGCCTCCCAGTCTTAGTCCGTATTGTTCAATATTGAGTTGGCCCTTTGCAGCTATAACAGCTTCACCTCTTCTGGGAAGGCCGTTCACAAGGTTTAGGAGGGCGTCTATGGGAATGTTTGACCGTTCTTCCAGAAGAGCCCATTTGTGAGGTCAGGCTTTGATCTGCTCTAATTCATCCCGAAGGAGTTCTATCGGGTTGAGGTCAGGACTCTGACTGAGGTCTCAGACGGAAACTCTTTTCCACATGATCAGCCATGTCCAATCACAGCTGATCACAATGTAAATAGGAAAAGCCGGTGATCGGCTTTTCCCCCACTCGAGCTGATCGGCTGCTCTTCTGACAGGGGGGGTCTGTGCTGATCGATTGTCAGTGCAGCCCCCCCCAGGATGCCCTCACTGGACCGCCAGGGACGCCACCAGACCACCAGGGATGCCCAGCACAAGGTAATCCTCCCTAGACCACCAGGGATGCCAGTCAGTGCCCACAATGGATGCCAATCAGTGCCCATAATGGATGCCAATCAGTGCCCACAATGGGCATCACTGATTGGCATGCATTATTGTTTGGCACTGATTGGCATCCATTAGTACAGTATAACATAATACAATGCCGCCTATCAGTGCCCACCTGTGCCGCCTATCAGTGCCCATCCGTGCCACCTATCAGTGCCCATCCATGCCCATCTGTGCCACCTATCCATGCCCATCTGTCCCACCAATCCATGCTCATCTGTACCACCTATCCATACCCATCCATGAGAAATCTGTGCCAGCTATCAGTGCCAATTTGTGCCACCTACCAGTGCCCATCCGTGTCGCCCATCAGTGCCCATCCACGTTGCCCATCAGTGCCACCCATCAGTGCCACATATCAGTGTCCATCAATGCCACCTCATCAGTGCCACTTCATTGGTGCCACCTCATTGGTGCCCATTAGTGCTGCCTTATCAGTGCCCATTAGTGTAGCCCCATCAGTGCCCATCAGTGAAGGAGAAAACTTACTTATTTACAAAGTTTTGAAACTGAACCAAAAAAAAACGTTTTTTTTTTCAAAATTTTCGGTATTTTTTTATTTGTTTAGCAAAAAAATAAAACCGTTGAGGTGATCAAATACCACCGAAAGAAAGCTCTATTTGTGGGAAAAAAATGATAAAAATTTCATTTGGGTCCAGTGTAGCATGACCGCGCAATTGTCATTCAAAGTGCGACAGCGCTGAAAGCTCAAAATTGGTCTGGGCAGGAAGGTGTTTAAGTGCCTGGTATTGAAGTGGTTAAAGTGAAACTAAAGTCTGAAATTCTTACCTCTGCTTCAACGGCCCGATGCCCGTGAGGTCCCTTGCTAAAGCTGGCATCTTCTTCTGCATGCTGGTTTACCGCGATCTTTATTGACTGGCGCAGGCTGAAGTCACTGCCGGGCATGCACAGGTTATTGGCAACATTTTTTAAAACTTTACAAAAAAGGGGTAATTTTGTTGAATTTTTGGGTCACTCGTACTATCCTGCCATTTTTGTTGGTATGGTTTATACTAGAACAGCCGTTCTCTACCTTTTTTACCCCAGGGGAACCCTTAAAATAATTTTCATGTCTCGGGGGAACCCCTGATAAAACCCATTGGGGGGGGGGTCAGTGGGAACAACGCCCCTTACTTTGGTGTTCAGTGAGAAGAAGGCCCCTTTTTTTTACAGTGGTGGTAAGAATGGCCCCCTTACCGAGAGTTATAAAGATCATTGGTGTCATACCACTGGCTCCTTCACGTGGCATTTGAAGGAGAAGGGATCCCACCGCTCCAGGAGCAACACATGCAGGCTGTAAACTGTCTCTTCGGATGGGAAGGAAGCCACAGGTGCCGGCTATTACCACTAGCAACAGACGAAAAACAATCTCTGGACTGCAGCACTCTTCAGAAGACCGCTTTCTTTTTATTGGAAAATCACATCACAGCTCAACAAACACAGCGAACGAGGAAAAATTGCTGACCTTTCGCACTAGCTGTAGTGTTTATTCCCAGCCACACTACAGCTAGTGCGAAACGTCAGCAATTTTTCCTCGTTCGCTGTGTTTGTTGAGTTGTGATGTGATTTTCCAATAAAAATAAAGTGGTCTTCTGAAGAGTGCGGCAGTCCAGAGCTTGTTTTTCGTCTGTTCACGCAGGGTCGTTTTTAAGGCAGGGCAAAAGGGGCAGCTGCCCTGGGCCCTGTCATTGTTGTGGGGCCCAAAGCAGCTGCCCCATACTTGCCAACTATCCAGGTTTAAATATCCTCGTCCCTTGAGGGTTTAAGTCCTGTTCTGTGTCCCGATATCTCAGTGTGAAGTGCTGCTACTAATGCTGCCCAGCTCTGCCCTATTGTTGTGTACGGATGACTCCCCTGCAGACCCTGTGTTTACATGTAAATAACCAGCATTCATATGTAAATATCGTCTGTATTCATATGTAAATAGCAGTGGCCGGCGGCATTGATATGTATATCATGCCCCCCTGAGGTCATATACACAGTAATCTCTAGCAACCAATCAACAAGCAGAAATCATGGGCTGTAATCTACCATTGCCACCTGTCCAGGATTCACCCGGACAGTTTGGGTTTGGAATCATGTGTCCGGGTTTCAGACTGCCTGAAACCCGGACACATGGTTCAGACTGGACTCTGGCTTCCCAGCAGATTTGCTGGCTGCAGTTGTCTAAGCTGGGAGTGTCTGTTACACTCTCTTTAATGCTGCCCAAGTCAGCACTAACAATCCCCCCCAAACACACACACACAGATGGGAGAGGAGAGAGGGCTTGATCTGCACCACTTCCTGCCAGCCCTACCCCTCTGTGTCTGTCCACACTCTTTAGAAAAGGGAAGTGCAGGCTGGAAATTTGAAGTCCAGCAGCCTCAAATACATCTGGATGAGAGGTGCTGACTGCCAAGGGGTGAGTGATCGCACCATCCATCCCTGTCTGTGACGGAAGTCTCCCCCCTTCTATCCCCTGCCTCTGAGTACATTAAGGTAAATCAGGGTTCTCAGAGCACCCCTTACATCAGAGTTCCCCTTTACACCAGAGGCCACAGTGTCGCCCCTTACATCAGAGTCCTCTCCATACATCAGAGTTCTCAGTCTTATATCAGGGTTCCCAGAGCGTCCCTTATGTTAGAGTCCCCAGAGTTCTCCCTTACATCAGAGTCTGTAGAATCCCCCCTTACAGTGAAAGGGAACTCTGCGAGTTCAGATATAAAAGGGGAACTCTGTGGACTTTGATGTAAAGGGGGACTCTTGTTATTAACGTCATATGATTAGAAATGTTATTTAATAGCACAATTTATGTATAGTTTATACTATAAAAAAAAATTGCTGTGCGCTGCTAAAGTGTTTTGGGTTTGACTTGAAGAAAAGGTGGCGACCCTACTGTTATCTCTAGTAACTAATCAGTGAGCCGTAATGTGTGCTGTAACCTCTAGCAACCAACCAGTCAGTGAGCGGTAATGATACACCGTAACCTCTAGCAACCAACCAGTCAGTGAGCGGTAATGATACACTGTAATCTCTAGCAACCAACCAGTCCGTGAGTGGTAATGATACACTGTAACCTCTGGCAACCAATCGCAATAGCTGCCTGATCTGATTCCGTAAGCTGATTTTGAGTCTAGCTGCTATTTATTCTATGTCTCAGAGCAGGTGGAGATCAAAACTGCATGGGGGGGCCCAAGAAAAGTTTTGCCCAGGGTCCAATCAATATTAAAGACGGCCATGTGTTCACGTGGCATTTGCTCAGATCTATGTAGGCACCAGCACACAAGAGGTAAAATCAGCCACAGCTCAAGGAACCCCTTGCCACCTCTGAAGGAACCCTGGTTGAGAATGGGTGTTCTAGAACATAAGGAGCACTTTTTTTTTTTTTTCAAAACTTTTGGTATTTTTTTCTTTATATTGTTAAAATAAAAAGCAGTAGTTATTAAATACCACCCAAAGAGAGCTCCGTCTGTCCCCAAATAATGATCTAAAATTAATTAGGGTACGGTAAAATAAATAATCAATGTCCCTCGCGCCAACCTACGTGTGTAAATAGAATATGGATAGGTAATTGCCGCTCGATCTATAGTGTATACAATGCACTAAAGTGATAACGAATATAAAGTGATCAGTGCAGCTATGATGGGCTAAATTTAAAATAAGTGAGTGAAGGCTACTAAAATAGACTACAGTGTGAAAAGGGGAGTGTATGTATAAGTTCCTCTATGAACCGCGATGGTGTCACAACGACTTTCGCAATGCGTAAAATGGAGCTACTTATGTTAATATGTAAAAAAAAAAAAATATCACATATAAATACAATAACAATACTCAGCAAACAAAAATAAAAATACATCCTGTGCAAAAAAAAAAGAAAATGCGTGCAAAAAATGCAATTCCGTGCAATCAATCCTGTGCAAGAAGCAATAATGTGCAATATAGCAGCTCTGTGCTGAATTCTATAATCCACTGAAAGAAACAGATTGCAATAGTCCTGTGCAAAAAAAAAGCAATGCTGAAATCCTGCGCTACAGACTGAGAGCACTACAAATGGTATTCCATATAACAATATAAATATAATATAAATATAATATAAATATAAATATATATGTCACTTGCTGGGCAATATACTATATAACTAGACTATAGCCAATAGACTATATAAATTCTAATCAAGCGCTATTCACGCCACACAATAACGAGGCGTGATGAATAATTAGGGTACAGTGTTGTATGACGGAGTAATTGTCAGTCAAATTATCACAGTACTGAAAACTGAAATCTAAGTAACCGGGGGGCAGAGGAGCTACTGCAACCAGCATATAACAATAACCATATCCGTTGCATGATAGATTAGAAAACTAAGATGCAGAGTAGATGGGGCTGATTCTGAGTTTCCAGTGCTACACCATGGCTTTTCGGCTGGTGAGAATCTGCGTTCCAGGCTGGTTGGACAATGGGCAGGTAGACAGAACAAAACTCTGGATAGCAGCACACTGGAAAAAGACTTGAATTCTTTTTCCAGTATGCGGCTATCCAGAGTTTTGTTCTGTCTACCTGCCCATTGTATGTGTAACAGCCAGCACCTGGGGCTCATCAATAGGAGGAAGAGCTTTTGGCCTGGAGGGTTATCTTGGAGCAGAGGTTTTTCTTTTTTTTTTTTCTTTCTCTGGTTGGACAATGGTTGGAGAATCTACTCCATCACTGCTGATCTTGTCATCAGGTCTCCAACACGGAGATGGATTCGTGATCCAGCTTCAGGGGCCCCTGCAACTGGATTCTTGTTTCAACATTCATCTGGAAGTATCTCTATATTAGTATGCACAGGGGCGGACTGACAACTCATGGGGGCCCCCCGGGCAATAGGAGATTATGGGGCCCCCAGGCAATCAGAGATTATGGGACCACACAGTATACACACACACACACAGTATACAATCACACAGTATACACATACATGTACACACAGTATACAATCACACAGTATACACATACATGTACACACAGTATACACAGACATATTTCTATTGGCTGAGAAGGTACTGGAGAGGTGGGGCAGCTATAATCTCAGGATTTTTAGACCAAAAGGATGTCGGTAAGGGGCATTTTTGAGACAGATGTAAAAAAAAAAAAACACAGATTTTTACATACTGTCCCTGGTTTTACTGAGGCTGGCAACCCTGATGGGGCCCCCTAGTGGCCCGGGGCCCTCGGGCAGTGCCCGAGTGGCTGAATGGTCAGTCTGCCCCTGTTAGTGTATATATTATATATATATATATATATATATATATATATATATATATACCCAGGTATATGTTCACAATTTCACCAGGACTTTTGTTGGGCACTTTGCTGATAATACATGTATGAACATTGGATGCCCCCCCCCCCCCCCCGAAAGAGGGCAATATAAGCTATATCAGCACTTTTTACCATGGCAGATTTTATTATGGAGTTATAAATGAACTGTAAAGACTGGAACCACTGTTGATATCTCTTTACTAACATCACTCTACACCAGGGATATGCAATTAGCGGACCTCCAGCTGTTGCAGAACTACAATTCCCATGAGGCATAGCAAGACTCTGACACCCACAAGCATGACACCCAGAGGCAGAGGCATGATGGGACTTGTAGTTTAGCAACAGCTGGAGGTCCGCTAATTGCATATCCCTGCTCTACACCATCCTTCCCCAACCTTTTCAACACAGAGGAACCCTTGAATTAAAGAGGAAGTAAACCCTGATGGGTTTACTTCCTCTTTTTTTCCCTGCAAAGGTAAAGCATAATGGACTACTATGCATCGCATAGTAGCTCATTATGTGTCACTTACCTGACACAGGAGCCAGCGAAGTCGCCGCCGTCCCCTGTAGTCCGCCGCATCCATGTTGCTTGTGGCGTCTCGCAGCTCCGACGAATCACAGCGGCGCAACCGCGATGACGTCACTCCCGCGCATGCGCACGGGAGTCGCGCCTCGCAGCTCCGCCGCTGTCATACGGCGAAGCCGCTATGACGTCACTCCCGCGCATGCGCACGGGAGTCGACAAATTTGGCAAATCCATTCTTGGATTTGCCGCATTTAGTGCGCCTGCGCCGTAGACAGCGGTGCCCATTTTCGGGCAAATATCTCCTAAACCATATAGGTTTAGGAGATATTGCTTGGACCTACAGGTAAGCCTTAATCTAGGCTTACCTATAGGTCCAAGTTGTTTGGAAGGGTTTACTTCCTCTTTAACTTTCCGGTCTCAGGAAACCCTGTTAAAAATAACTACATCTACAACTCATGATACATTAGTGTGATGGTCAGTGGGAAGAATGCTCCTAACACTTGTAGTCAGTGGCGTTGCTAGGGGGTGGCTTTTGGGGCTATAGCCCCGAATATGGGGCCCCGAGTCCGAGTCTATTACCGCAGGGTCCCTGCCTAACCAGCGGGCCATGGCTGTGGGGGACGGGCTGCATTAGAGAGGCAGATGAAAGGAGAGAAGCGAGCGGGCGGACGAGCGGAGATGACATCACCTCTCTCCGCCCGCTCCACATCACCGCTCTTCCTCCCTCACAGCCGGGCCTCTTCAATGTGGGAGCGAGGTGCAGCCGGGAGCAGAGAGATGACATCATCTCTCACTGCCCGCCACACATCAGCACTCTTCTGCCCTCACAACACGTGCCTCTTCAATGTCGGAGGTGTGGTGGGGAGCAGAGAAATTACATCATCTCTCACTGCCCACCCCCGCATCACCGCTCTCCTGCCCTGCAGCTTCAATGCACATTTTGTGGCACTGGCTTGCATAGCAAGTGACTAAATGTAAGAAAAAAGAGAAAGTGCATGGAAATAAAATAACGAGCTGGCTGCACACCCCTAAATATTCTAAAAAGAATGAAAGGACAGGTTCCCCTTGGGGTTTTCAGGCAGCGACAAGAAGCAGAAATAAATTTGTAAAAATATATTTATTTTTAAAATTTTAAATTTAAAATAGGGACTCTGGTATATGTTATTACAGCATATCGATGGGTAAAAGATATATGCAACATTTGGTACAGAGATAGTTACAGGAACAATTTACAAATACATCAATATTTCAAAAGCTACAAATAGCACCCCATGCTACCCCAATGCATTTCGACCTTCAGGGAGTCAGGGTCTTCTTCAGGGGGGGGGGACAAAACCCAAGCAGAAGGGGTGATTATATCGTATGTTCTGCAAATAGTCAAAAGAAAAAAGACTTTCAATAGAGAAGTTTTTGCCTAAAAATTAGCTAATTATTATACCTTATTTCAGTAATATTTACCAGTTCCACCAAACCGTTACTGTTCAACCAGAGACTTTTATTAAAATCTGAAAAAGAAATTAGTGCCTTCTCTCAAAGGGTCATCCTGGTACCGCTGCCCTGCTGTTCTAACCCACTTCATCCACCCACCAAACTGGGGGAAAGAAGGGGGAGGGGGGGGGAAGAGGAAAATGATGCTTTTGTATAAATATATATTATTTGGGCAACTAAGCATTACTTTTCTTCCACTTTATATTTCTTATTTATATTTATATATGCACTTATATAATAGTACAATATTGTAACACAACATTTATATATTCACTTAGAATATATTTACATGGAACACTTATTTTATATTTTATTATATTTCATTATTTTTAGGTGTGGCCACCTAGGGTGTGCCAAGAATCTCCTCTTCTGTTCCTCTGGTTCCCCTGGATAAACTCCAGATACTGTCAATTCTTGCAAGTCAGCGATCGATGCCCCCGTGAAGTCATTTTCCTCTCCCCCCCCCCTTCTTTCCCCCAGTTTGGTGGGTGGATGAAGTGGGTTAGAACAGCAGGGCAGCGGTACCAGGATGACCCTTCGAGAGAAGGCACTCATTTCTTTTTCAGATTTTAACCACTTGCAGACCGGACCAATTTGCTGGTCAAAGACCAGACCCCTTTTTGCGATTCGGCACTGCGTCGCTTTAACTGACAATTGCGCGGTCGTGCGACGTGGCTCCCAAACAAAATTGACGTCCTTTTTTCCCCACAAATAGAGCTTTCTTTTGGTGGTATTTGATCACCCCTGCGGTTTTTATTTTTTGCGCTATAAACAAAAATAGAGCGACAATTTTGAAAAAAACGCATTATTTTTTACTTTTTGTTATAATAAATATCCCCCAAAAATATATAAAAAAAACATTTTTTTCCCTCAGTTTAGGCCGATACGTATTCTTCTACATATTTTTGGTAAAAAAAATCGCAATAAGCGATTATTGATTGGTTTGCGCAAAAGTTATAGCGTTTACAAAATAGGGATAGTTTTATAGCATTTTTATTAATAATTTTTTAATATTATTTTTTTTTACTAGTAATGGCGGCGATCAGCGATTTTTATTGTGACTGCGACATTGTGGGGGACCCATCGGACATTTTTGACACATTTTTGGGGCCATTGTCATTTATACAGTAATCAGTGCTATATAAATGCAGTGATTCCTGTGTAAATGACACTGGCAGTGAAGGGGTTAACCAGTGGGTGGCAGTGTAGGGGTTAAGTGTTCCTAGGGGTGTGTTACTAACTGAGGGGGGGTTGGGCTTTCATTTAGTGAACACTGATCTCTGCTCCAATCACATGGAGCAGAGATCAGCGTCACTAGTTGCTAGGCAGAATGGAGAAATGTTGTTGTTTACACAGCATTTCCTCCATTCGGCCGCTCCGTGAGACGATCGCGGGGATGCCCGCGGCGATCGAGTCCGCGGGTCCCGCGACCGGACTCCCGGGGGTCCCGACCAATGGCAGGGCGGCATTGAATATTGGACGTACCTGTACGCCAATATGCCTGCCCGTGCCATTCTGTCGACGTACATCGTCGTGCGCTGGTCGGGAAGTGGTTAATAAAAGTCTCTGGTTGAACAGTAACGGTTTGGTGGAACTGGTAAATATTACTGAAATAAGGTATAATAATTAGCAAATTTTTAGGCAAAAACTTCTCTATTGAAAGTCTTTTTTTCTTTTGACTATTTGCAGAATATACGATATAATCACCCCTTCTGCTTGGATTTTGTCCCCTCCCCTGAAGAAGACCCTGACTCCCTGAAGGTCGAAATGCATTGGGGTAGCATGGGCTGCTATTTGTAGCTTTTGAAATATTGATGTATTTGTAAATTGTTCCTGTAACTATCTCTGTACCAAATGTTGCATATATCTTTTACCCATCGATATGCTGTAATAACATATACCAGAGTCCCTATTTTAAATTTATGACGGCGATTAAGCCTTTGAACTAATAAAATAAATATATTTTTACAAATTTATTTCTGCTTCTTGTCGCTGCCTGAAAACCCCAAGGGGAACCTGTCCTTTCATTCTTTTTAGCATAGCAAGTGACAACCCACATCTGGTGGCAGGTGACGTGGCAAGTTACAATCTGCAAATGGTGGCAGGTGACGTGCAAGTGACAATCTGCATCAGGTGGCAGGTGACGTGGCAAGTAACAATCTGCAAATGGTGGCGGGTGACGTGGCAATGTGCAAAGGTGGCAGGTGATGTGGCAAGTGACAATCCACATCTGGTGGCAAGTGACAGTGGCAAGTGACAATCCACATCTGGTGGCAAGTGACAGTGGCAAGTAACAAGCTGCATCTGGTGACAGGCGACGGTGGCAAGTGATACGCTGCATCTGGTGGCAGGAGATGTGGCAAGTGACACGCCCAGGGCTCCCACTGATTCTACATTATGGTGAGGTGAAGCACTTCATTATATATTAGAATGTAACAATAGAAACAATGGGCTTCAAGCACCCTGAAATCATATCAACCATGGTGCCATGATGATTGCAGCGGCAACACCAGCCATTGCCCACGAAAAAAATTGCTTACCACCCGACTGCCCCCCCCTCCCCCCCCGGCCTGCAAAAAGGTTGGTGACCGCTGCTATGGGCTCTAGTCCCAGATCTTTTGCAGACCTAGTAATGCCCCTGCTTGTGGTCATTGGGAATAATTCCCCTCCCCACTTACAGATAGCTAAAAAAGATGATTGGTGTCAGTGGGAACTTATCTGAGAGCCAGAAAATGCTCAGTGCTCAAGGAACCCCTACAACCTCTGGAGGAACCCTAGGATTCCATGGAACCCTGGTTGAGAAACCCTGTTCTACACTATGCCAGGATCACTTTGTTGTGTCTGAAAGATAGAAAAATACTCTCCGTGTATATTAAACTGCTTGAAGACACAACTGGGCACGTGGCAGGGTGTCAGAGAGGAGGGTCAGGGGTGGTGTATTCCCTCCCCGAGGTGCACCACAGAAGTGACACCCGGGTAAGACTGTGTCTCGGCGATCGCTCAGTAGACAGGAAACAGAGTGCTCATTTGGCCCGTGTTGGGCTCTGAGCACTTGGAGAAACCTGCAGAGGACTCAGATGTCTTCTACAGCGAGACTCTGGGTGGCCATCTAATAAAGACACAGGAATCCCATGATATTACCCAGTATAATACCATCCACTGCTTTATATGGGCATGGGAAGCTGAGAAGGCCGCCACCGTGATGTGAAGCTGAGAGATTGGTCCACATGACTGCCCTTTCTAGGTCTGTTTCCCAACATCTTTTATGGTCTTCCATGAGTCTTTCATGGAAGTGGAGTGGGATCCAGCTGCTATATTACACAATAGCT
The DNA here is from genome assembly GCF_037356315.1 of Lithobates pipiens. Taxonomy (NCBI): domain Eukaryota; kingdom Metazoa; phylum Chordata; class Amphibia; order Anura; family Ranidae; genus Lithobates; species Lithobates pipiens. The sequence continues at coordinate 980,763 of NW_027507757.1, forward strand.
TCCTCTTTGGGGGGGAAAGTGGGAAAACTCCTAAGTGCACCAGAATAGAGAGAGACTGCAAAAGTGTTGTAAGAACCCATGCTGAGAAGAACATGTAGCACTACCCCCGAAGGAGCTGCTGCTTAGATTTGGGCTTACCGTTACCTTCTGTTTTCCTCGTTTCACATCTAGGGGGTGTCCCGTGGTAGATGGCCCAGTAACTCGAGAGACCGACAACAGATCCACTTGAATGGATTTTATTTGCAAAAATGTAGACAATGAACAGTCTCTTAAAGCGGGAGTCCGCCGTTTTTTTTTTTTTTTTTTTAAAGCCAGCAGCTACAAATACTGCAGCTGCTGACTTTTAAAATAATGACACTTACCCGCCCAGCGCACCCGCGATGTCGTCACCCGAAGCCGATCTCTCGATCGTCTCTCCGGTGCTGCCGCCGCCATCTTGGGTATGGGAATCAGGAAGTGGAGCCTTTCGGTTTCATTTCCCGGTTCCCTACTGCGCATGCGCGAGTCGCGCTGCGCAATAAGGATGGTCCCCGCTGTCTCTGGGATCCGTGTGTTTCCCAGCAGGCAGCGGGGGACTTTCGGAAAGGGGCGTAGATTCTGCAAAATCTACGCCGGAAGTGGGTGCAGATACCTGTACTGTACAGGTACCTGCACCCCCCTCCCCCCTGAAAGGTGCCAATTGTGGCGCCAGAGGGGGGGAGGATTCCAATGAGTGGAAGGTCCATTTTAGGGTGGACCTCCGCTTTAAATTGGGATCAAATAAATTGGGGTTGGAAAGGAAGTTCAGGTTCTCTTAGTGTCAAAGTCAAAATGTTGAAGAACTTGCTTACTTTGACTACATCCAGAGAATAGCCACTTGCAACTGGTCACTCAGGTTGGACAGTCCCTCTCTCACAAGGCCGAGCAGCCACCAAGGTGCTTACTCAGGAACAAGTCTCTGCCAGAGACAATGTTGTAGAACATACAAGATAATGTCTCTGCCACAGACGTTGTTGTAGAACACGTAGGGAAATTAAACTTGAAGAAACACTCGTAGGTAAACCTGGATCTCTCAGCCAGCTTGGCGATATCCACGAGACCGGATTCTCTTGGGTACTTCAGCCCTTCCAGGCTCTTGCTAAGAAACCAACCCGTACGTGGTCTTCTTCTGAAGAGTCCTCCTCTGGAATGCTTGAAGTACAATGGGTCTCTCCCAAACCGGAGACGGCACCCAACCACCTCAGAATCCTCCTTTAGTTTCCTTGCCTCGGGCTAGCCAGCCCCGAGACATCAAAATTATGTGGATCCGCACCCCAGGCCATAGCCTTCCTGGGGGGCTGGTCAGGAGGACCGGGACCATGAAGTCAGTACATCCTTCTGGACCGGAACCCCGAACCACGAGACGTTCGCATCTTAAATACCCTCTCCCAGAAAACACAGCGAGATCGCCACTCCCACTGGGCGGGCTCCGAGAGAGAGTAACTTAAAGTGGAGGGCCACCCTGAAAACAAAAAAATGTTAAAAATTACAAAAAAATCAAAAAAAAAAAAATTAAAAAAAATTTTTTTTTTTACTTACCAGAAATGCCTGTTGCTAGGCACATAATCCTAATCTTCCTCTTCCTCCTCCGCGGAGATCTTCTGTCTTCTCTCTTCGTCGCGGCGTCTTCTGGGTAATGGGTTGCGCTGTGTTCTGGGAACTGTGTGTTCCAGAACACAGCGCGTCCCATTCAGAAAGCGCTGCGGGACTCGCACATGCGCAGTAGCTACGGGACTCGCACATGCGCAGTAGGAAACGGGCAGTGAAGCCATAAGGCTCCACTGCCTGTTTCCCTTAGAGGGAATGGCGGCGCCGGGACCCGAGAGCCGAGGGACGGGTCGGCCTCGGGCGGCCGACATCGCGGGCGCCCTGGACAGGTAAGTGTGTTTATTAAGTCAGCAGCTGCAGTGTTTGCAGCTGCTGACTTTTTTTTTTTTTTTAAACGGCCCTCCTCTTTAAGCACCTAACCAGACCATAGTTCCATGCCTTCCAGAAGAGACAGTGCCCCCCTGTGGCCAGGCTGAACATTTCACAGTCCAGTCAGACTGATGCTGAAATCTAAATTTAGACAATTGTACCCAAACCAAACTGCAGTTCAGGCATAACTTTAACTTTGAAAAACGCATAGAGCGTGCTCTTCAGGAGCCGCCGCTACACAACATTATCCTTAGTGTCCTTAGAGAGGACAGATGTTCCATCTTTTAAGAGACTGAGCACTATGAGCACCCAAGCACTAGAAATAGAGAAGACGTTGATTCTGTTGAGATTGGTCTTAAGCCACCAAGTTGAGAATGCTTGCTTTTGACAAAACATTGTTTCCTGACAAGTGAAGTAAAGCTATTAAAATTCCACCGGAACCCAACTGAACATTCTGTGCCGGGAGGAAGAGTGAGAGAGATTGCTAATGGGCCCACTAGTTGACCAGTACATGGGAGGGCATTGAGATGGAGCAAATGCTCGTAGGTCTCCAATTAGTTGCAGCAGACCAACGAGTCAGGGCGGCAGCATCCCTTTGGCCTGGTGGAACATCGGCTCTTTGTACAGTGCCAGAAGCTTCTGGGAATAAAGAGGCCTCTAGAGTCAAAGAGCTATAAACAGAAAAGTCAGTGCTTCTACCCATATACCACATAGATAGCAGAGCTACCGGGCGCTCCATCCACAGTCGCTGGCTGAGTAGAGTAATTTTGAAAAAATGATCCGCTCTCCAGTTGTTGCTCTTAAAATTTCTTCATTTTATTGAATAGCCACAGTGAACATATCCAGATTGAGTCAGTTGACGCGTTTCGGCCTATAAGGCCTTGGTCATGTAGCGCCCACCACTTTCGGTGGGCGCTATCAGTTTAGAAGTTAGGCTAAATTGCCAGTGCCTTACTGTACAGGCCTGCAGGTTTGTTTGGGTTAGGGAGGAGTTATAGGTTAGAGGGGGGTGTGACCACCTGTTCATCACCCTGGGAGAACACTCCCTTGCTCTCCAAAGGAATCTTCTGGAAAGTAGGCGGGTCAGGCTCTGACGGACAGGCAGTGTGTATGGAGCTCTTGCCCAATCGTTTAATTTGCTTGGTCAGGGGCGGGGCTCATACATATACACTGGGGTCACATGTTCCCTGGGGAGTTGGAGATGGGAAGAGAACTAATCCACACAAGCAGAAAGATGTGACGTTAAAGTGGTTGTAAACCCTTACCAGGGCAGTTTTTTAAGGCAGGGCAAAAGGGGCAGCTGCCCTGGGCCCTGTTATTTTTGTGGGGCCCAAAGCAGCTGCCTCATGCTTGCCAACTATCCTGTATTAAATTTCCTTGTCCCTTGAGGTTTTAGTCCTATGCTGTGTCCCGATATCTCAGTGTGAAGTGCTGCTACCAATGCTGCCCAGCTCTGCCCTATTGTTGTGTACAGATGACTCACCTGCAGACCCTGTGTTTACATTTAAATTACCGGCATTCATATGTAAATAGCGGTGGCCAGCAGCATTGATATGTATATCATGCCCCCATGAGGTCATATCCACAGTAATCTCTAGCAACCATTTAACAAGCAGAAATCATGTGTTGTAACCTCGAGCAACTAATGAGTGAGCCGTAATGTGTGCTGTAACCTCTAGCAACCAGTCAGTGAGCGGTAATGATGACACTGTAACCTCTGCAAACCAATCGCAATAGCTGCCTCATCTGATTCAGTAAACTGATTTTGAGTCTAGCTGTTATTTATTGTATGTCTCAGAGCAGGTGGAGAGCAAAACTGCATGGGGGGGGGCAAGAAAAGTTTTGCCCAGGGTCCAATCAATATTAAAGACGGCCCTGTCCCTTACAACCAACTTTGACCTACAGGTAAGCCTAGATTAAGGCTTACCTGTAGGTCCAAGAAATATCTCCTAAACCTATACTGTTTCGTAGATATTTACCCGAAGACAGCCGAAGACAGCGGCACGCAGGCGCACTGGGCAGGCCGCAGATCGCGGCGATATGCCGCTCGTGTCGGCTCCCGTGCGCATGCGCGGGAGTGACGTCATCGCTGCTCCGGCGAATCACAGCGCCGGAGCAGCGAGACCCGGAAGTCACTCCGGGATCCATGGCAAGGGCGGACATGAAGACGGAGGAGCGCTTCGGGGGCGTCGTTCTCAGGTAAGTTATTCATAATGAGCTAGTATGCTATGCATACTAGCTCATTATGCCTTTGCCTTACAGGGTGTGTTTTTATTTTTTATTTTTAGCCTTTACTTCCTCTTTAAGGCCAAGGGCTGGAAGGCCTGGAAGATTCCAGTGCCGGAAAGCCACACAGATCTTCGCCGGAAGGTGATGGAGGTTCAGAGACTCCAGGACTGGAAGGTTTCCACCATGTTTCCCCCGAAGCAAGAAGTAGCTGCAAACCGACCGGAGTGAACCAGGGTTGGCCTGGACCTTTCCTGAGCTCAGGCATGTACCGGCCATCGGGACTACAGGGAGTTTCCCGGTGGGCCGATGGCTCAGTGGGCCGGTTTCAGTGACAAAGGCAGGCAACTCCTATTCTGTGCATCACTGAGGTGATAGTACCTGCCGGAATCTGGAATAAAGTTAAAGTTTTGAACTGTTCTACACGTGTCTGTGCTTTACTACGGCGCGGGGGGGGGGGGGTGGAAGAAGCGGGGGTTAAACCAGCCGTACTGTATGAACTACTAGCAGCTCCCAAGGGAGTAGTGCGCTTCATGGAGGTCCCACCGAGATATTTTACAGTACCGCCGACCCGCAACCCCTAGCAACCGCAAGAAGAAACTTGATTTTTTTATTTTCTTCCCCCCTTCTGCGCATGCGCGATGTATTCGGCGCATGCGCACTTCAGAAGGGTCGCGGCGTGCCGTTTTCATTAAAGGACATGCGCGGGAGTGACGTCACGCGACTCCGGGCCAATCACAGTGCCGGAGTCCGTGACCCCGGAAGGAAGAAGGACGCTTCCAGCCGGCGAGGAAATCGGGGACATCGCTGGCTCCTGCGTCAGGTAAGTGACACATAAATGGGTTACTATGCGATAGACATGGGCGCCGCCAATAAATTAGTTTCGTTCTGTTCCGTTACGGTTCGTATTAAAATTAATTCGTACTTCGTATTTCGTGTCCGAAATTCCGTTTCGTTTCGTACGAAATACGAATTGTCATTATGTTCGTTAAACTTGCACGAACGTTCGTTACGATGAATTTAACGGCACAAATATACCTCGATATGACAGTCGATGCTGATGGAAGTTTTGGTTTTTATCCGAAATACGAAATTCCGTTGAAGAATTTCCTATCCGAAATTACGAATTTTCGTTAGATGAGGGGCTCCCACCATCCCTGTGCTGTGCTGACTTCCTCCTGGGGATTCGTAAACAAAAGTTCGTATTTCGTACAGAATTTCGGACGCACGGCGATTCGTATTTCGGATCCTCCCGAACGTACGAATTTAGGGAAATTCGTACGAATTTGAGATTCGTATTAAACAAATCGCACATGTCTACTATGTGATGCGATGCGATGCGATGCGATGCTTAGTAGTCCATTATGCTTTGCCTTTGCAGGGAAAAAAAGAGGAAGTAAACCAATCAGGGTTTGCTTCCTCTTTAAGGACCGAGACTCTTTCTGAGATTTGTTGTTTACAAGTTAAAAACTATTTTTTTTTTTTGCTAGAAAATTACTTAGAACCCCCAAAACATTATGCTTTTTTTTTTTTCTAACACTCTAGGGCAGTGATGGCGAACCTTGGCACCCCAGATGTTTTGGAACTACATTTTCCATGATGCTCTGGCACTCTGCAGTGCACTGGAGCATCATGGGAAATGTAGTTCCAAAACATCTGGGGTGCCAAGGTTCGCCATCACTGCTCTAGGGAATAAAATGGCGGTCGTTGCAATACTTTCTGTCACACCGTATTTGCGCCGCGAGCTTACAAGCGCTCTTTTTCTTTTGGGAAAAAAATACACTTTTTTTGAATTTAAAAAAATAAGACAACAGTAAAGTTAGCCCCATTTTTTTTATATTGTGAAAGATAATTATACGCCGAGTAAATTGATACCCAACACGTCACGCTTCAAAATTGCGCCCCCCCCCCCCCGCTCGTGGAATGGCGACCAACTTTTACCCTTAAAAATCTCCATAGGCGACATTTAAAAAAATTCTACAGGCTGCATGTTTTGAGTTACAGAGGAGGTCTAGGGCTAGAATTATCGCTCTCGCTCTGGGAATCGCGGCGGTACTTCACATGTGTGGCTTGAACACCGTTTTCATATGCGGCCGCTGCTCACGTATGCGTTTGCTTCTGCACGCGAGCGCGTCGGGACGGGGCGCTTAAAAAAAGAAATAAATAAATAAACATTTTTGTTATTTATTTTACTTTTATTTTATTTATTTTGACACTCTTTTTTTTTTTTAACTGTTGGGTCACTTTTATTCCTATGACAAGGAATGTAAACATCCCTTGTAATAGAAACAAGCATGACAGGTCCTCTTATATATGAGATCTGGGGGTCAAAAAGACCTCACATATCATTTTTGGACTAAAATGCAATAAAAACAAAAAAACAAAAAAAAAATGATTTTGTCATTTGAAAAAAAATGACAAACAAAAATGTCCCTTTAAGAAGTATGGGCGGAAGTGACGTTTTGACGTCACTTCCGCCCTGCTATGGTATGGAGATGGTTGGGGGCCATCTTTCCTTCACTCGTCTCCATACCAAGCAGGAGGGAGGACCCGATCGCCTCCGCCGCTACTGACGGCACCGGTAAATGGCGGAAGGGGCGTGGGAGAGCGGAGGGAGGGAGGGGGCCCTCTCCCGCCGTCGATAACGGTGATCTTGCGGCGAATCCTCTGCAGAGACCACCGTTATTGTAAACCGGACCGCCCGCTGAAGACATGATACCTGAGTTATGGCAGCTAGCAGAGATATCCCTCTTTAAAGTGCCAACATATATATATCTATATATATACAGTGGTGTGAAAAAGTGTTTGCCCCCCTTCCTCATTTCCTGTTCCTTTGCATGTTTGTCACACTTAAGTGTTTCGGAACATCAAACCAATTTAAACAATAGTCAAGGACAACACAAGTAAACACAAAATGCAATTTGTAAATGAAGGTGTTTATTATAAAAGGTGAAAAAAAATCCAAACCATCATGGCCCTGTGTGAAAAAGTGATTGCCCCCTAAACCTAATAACTGGTTGGGCCACCCTTAGCAGCAACAACTGCAACCAAGCGTTTGCGATAACGTGCAATGAGGCTTTTACAGCGTCCTGGAGGAATTTTGGCCCACTCATCTTTGCAGAATTGTCCTAATTCAGTTACATTAGAGGGTTTTCGAGCATGAACGGCCTTTTTAAGGTCATACCACAACATCTCAATAGGATTCAGGTCAGGACTTTGGCTAGGCCACTCCAAAGTCTTCATTTTGTTTTTCTTCAGCCATTCGGTGGTGGACTTGCTGGTGTGTTTAGGATCATTGTCCTGCTGCAGAACCCAAGTTCGTTTCAGCTTGAGTACACGAACAGATGGTCGGACATTCTCCTTCAGGATCTCTTGGTAGACAGCAGAATTCATAGTTCCTTTTATCACGGCAAGTCTTCCAGGTCCTGAAGCAGCAAAACAGCCCCAGACCATCACACTACAACCACCATATTTTACTGTTGGTATAATGTTCTTTTTATGAAATGCAGTGTTCCTTCTACGCCAGATATACTTGGACACACACCTTCCAAAGAGTTCCACTTTTGTCTCATCGCTCCACAGAATGTTGTCCCAAAAGTCTTGGGGATCATCAAGATGTGTTGTGGAGAAATTGAGACGAGCTTTGATGTTCTTTTTGCTCAGCAGTGGTTTTCTCCTTGGAACTCTGCCATGCAGGCCATTTTTGCCCAGTCTTTTCCTGATGGTGGAGGCATGAACTCTGACCTTAACTGAGGCAAGTGAGGCCTGCAGTTCCTTGGACGTTGTTGTGGGGTCTTTTGTGACCTCTTGGATGAGTCGTCGCTGCGCTCTTGGGGTAATTTTGGGCGGCCGGCCACTCCTGGGAAGGTTCACCACTGTTCCATGTCTTCGCCATTTGTGGATAATGGCTCTCACTGTGGTTCGCTGGATTCCCAAAGCTTTGGAAATGGCTTTATAACCCTTTCCAGACTGATAGATCTCAATTACTTTCTATCTCAATTGTTCCTGAATTTCTTTGGGTCTCGGCATGATGTGTAGCTTTTAAGGATCTTCTGGTGGACCTTACTGTGTCAAGCAGCTCCTATTTAAGTGATGCCTTGATTGTGAACAGGTGTGGCAATAATCAGGCCTGGGTGTGGCTAGAGAAATTGAACTCAGGTGTGGACAACCACAGTTATAGTATGTTTTAACAAGGGGGCAATTACTTTTTCACACAGGGCCATGATGGTTTGGATTTTTTTTCACCTTTAATAATAAACACCTTCATTTACAAATTGCATTTTGTGTTTACTTGTGTTGTCCTTGACTATTGTTTAAATTGGTTTGATGTTCCGAAACACTTAAGTGTGACAAACATGCAAAGGAACAGGAAATGAGGAAGGGGGCAAACACTTTTTCACACCACTGTATATATATATATATATATATATATATATATATATATGTGTGTGTGTGTATACAGTATATACACACTGCACACTGGGGATACAATAGCAATCCGATGCGTCGTCATTTAATCATTGTCATTTTGTATGTATGGACTCCGCACAGCACCACTTCTCTTCACACATTGTATCGTTTCTGTATTGTCTCCTTTTATATTGTAAAGCGCTGCACAAACCGTTGGCGCCATATAAATCCTGTATTAGAATAATAATAAGTAGACTTGTGCAATTTGTTTTGTTCCGAACTCATTTTTTAACCGGTTCCCGACCATCCCTACATCTGCCGATGTACGTCGGCAGAATGGCACGGGCAGGCATATTGGCGTACAGGTACGTCCAATTTTCAATGCCGCCCTGCCATCGCGAGTGCGCCGCCAGTCGGGACCCCCGTAAGTCTGGTCTCGGGTCCCACGGACTCGATCGCCGTGGGCATCCCCGCGATCGTCTCACGGAGCGGACGAATGGAGGAAATGCCGTGTAAACAGCATTTCTCCATTCTGCCTAGCAACTAGTGACGCTGATCTCTGCTCCATGTGATTGGAGCAGAGATCAGTGTTCACTAAATGAAAACCCAACTCCCCCCACAGTTAGTAACACGCCCCTAGGAACACTTAACCCCCTACACTGCCACCCACTGGTTAACCCCCTTCACTGCCAGTGACATTTACACAGGAATCAGTGCATTTCTATAGCACTGATTGCTGTATAAATGACAATGGTCCCAAAAATGTGTCAAAAATGTCCGATGTGCAATGTCGCAGTCACAATAAAAATCGCTGATCGCCGCCATTACTAGTAAAAAAAAATAAAAAATATTAATAAAAATGCCATAAAACTATCCCCTATTTTGTAAACGCTATAACTTTTGCGCAAACCAATCAATAATCGCTTATTGCAAATTTTTTAACCAAAAATATGTAGAAGAATACGTATCGGCCTCAACTGAGGGAAAAAATGTTTTTTTATATATTTTTGGGGGATATTTATTATAACAAAAGGTAAAAAATAATGCGTTTTTTCAAAATTGTCGCTCTATTTTTGTTTATAGCGCAAAAAATAAAAACCGCAGAGGTGATCAAATACCACCAAAAGAAAGCTCTATTTGTGGGAAAAAAAAGGACGTCAATTTTGTTTGGGAGCCACGTCGCACGACCGCGCAATTGTCAGTTAAAGCGACGCAGTGCCGGATCGCAAAAAGTGGTCTGGTCTTTGACCAGCAAAATGGTCCGGTCTGTAAGTGGTTAATGAATTTCGACTAATCCGTTAATTCGGAAACAACCGAATTAACGAAAGCCCAATTAACAAAAGGTTTCTGAATATTCCTCCTGGGGGGGGGGGGGGATTTGGGGGGTTGTGTCACCCCCTATATTTGTCCATTATCCCAGAAATAGAAAGTCGGGTATAATTCTCGGTATCTGGTCTGACCACCAGTGTAAGAGGCATTCTTCCCATTGAACCCCAGTACGTTTTTAGCTGGGGTTCCTTAAAGTGGTGTTGCCACCAAAAAAAAAAAAAAAAGCCTAAAATTCATTAAAAAAAACAAAAAAAAAATATTGGAAAAAAAAATATGTTTTACTCACCTCTAAATGCCTGTTGCTAGGGGGTCCCTCGTAGTCTGCCTCCTTGAGTGCCCGGGCTGGTGACATCACTTCCCCTCGGCGCCGCACAGTCACCTGGGACCTGTCCCAGATGACTGTGCGGCGTATCACGGCACGCGGCAACGCTCGCGCAGGCATACTGTGCATAGTGTATACTGTGGGCACCCGGCTGTGAAGCCACAGCCGGGTGCCCACAGTAAGAATGCCGGCGCCGCGAGCGGAGCGGAGAACGAGTGGGGGCTTCATTCCCCCCGCATCGCTGGACCCTGGGAGGGGTAAGTGTCCGATTATTAAAAGTTAGCAGCTGCCGTATTTGTAGCTGCTGACTTTTTTTTTTTTTTTTAAGGGCGCACCCCACTTTAAGACTTGAACATTATTTCAGGAGTTCCTCTGGGGTACATACCTTGGGAAAGGACGGTCTAGGCCAGTGATGGGGAACCTCGGCCCCCCGGATGTTTTGAGAACTACATTTCCCATGATGCTCATGCACTCTGCAGGGTAGTTGAGCATCATGGGAAATGTAGTTCCAAAACATCTGGGGGGGGGGCCAAGGTCCGCCATCATTGGTCTAGAGGGCGTGATGTATTTATATGTAGGTGATACCCGAGCTTCCCAACCTTTTCCCGTTCACACCACCCTTTGGAAATAGGCAAGATCTTGAAGCACTCAAGTCTAAAATGGGGTCCCCTATGACATCACAAGCCCCCTTTTCACATCAGTGTCCCCCCCCCCCCCATCACCACATCAGAGTCCTCAGTCCCCCTCCCCTGTTTATTAGAATTCTCAGCCCTCTTTCACATCCGAGTCCCCATCCTGCCCCCTTACATCGGAGTCCCCCCCTCACACGCCCATCAGACCCCTAATTCACTCTCCTCCTCCTCCTTTTTTTCACATCAGAGTCCTTACCCCCTCTTCCTATCGGAGTTGTCAGCCCCACCCCACCTCCTTTTCACTGCCGCCCTATCAGTTCCTCTCCTACCCCCTCCCAGTCCTCAGCCCCCCACTTTTCACATCAGAGTGCTCAGTCGTCCCCACCCCCCCCTCCCCCCCATCAGAATCCTAAAGCCCCATACACACTGTCAGATTTTGTCTTCATATTTACCAAAACCATGTAGTGAAGGGCCGGCCTGATTGCTTACGAATTGAAACTTCTAAGGTTTGACCTCATATTATGTGGTTTTAGTAAATCTGAAGGAAAAATAAGCCGAAAATCTGATAGTGTGTATGGGGTTTTATTAGAGCCCCTCCGCTCCCTTTTTCACATGAGAGTCTCACCTCCCAATCCTCACCATTGCTCAGCTGTTGCAGCTCCCCAGTGGGCCAGGAGGCTTAACAGGATAAGCGGGGGCGGACTTACATACCTTTCTGAATGCGGGGGCGGTCCTGAATGCCCCGGATTAGAGTCATGTATTTCCATGGCGCTGATGGCTGGCTGACCTGCACCATAGAGACTCTTGATGGCTCGCCAAAATACCAGACGCAGCCTGGCAACCCCCCCGAGGAGTCAGGGTGGCACCCCACAGTGCCTAGACACCCCTGGGTGAGAGATGCTGGTGCCAGTCAGTCAGAGGCGTTCCACTTTAACGCTTTATGTCGCAACGCAATATATTAATATTGTAATATATAAAATGATATGCAATACATATATTATTTTATTATTGGGTTTAGATAAACTTTGACTGGTTCCGGACCCCCCCCCTCCCCCCCCCCCCCCCGCACATTTACTGCGGCAACGCGACTGCGGCTGCACGAAACCACGCACCTGTACGACGCATCGTGCTGGGGGCACGCTGATTTGTACAGAGGGGGAGCCAATCAGCGCGTCCGGAGGACTCCGTATCAGCCGGCCACCTGCGATTCTTCCCCGGAGAGGCAGAACGGCGATCTGTAAACAAGGCGGATCACTGTTCTGACAGAGAAGAACATAGAGATCTTGTGTTTGTGCTAAGCAGGAACACGGATCTCGGTGGTTCCCCCAGTCACAGCCCCTCCCCCACACAGAAAGCACCCTCTGGAGCAGTGATGGAGAACCCTGGCACCCCAGATGTTTTGGAACTACATTTCCCATGATGCTCCACTACACTGCAGAGTGCTTTAGCATCATGGGAAATTTTATTCCAAAACATCTGGGGGGGGCCAAGGTTCGCCATCACTGCTCTAGGGACACATTTAACCCTTTGATCGCCCCCTGATGTTAACCCCCTTCCCAGCCAGTGTCATTAGTACAGTGACAGTGCATATTTATAGCACTGATCACTGTATTAGTGTCACTGGTCCCCCAAAAAAGTGTCAGTTAGGTATGCGGTTTGCCCGCCGCAATGTCGCAGTCCCACTAAAACTCGCTGATTGTTGCCATTACTAGTAAAAAAATTCAACAAATCTATCCCATAGTTTGTAGAACGCGAGAACTTTTGCGCAAATCAATCAATCAATCTACGCTTTTTGGTATTTTTTTTTTTTTTTTTTAACAAAAACATGTAGCAGAATACATAATGGCCTAAATTGATGAAGAAATGTTATAATTCTTTTTTCTTTAAATTTTTTAATATATTCTTCTTTTTTTATTTTATTTTATTTTATTTATTTTTTTACGTTTTCTTTTATTGGATGTTTTATAGCAGAAAATAAAAAATATCCCATAGTTTGTAGAATGCGAGAACTTTTGCGCAAATCAATCAATCAATCTACGCTTTTTGGTATTTTTTTTTTTTTTTTTAACAAAAACATGTAGCAGAATACATAATGGCCTAAATTGATGAAGAAATGTTATAATTTTTTTTTCTTTACATTTTTTAATATATTCTTCTTCTTTTTTTTTTTTTCTTTTACATTTTCTTTTATTGGATGTTTTATAGCAGAAAATAAAAAATATCCCTTAGTTTGTAGAATGCAAGAACTTTTGCGCAAATCAATCAATCTACGCTTTTTGGGATTTTTTTTTTATTTTTTACCAAAAACATGTAGCAGAATACATAATGGCCTACATTGATGAAGAAATGTTATAATTTTTTTTTCTTTAAATTTTTTAATATATTCTTCTTTTTTTTTTTTTTTTACATTTTCTTTTATTGGATGTTTTATAGCAGAAAATAAAAAATATCCCATAGTTTGTAGAATGCGAGAACTTTTGCGCAAATCAATCAATCAATCTACGCTTTTTGGGATTTTTTTTTTTTTTTTTAACAAAAACATGTAGCAGAATATATAATGGCCTAAATTGATGAAGAAATGTTATAATTTGTTTTCTTTACATTTTTTAATATATTCTTCTTTTTTTTTTTATTTATTTATTTTTTTTATTGGATGTTTTATTTTTTTATTTTTATTATTTATTTTAGTTTTATTATTGTTTTTTTTTTTTTTTTTTACTTTTAGTCTTTCTTTGTTTATTCGCAAAAAATAAAAACCGTAGAGGTGATCAAATAACACCAAAAGAAAGCTCTGTTTTTGGGAAAAAAAGAACATAAATGTTATTTTGGTACAGCGTCGCATGACTGCGCAATTGTCAGTTAATATAACGCAATGCCGTATCGCAAAAAAAAAAAAATGGCCTGGTCATGAAGGAGGGGGGAGGGGGGGTTGTAAAACCTTCCGGGGCTGAAATGGTTAAGGGCCATCAGTTCATATAGGGGACACTGTGCTTTCTATTTTATATCATTCGGGAAAAAAAAAGTACACCATCGTGCGAGATCGTCGCGGGATATTCCAATAATCGCCGCTGACAGATCTGTTCATGTGCAGCTTTATGTTTTGGCTTCCTCTGCATTATTTTTTCCGGATGATCTGCACATTTCACTAGTAAAACAAAAGCGCCGTCAGCACTTCCTCTTCTAGACTCGGCAACTCTCACAGTTCCTTGGAAAGTTAGCAAACGTGTGTGACCGCCGAGCTGTGGTGGACCTTGCAACGATCATGTACTGGGTATAAAAAAAAGAGAAAAAAAACTTGCAGAGCTACTCATCCTGTGCATGTACATTCGTTCTGTGCAAATGGGGGCAAAATCGAATGTTATTCTGCTGTTTTATTTCCCTGGCAAATGTATAATTATTTCATACCACACTATGGTCACTAGATGTCGCTGATGATCATGGTAGCTAAGTATTTATATTCTATGATCATTAGCTTCATCTGGTACACTCACAAGATAATAATGGAAATCGAGCTCATCTGTGTGTGTGGGGGTGGGGGTGGGGCGACTCTCCAGGCCACTCTTGGGCCACAGGACTGCCTAACGGACCCCCGTGTTATCTCCCTCATGCCTGGATGACGGTCTCGGACACCTGAAGAGTCACCCACCCCCCACCCCCATACACACAGATGAGTTTGATTTCCATTATTATCTTGTGAGTGTTCTGCATACCTTGCGATTTAAACTTTGCTTTAACCACTTGCTTACTGGGCGCTTAAACCCCCCTCCTGCCCAGGCCAATTTTCAGCTTTCAGCGCTGTCGCACTTTGAATGACAATTGCGCGGTCATACAGCACTGTACCCAAATTAAATTGTTATCATTTTTTTCCCACAAATAGAGCTTTCTTTTGGTGGTATTTGATCGCCTCTGCGGTTTTTATTTTTTGTTAAAAAAATTGAAAATTACCAAATTTTTTTTACTTTTTTTTTATATTTTGTTATAAAATTGTGTAAACAGGTAATGTTTCTCCTTCATTGATATATACGCTGATGAGGTGGCAGTGATGGGCACCGATAGGTGGCAGTGATGGGCACTGATGGGTGGCAGTGATGGGAACTGATTGCTTACACTAACAGGCAGCACTGCTAGGTGGCACTGATTGGCACCACTGGTGGGCATTGATAGGTGGCACTTGTGGGTATTGATAGGTGGCACTCATGGGCATTGAAAGGTGGGCACTGGTGGCAGGTGACAATGACAGGTGGCACTGGCAGGGGGTGCTAAATGGAACAGAGGAGGCATCTTTACCTCCTTCCTCTTCTGGACCGATGCCCCTTAAAAATAAGCCGGTGATCGGGGGGGGGGGGGGCGCCTGCACACGGGAGGACTTCCTATGACGGCCTCCCGGAAATTGAGGTCCGCGCTGAAGCCGTCATTCGGCTATGGCCCGGACCTCAAGTGGTTAATACTACACTGAGGTGGAGCTTCCTGTGTCTTCCCCTCCTTCTTATCTGTTCACAGAGCAGGCTCCCTCTGAGGATAGCGGCCGCCATTCATTTTAAGGACTGATCCTTTAACGGGTTCCCGACCGGCTCACGCAAGATATACCGCGGCAGAATGGCTCTCCTGGGCGAAATCCCGTGTGTATATATACGGCTTTGCCCAGGAGAGCCACCAGAGGGCGCGCGAGCGCTCCGCTGCACAGCAGGGGACCCGAATCACGATTGTGTGCATGAGAGCCAGTACGGGGATCTGTGTGTGTGTGTGTGTGTAAATGCACAAATCCCTGTGCTGTCGGAGGAGAGAAGACAGATCGTGTGTTCCTACAAAGTAGAGGAGATCTGTCATCTCTCCTAGTCAGTCCCATCCCCCATACAGTTAGAACACACATAAGGGAACACATTTAACCCCTTGATCCCCCCCCCCCCCCCCCTAGTGATAACCCCCCTTCCCTGCCAGTGGCATTTAGCCCGGGTTCACACATGTGCGTTGCGAATTGAAGCTCCGGTTTCACTGCGAAGATAAAAATCAGTTGTTCAGAGGTTCCTCTGCGTTTTAGCAGCGGATCAGTGAGCAGGGAGGGGGGAGGGGGAGGTGTAGTGAAGAGAAGGAGAGAATTCGTGTTCAGAACGGAATGCATCTATGAATATTTAGCTAGATACCAGAAAGAATCAAATATAAAAAAAAAATAACATAATAAAACAAAAAATATATAGTAAAACAAACACTAAATACAAATTATGATCCCCGTGTGCCAAGTTTAAGCACATATGGGCCATTTGGGGAAAGAAACCAATCGAAACATAAACAAATTAATGAGATTACATAACGGGACAGGGAAAGAAGGAAAAAAATGGGACAAGGGGGATTTTTCAGCAGTGCAAAATATAACAATGATATACACAGAATATGTTAAAAATTCATATTAATTTATTAATGTACATTAAAAAGACATTAAAGTATTAAGCAAAAGTATACAAACAGCCGTGTACACATAGTTATTGGATTAGAGGGATCCCAGCAATGAAGATTGACAGGCTAATCGCACTTGTTCCCAACATGTTTCGCAATAAGCTTCTTCAGGGGGAATGTGCAGCTAACAACAAATTTAATAAAAAAGAAAGAACAAAATGACTTAGGAATACATATTACAATACAGTACAATTAAGAAAACTGTATAGGTACAAATCAATAATAACAATTAATAAGATTCTTTGCCGCTTTTGAGAGCTGACTGACTTCAGTTCATTCTAAAATATAAAATACATGAGCATTCTCCACTTACGTTAGTATCCATCAAGTGTAACAAAATAAAAAATAAAAAAACAGCTTGGTGCGGTGAAATACTTTTCCTTCGGACTGTGAATTAGGGCCACCGTGTGAGCTTTGTTTTCTTTTTTTTTTTTTTTTCTTTTTTTTTTTCTTCCTTTTTCTCTTCTCTTTCTTTCCCCTTCCAGGGCCATAACTAAATATCACTACAAAGGTATCATGGAAGAAACATTGTAACAACAACAGCGATATGACATCAATGATTGTGTTAATGTTCATTTAGATACGAAATAATACGATTATTTTGTAAATATAATTTGTATATTGTTACTCCATATCATTTCCTTTTCACTCTCCCAGGGCATCGTGGGTGCTGCAGCAACCATCAGGATGAAGTTCCATTGGTGGTATCACTGACTTCCCGGCACGAGGAGAGGAGGGAGTACATTGTTTATTGTCTCCCGTCCTCCAATCCCCTTAGTCATATCTACTCTGACTGGGGGAAACTATCCCCGTGCCGTGTTGTGCCATATAGTGTCCGGCCATCATATAGTGTCCGGCCATCATATAGTGTCCGGCCATCATATAGTGTCCGGCCATCATATAGTGTCCGGCCATCATATAGTGTCCGGCCATCATATAGTGTCCAGCCATCATATAGTATCCGGCCATCATATAGTGTCCGGCCATCATATAGTGTCCGGCCATCATATAGTGTCCGGCCATCATATAGTGTCCAGCCATCATATAGTATCCGGCCATCATATAGTGTCCGGCCATCATATAGTGTCCGGCCATCATATAGTGTCCGGCCATCATATAGTGTCCGGCCATCATATAGTGTCCGGCCATCATATAGTGTCCGGGCCGTACTGCGCATGTGCAGTACGGAGCAGACGAAGCTTCGGAAAATCTCTGAAGCTGAACGGCGCCTTCGCTGTGAGTGGAGGTGGTGGCCCCACCATCCAAGCGGACATAGGGTTGTGAATATTAGAGGGC
Organism: Lithobates pipiens; assembly: GCF_037356315.1. Classification (NCBI taxonomy): domain Eukaryota; kingdom Metazoa; phylum Chordata; class Amphibia; order Anura; family Ranidae; genus Lithobates; species Lithobates pipiens. The sequence goes on from NW_027507757.1 coordinate 998,364, forward strand.
CCCTTGCGGGCGAGCTTAGCTCGCCACTCTTCGGGCTCGGCCTCGCTGCGCTCAGCTCTTTTATATTCCTACTCTATGTCCACTTGGATAGTGGGGATGGAACCTGGACTCACGGCGCAGGCGCCGTTCATCCTCGGCAATTTTCGGAATCTGTGTTGCGGTGTACTGCGCATGCGCACTACACAGAGGACACTATCGGATGGAGGACCTTATATGATAAGACACCGGCGGCGTTCCGCAATCGCCGCTGGACGTTGGGTTGCTCGCAACGCGCACACGCGTGAGCAATCCCCTCGCTTCAACGGGGTGATTTGCATAGCGCGTGCGTGTCACGCTGACGTCGCGCTAGTTGCGGCGGAGACGACGGTAGTTCCCGGGGGTATTGAGTGTCTTCCGGAGCGCCGAGGAAGTGACAGGAGAGCCGCTGCAATGGCTCAGGGGTCTGAGAGGAGCAGTATGTGGGCTGAGAGAAGCGCACCCGTGGGGAGAGAGAACCGCAACTGTACACAATTAAGTGATCAAGTATGTGCCATAAATAGGGCGCATCTGCCAGGATTCCTTTTCGTTGATTCCTGGAGCGCCATACAACACAGACTTCTCAGACAGGTATGAAATACATTGGAAATGGGTCTTTTTCTTTCCCTGCTGGCATAGAAAAGCTTCTTAATAATTTGATTGTAATTGTATTTTGGTTGCAGTTTCCCTTTTCCCTCCTCCCCCCCCCCCCCAATTCCAGTGGGCGGGTTGAGTGGGTAAGAACATCAGGGCAGCAGACCCAGGATCGCCCTTAGAGAGAAGGTGTAGACCTTTCTCACATATCCAAATGAAAGCCTCTGGTTGAATTGTAACGATTCGGTGGAATTGGTAAATATTACATGAGGACATTAAGAGAAACAATAATAACTATATAATTCTTTGATACATTTTGAAATTCTTTTTTTTTTCCTTTTTTCTTTTGATTATTTGCAGAAATATGATTAAGTCGCCCCCCCCCCCCCCTCTTTTTTGCACTGTTTCCCCTGAAGAAGACCATAATACCCCCATGAAGCTCCCCCTCCTTTTTCCCTCCCCCCCCAATTCCAGTGGGCGGGTTGAGTGGGTAAGAACATCACGGCAGCAGACCCAGGATCACCCTTAGAGAGAAGGTGTAGACCTTTCTCACATATCCAAATGAAAGCCTCTGGTTGAATTGTAACGATTCGGTGGAATTGGTAAATATTACATGAGAACATTAAGAGAAACAATAATAACTATATAATTCTTTGATAAATTTGGAAATTCTTTTTTTTTTTTCCTTTATTTGCAGAAATATGATTAAGTCGCCCCCCTCTTTTTTACACTGTTCCCCCTGAAGAAGACCATAATCCCTAGAACACGGGTAGGGAACCTCGGCTCTCCAGCTGTTTTGAAACTACAAGTCCCATGAGACATTGCAAGACCCTAACAATCACAGGCATGACTCCTAGAGGCAGACCCAGGATCACCCTTAGAGAGAAGGTGTAGACCTTTCTCGCATATCCAAATGAAAGCCTCTGGTTGAATTGTAACGATTCGGCGGAATTGGTAAATATTACATGAGAACATTAAGAGAAATAATAATAACTATATAATTCTTTGATAAATTTTGAAATTCTTTTTTTTTTCCTTTTTTCTTTTATTTGCAGAAATATGATTAAGTCGCCCCCCCCCCCCTTTTTTGCACTGTTCCCCCTGAAGAAGACCATAATACCCCCATGAAGCTCCCCCACCTTTTTCCCTCCCCCCCCAATTCCAGTGGGCAGGTTGAGTGGGTAAGGACATCACGGCAGCAGACCCAGGATCACCCTTAGAGTGAAGGTGTAGACCTTTCTCACATATCCAAATGAAAGCCTCTGGTTGAGTTGTAACGATTCGGTGGAATTGGTAAATATTACATGAGAACATTAAGAGAAACAATAATAACTATATAATTCTTTGATAAATTTTGAAATTCTTTTTTTTCCTTTTTTCTTTTATTTGCAGAAATATGATTAAGTCGCCCCCCCCCCCTTTTTTGCACTGTTCCCCCTGAAGAAGACCATAATCCCTAGAAGGTCGAAATGCATCGGGGTAGCAGGGGTGTTTCTTATTCAAGGGTTTGACCTAATGGATCAATAATTTAAAAATTGTTGTAATTGTCTTCATAATAATTTTTGTACTAAGCGTTGTATGTATTTCCATCCATTGATGTGTTGAAACAATATGTACCAGAGCTTGTATTTTAACCTATGACGGCGATCATGTTTTTTGGATTAATAAAATATTTTTTTTTTATATATCTATCTTTATTTCTCATCGCTGCCAAAAAAAAAAAAACCCCCAAGGGGAATCCATTTTTCATTTTCTGCAGGTTCTTAAATTTTCGGCCAACAAAACTTTATTGTCGGAAAGTTCCGATCGTGTGTACACAAGTCCGTCGCACAAAAGTTCACGCATTCTCGGTATCGAGCAGAAGGAGCCGCGCTGGCTATTGAACTTCCTTTTTCTCGGCTCGTCGTGCGTCTTGTACGTCACCGCGTTCCCACGTTCGGAATTGTTGGCCAACGTTTGTGTGTGCAAGACAAGTCTGAGCCAATAAAATTCGAAAAAACAAAAATCCACGGTTTTGTTGATGGAAAGTCCGGTTGTGTGTACGCGGCATACTTCTCCTGAACGACCACGTACAGTATATATACACTGTGTGTATATCTGTGTGTATATATATATATATATATACACATGTATACAGCGGGTAAACTACATTCAGTAACAACAGACACACAGGTACATTGAAACATTTCATCAGTAGAATATGTTATAAGCAGGGAGGGCTGTTGGAGGAATTCCCCCCCCCCCCCGGTCTACATGCTAAAAACACATATACATCCCATAATAGTTTACTCCCAAGGCAGACAGAAACAATAGAACAATGGGATACAGCCACACCTCAAACAATCCAGCAGCCTGAAAGGTGAAATTATTTATCTTCATATATTTCTTGGGGGATATTGTTCAGAAATATTAACTACTTAAGCCCCGGACCATTTTGCTGGCCAAAGACCAGAGCACTTTTTGCTAATTCGGCGCTGCGTCGCTTTAACTGACAACTGCGCGGTCGTGCGACGTGGCTCCCAAACAAAATTGACGTCCTTTTTTCCCCACAAATAGAGCTTTTTTTTTTTTTTGGTGGTATTTGATCACCCCTGCGGTTTTTATTTTTTGCGCTATAAACAAAAAAAAGAGCAAAAATTTTGAAAAAAAAACGCATTATTGTTTACAATTTGCTATAATAAATATCCCCAAAGAATGTATAAAATTTTTTTTTATTTCCTCAGTTTAGGCCGATACGTATTCTTTTAAGATTTTTGGTAAAAAAAAAATAGCGATAGGCGTTTATTGATTAGTTTGCGCAAAAGTTATAGCGTTTACAAAATAGGGGATAGTTTTATGGCATTTTTATTAATATATTTTTTTTTTACTAGTAATGGCGGCGATCTGCGGTTTTTATTGTGACTGCGACGTTATGGCGGAAACGTCGGACAATTTTGACACATTTTTGAGACCGTTGTCATTTATATAGCAATCAGTGCTATACAAATGCAGTGATTCCTGTGTAAATGACACTGGCAGTGAAGGGGTTAACAACTAGCGGGCAGTGTAAGGGTTAAGTGTGTCCTGGGGCATGTTTCTAACTGTGGTGGGGTGGGCGTGGCTGTGTGTGGCACGTCACTGATCTCTGCTCCAATCACAGGGAGCAGAGATCAGTGACACTGTCACTAGGCAGAACGCGGAGATGCTTGTTTACATTAGCATCTCCCTGTTCTTCCTCCCCCTGAGACGATCGCGGGTATCCCCACGGCGATCGAGTCCGCGGGACCCGCGATCTGACTCACGGAGGTCCCGGCCGACACGCACGCGATGGCACGGTGGCAAAATTTAAAGGGACACACACGTACACCCATTCTGCCGACGTAGAACGGCTTGCGCCAGTCGGGAAGTGGTTAATGTCTCAAGTGAAAGAGCCTCTTCATTCTTTCAGCACAAACCACACATATAGAATCCAGGATAACAGGGGGTAAAAGGACATGCTGAGTCCGGTGCTGTGGTTGTACAGTGAGTCGGGTTAGGACAGACCCGACTGGGGTTCTCGGTCACCCTGTGCCCCTAATAGATACAGGGTGAATTACACATAGGAGGGGCTGGAGGAGCTGGACAAGGAGTTTCCCGACCCCTCTAAGGTAAGCTGAGTTCCACAAGCCCTCCGCCCAAAGTGACTCGTGTCACTGGGTCATAGTCAGCATTTTTCTTTCTCCAAACACAGCGAGTCCCCCTCCTCAAATGGTCACATGTACAGTCATGCCAATGAACACCTAAATGATTCAGAGAAGGATTGGGGAGAAAGTTCTGTGGTCAGATGAGACTAAAATTTAGCTTTTTGGCATCAACTCGACTCGTCGTGTTTGGAGGAAGAAAAATGCTGACTATGACCCCAAGAACACCATCCCTGAAGTCAAGCACGGAGGTGGAAACATGATGCTTTGGGGCGGTTTGTCTGCTAAAGGTACAGGCCGACATTGCCGCCCTGAGGGGCCAATGGACGGAGCCATGTATTGTAAAATCTTGGATGAGAATCTTCTTCCTTCAGCCAGAACACTGAAGATGGGTCATGGATGGGTCTTCCAGCATGACAATGACCCAAAACATACCGCCAAGGCGACAAAGGAGTGGCTCAAGAAGAAGCACATTAAGGTCATGGAGTGGCCTAGCCAGTCTCCAGACCTTAATCCTATAGAAAATTTACGTAGGGAGCTGAAACCAAGAGACAGCCAAGAAACTTTAAAGTGGATGCAAAGCCACTCTCATCCTTTCTAAACTACTGCCATAGTGGTTATCTATAAGGACATACATGCAGGGCCGTCTTTAATATTGATTGGACCCTGGGCAAAACTTTTCTGGGGCCCCCACCCCCCCCATGCAGTTTTGCTCTCCACCTGCTCTGAGACATACAATAAATAGGAGCTAAACTCGAAATCAGTTTACTGAATCAGATCAGGCAGCTATTGCGATTGGTTGCCAGAGGTTACAGTGTATCATTACCGCTCACTGACTGGTTGCTAGAGGTTACAGCACACATTACAGCTCACTGATTAGTTGCTAGAGGTTACAGCACATGATTTCTGCTTGTTGAGATTACTGTACAGTAATACTGCTCACTGATTCATTGCTAGAGCTTACAGCACATCATCTCCTCACTCCAGGGGTCATGCTATACATATGGATGCCACCTTTATTTACATATCTATGCAGCTATTTACATATGAATGCTAGTTATTTACATGTAAACACAGGGTCTGCAGGTGAGTCATCTGTACACAACCATAGGGCAGAGCTGGGCAGCATTAGTAGCAACACTTCACACTGAGATATCAGGACACAGCAAGAGACAAGGAAATTTAAACTGGGATAGTTGGCAAGTATGAGGCAGCTGCTTTGGGCCCCACAACAATGACAGGGCCCAGGGCAGCTGCCCCTTTTGCCCTGCCTTAAAAACGGCCCTGCATACATGGCTCCTGCCTCCTGCGTGTATCCTGTCAAGTTTCTCCCCTCTGTCTGTTATAAGACCCGAAAAACTGCAGATTCTGTGGGCGGGTCTGTTGTCCGGAGCTTGGTGGGTGGAGTCATGATGTCAATAGACTCTCCGCCCACCTCTACACTCCCCTTGTCAACATGCATTTTCTCCTTTGTATTTCTTACACTGAACTTCTGCTATGATCACTGGCATCCAGTCAAAACCCAGAAAAGTCACCACATGACTAAAGCATGCCCAATCATGGTGAGGTGTGGAGCAGCCAATCCTGGGAGAGCTGGAGAAGAAAGGAGGAGGGGATCTGAAGTACACAGAATGTCTCTCTCAGGCTCCTGCATGAGATATGTAAATCACCCGCCACTAACAGCAAGGGGGAGAAGAAATGACTACTATTTCGTCAGTTTTTATCTCACTGAAAAAAGATGAGGATTGCTCAGAGCTGGATTAACTCTTTGTGGCAAGACTGGGCACAGATGACATGAAATCCCTATACTGTACAAGGTGCAAGCCTTAATTACATTTTCTTAGGTATGTATTATGAATAAACACAAATTATTTAAAAAAAAAGTATATAAAAAAAACTTTTATCATCACCCAGTAAAAAGGTTTTCTCACTATTCTTATATTACTCGGATCCCTTTACAAACCTCCAATTAAAGTTCATCATGCTGCAGGTGCAACATTCCTTCAAAATAAGCAGACCTGCTATGGTTCTTCCTGCATGCTGGTGGGCAGTCTGCCTCCCCTCCTTCATTCCATAGAGTTTATCAGCAAAAACCGTGCCGATTAGAATATCTCTCACAGTGAAGCAGTACATCGAATTTCTTTGTTCTCCCATTCATGCCGAGGCCTGAGCTTTTTTTTTTTTGCTGTGGGGCCGCCTATTCGCATATCTCCCTTTGTGCTGGGAGGGCGCCACACGGCACGCTGTCAGCATAGAGCCTGGGCACGCCTACCAACTTTTTGAGATGGAAAACGAGGGACACCAATTAGAAAAAGTATGTAGACATAGAACACACCCCCCTGCCACGCCCCCTTAAAGGAGAATTATACAACATAAATTATTAGTTAAACCCACACAAGTGCTTTATTTTTACCACTACTATTCCTTTATACCGGCTTCAAAAGTTTACAAATGCAGCAATTTAGTAACTTTTTGAAAGATAAATAATGCATTTTATATAAAATGATATAGATCTGACCACAATGAGGGACAGAGGGACTTGTTTCCAAATCAGGGACAGTCCCTCGAAATCAGGGACAGTTGGGAGGTATGCCCCGGGCACCCATTCTGATGATCGGGACCCTAAGCCTTGCCGAGAAAGTTCCCCCTGCGGATAAGGACCGCCCTGTACTGCGCACGCGCTGAGCTTGCACAGTGCGAACGACTACGTAGCCGCCGAAAGTCTCCGAAGATGAACAGCAGATCGTCAGCTGTACACGGCGCCTGCGCACCACATTCTGCCCTATGTCCAGGTTCAAGCCCCACCATCCAAGTGGACATAGAGTTGGAACAATAATATGCCGAGCGCAGCGAGACCGCGCCCGAAGCGTGCCAAACGAAGCGTGCCCACGAGGGTCCCTGTTACAGGCGCCGTGTACAGCTGACTCAATGTGTTCAGCTTCGGCTATTTTCGGTGGCTCCGTTGTGGTTCGTACTGCGCAAAAACGCTGCGCCTGCGCAGTACAGGGGGTTCCTTATCTGCCGGGGGCAGAACACCGGAACTCTACATTCTGGGCCACATGATTGCCTCTGATTGGCTACCACAGTGATCAGTCACTGTGAAGCCCGCCCCGTGTTTTCTCTCTCTGTGAACGGAGGAGAGAGATACATTGTATCTCTCTCTGTTCTTGCAGAGAAAAAAAAAATGTGTATAAAAAAGAAAAACAAAAGAAAAAAAACCTAGTTCAAGGTTTGATCGAGGTCAGTGCCAGGGTTAGTGTATGGGTCAAGGTCAGGGTTAGTATTTTATTTTTTATTTTTAATCAGTGTCGGTGTGTTTTGGGTAGGATTAAAAAAAATAAAAAAAAAATAAAGCAAAATGCGCACTATTGTTTCTGGGCTGTACTACGGCTACAAACACCAACTAACATACACATATGTGGTATCGCTGCGATCATCAGGAGCAGGGGAATTTATCTTGGGTTGTTCTTTGGTGGTAGGTTATGGTAGTAGCAAGAAATATATAACTAAATAAAAATAAAAAATAATATATATATATATATATATATATATATATATATTATTTTTTATATATATATAAAATATATATATATTATATATTTTATATATATATATATATATATATATATATATATATATATATATATATATATATATATATATATATATATATATATATATATATATTTTTTTTTTTTTTTTTTTTTTTTTTTTACTATTTTGGGCCAGTTTACCTTGGATAATAAACAAAATCAGGAGATATCCATTACTATTTACCACCGCATGAAAGCCCAAATTATCCTGGAAAAAAATGCAGTATAATCCACCTGGATGCACAAAGTAGTTGTGATGATAGGTAGTTTTACCAACACGTGTCAAAGTTGCAAAATTGTGCTTAGGCATTAAAACATTTTTTACCCTTAGGGGGGGAAGTGGTTAATGTCTGTACCAATTGTGAGATGCGGTCACACTTCTTCTGAACTGTGGCTCATGTGTTGTAATACAAACGACCGCAAAACCCAGACACTCAGAATATGGTAAATCGAGTGTCTGCTCTGACTTTAACCCTTTAGTACCTGCTGTTGATGCCGAGGCCAATTGTATACTGTATACTGTGTGTGTATATACAGTATATATGTGTGTGTGTGTACATACAGTATCTCACAAAAGTAAGTACACCCCTCCCATTTTTGTAAATATTTTCTTCTCTTCTTTCCATGTGACAACACTGAAGAAATGACACTTGTCTACAATGTAAAGTAGTGAGTGTACAGCTTGTATAACAGTGTCAATTTCCTGTCCCCTCAAAATAATTCAACACACAGCCATTAATGTCTAAACCGCTGCCAACAAAAGTCAGTACACCCCTAAGTGAAAATGTCCAATTGGGCCCTTTTAGCCATTTTCCCTCCCCGGTGTCACGTGACTCGTTAGCGTTACAAGGTCTCAGGTGTGAATGGGGAGCAGGTGTGTTAAATTTGGTGTTATCGCTCTCACTCTCTCATACTGGTCACTGGAAGTTCAACATGGTGCCTCATGGCAAAGAACTCTCTGAGGATCTAAAAAAAAAGAATTGTTGCTCTACATAAAGATGGCCTAGGCTATAAGAAGATTGCCAAGACCCTGAAACTGATCTGCAGCGCGGTGGCCAAGAACATACAGCGGTATAACAGGACGGGTTCCCCTCAGAACAGGCCTCGCCATGGTCCACCAAAGAAGTTGAGGTCACGTGCTCAGCGTCATATCCAGAGGTTGTCTTTGGGAAATAGACGTATGAGTGCTGCCAGCATTGCTGCAGAGGTTGTAGGGGTGGGGGGGGGGGTCAGCCTGTCAGTGCTCAGACCGTACGCCGCACACTGTATCAAATTGGTCTGCATGGCTGTCATCCCAGAGGGAAGCCTCTTCTAAAGATGATGCACAAGGAAGACCACAAACAGTTTGCTGAAGACAAGCAGACTAAGGAGATGGATTACTGGAACCATGTCCTGTGGTCTGATGAGACCAAGATAAACGTATTTGGTGTCAGATGGTGACAAGCGTGTGTGGGGGCAACCAGGTGAGGAGGACAAAGACAAGTGTGTCTTATCTACAGTCAGGCATGGTGGTGGGGGTGTCATGGTCTGGGGCTGCATGAGTGCTGCCGGCACTGGGGGGCTACAGATCATTGAGGGGACCATGAATGCCAACATGTACTGTGACATACTGAAGCAGAGCATGATGCAGGGCAGTGGGGGTCCCCCCCAGGTCCACATCAGACCCTTGTCTGAGCACGCTACCCGGCCGGCCAGGAAAGGGGGGGACGAGCGAGCGCCCCCTCCTGAGCCGTACCAGGCCGCGTGCCCTCAACATGAGGGGTGCCTTGGGGAAGGGGGGGCCGCGTGGCCCCCCCCACCCCAAAGCACCTTGTCCCCATGTTGATGAGGACAAGGGCCTCTTCCCGACCACCCTGGCCGTTGGTTGTCGGGGTCTGCGGGCGGGGGTTTATCGGAATCTGGGAGCCCCCTTTAATAAGGGGGCCCCTGGATACCGGCTCCCCACCCTATGTACCCCTACCCATTCACCTGTGGAAAAAAGTAAAAATAAAACACAACACACAAGGGTTAAAATAGATTATTGCACAGCTCCGGGGATCTTCCGTCTTCGGGGGTCTTCTCGCCGGACTCCTCCGCTATCTTCTGCTAGCTCTTTTGCTAGCGGAGGAGCCCGGCTTTCTTCTTCTTCGCCGCCGCCCTCTTCTTCCGACTTCGGGGGTCTTGTACTTACTTTTGTGAAATACTGTATATCTGACAGGATACATGCAAACTGCTTAGGGGAGACCCGGGCAATAAGTACAAAGCAAAACTGAAAAAGATTAAACAAGCACAGAAAGACAACATACTGTACTTGACACAAAGGAAGCTAGGTACATTATACCAGATGAGACTATTACACCGATCATCTACCAGGTGCCCAAAATTCAGAAAAGGAAGGCCCATAATAAGTGGGGTAGGTTCCCTGTTTGCAAGGCTGGGGGAGTATTTAGATTGCTTCATCCAACCCCTGGCCCACAAAATGCCAGCCTACTTACTAAAAGATAGCAAGGACCCCATAAACATAATAAAAGCAATACAAGTTAGTGAAAGATGTCTGCTAGCTAGTGTGAACACTCGCACTACACTTGTAATTCCATAGTGTGTTGCAAAATATACCTGTGGTGTTCTGAGGAAAGAGGAACACTGCTGCTGCTCACCAAAGAATAAGTGTAGCACCAGGTCCTACAGGCGTAGGCAAAAGAACAAGACAGTGGTGTCTACATGCAGTGTCTCTTGTTGTATCAGAACGGGCAAGTGCCCGCTCACCAATCCCAAGAACTCTTGGTACTGAAAGGTGGAGGCTCTGCGATAGGCCTCTGTACAGCCCAGCTCAAGGGGGGTGCAGCCCTGTGACACACCCCCCTGCAGCTCGGCTGGATCTGGCGTGGACGTGTGAAGCGCGACCTCCAAGCATGCCGTTGGAAGGCCAGAAGTAGCTGGCAGTGGATGCTCCTGCACCCGCGCGCAATGACTCTCTATTTCTCCCTGTAGCACAGGCCGCGACTGGGCCACCGCACACTCTGACGCAAAGTCACTTGCTTGCGGTTCCTGGCCAGGGTCCCAAGATAATGACCCCACCCTCACACAGGCTTTATATAACCTCTCCCAGCATCCTGTTCTCTTTCTCCAGCCAGCTGGTATTTGTAGTCCAAAACAGTCCAGCTGAGTGCCAAACTTGGCTCCCTGGACTACATGTCCCAAAATACTTTGCTTCAATCTTAGATCTTCAGGATGTGATGATATAGAGTCCGGGCTGAACACTAGGAGAGAACCGCTTCACAGTACTAATGCTGCATAGTGTCTCCTGACAATGCAGGTAATATTAGCCAGCTCCTGGCTACAGGGTGTAAATGAGGTCATGGGGGTCATTCACATGGGCACTGTGGCCTGTAGAGAGGCGAATCGGTATTTATTTTTAAATGTGGCTATTGCTTCCAGCATCCCGTCTCAGGACATCCCCCTCCCCCCTAAAAAAAAAAAAAAACAGCACATTCATCCCCTTAGTATAAATTCTGTCTGCAAGCCAAAATTCTCCCCAAACAAAGATGCAGATTTAGTAAGGTCTACGGCCTTGTCCAGTCTAATGAGGACCTCCAAGGCCAAAGACAGCCGCCATCCTTCAATATGTGGTGAAAGTCATTGGGCGCCAGACACTTCTTGGATGTAAAAGAAGTTTTATTTCTCTTAACAGTCCTTTTTTTGGGGGAAAGAGGGTCAGGGCCAGGACACCGTTAGGTAGTTGCAAATTCAATTGGCAGACTCTGAGAATTCAATAAGAGAACAGCCGTGCAGGGAAAGGTCCCATCAAGAAGCCGCATCTGCACATGCAGGAATGCCGTCTCCTATGGTAACAGTCTTTAACAGTTCCTAACTCCAACGTAACAGTTCCTTCAGCTTCACTACAACTGCCTCTTGAAGTTCTTCAACACTGAGCTCCCGGTCTCTTACTAGACATTCTGATTCACTGACTCTGACTCCCTTGAGCTCCTCCAAGGTTTGTGGTGGTATCTCCTCAAGCGTCACCCTTGCTTGCCTGCTGGGTCTCTAGCTTGGCACTCCAGATACTCCTCAAGCTTCACCCCCGCTGACCGGCTCGGTCCCTGGCTTGACACACAAGGCTGTCCTGCAAGCCTCACCTCTGCTGGTTGGGTCCCTGGCTTGACACACAAGGCTGTCCTGCAAGCCTCACCTCTGCTGGTTGGGTCCCTGGCTTGACACACAAGGCTGCTCTGCAAGCCTCACCTCCGCTGGTTGGGTCCCTGGCTTGACACACAAGGCTGTCCTGCAAGCCTCACCTCTGCTGGTTGGGTCCCTGGCTTGACACACAAGGCTGTCCTGCAAGCCTCACCTCCGCTGGTTGGGTCCCTGGCTTGACACACAAGGCTGTCCTGCAAGCCTCACCTCCGCTGGTTGGGTCCCTGGCTTGACACACAAGGCTGTCCTGCAAGCCTCACCTCTGCTGGTTGGGTCCCTGGCTTGACACACAAGGCTGTCCTGCAAGCCTCACCTCCGCTGGTTGGGTCCCTAGCTTGACACACAAGGCTGTCCTGCAAGCCTCACCTCCGCTGGTTGGGTCCCTGGCTTGACACACAAGGCTGCTCTGCAAGCCTCACCTCCGCTGGTTGGGTCCCTGGCTTGACACACAAAGCTGCTCTGCAAGCCTCACCTCCGCTGGTTGGGTCCCTGGCTTGACACACAAGGCTGTCCTGCAAGCCTCACCTCCGCTGGTTGGGTCCCTGGCTTGACACACAAGGCTGTCCTGCAAGCCTCACCTCCACTGGTTGGGTCCCTGGCTTGACACACAAGGCTGTCCTGCAAGCCTCACCTCTGCTGGTTGGGTCCCTGGCTTGACACACAAGGCTGTCCTGCAAGCCTCACCTCTGCTGGTTGGGTCCCTGGCTTGACACACAAGGCTGTCCTGCAAGCCTCACCTCCGCTGGTTGGGTCCCTGGCTTGACACACAAGGCTGTCCTGCAAGCCTCCCCTCCACTGGTTGGGTCCCTGGCTTGACACACAAGGCTGTCCTGCAAGCCTCACCTTCGCTGGTTGGGTCCCTGGCTTGACACACAAGGCTGTCCTGCAAGCCTCACCTCCGCTGGTTGGGTCCCTGGCTTGACACACAAGGCTGTCCTGCAAGCCTCACCTCCGCTGGTTGGGTCCCTGGCTTGACACATGAGGCTGTCCTGCAAGCCTCACCTCCGCTGGTTGGGTCCCTGGCTTGACACACAAGGCTGCTCTGCAAGCCTCACCTCCGCTGGTTGGGTCCCTGGCTTGACACACAAGGCTGCTCTGCAAGCCTCACCTCTGCTGGTTGGGTCCCTGGCTTGACACACAAGGCTGTCCTGCAAGCCTCACCTCCACTGGTTGGGTCCCTGGCTTGACACACAAGGCTGCTCTGCAAGCCTCACCTCTGCTGGTTGGGTCCCTGGCTTGATCACCACCTGAAGTTTCCCGATTCTCCACCGTGCCGTTCGGTGAGAATGTGGTTCCTTCACTTGCTTCAGTTACTCACTGAGGTCCCCGGGAATAAGGTGGATGGTCTCTTTGTGGTGACGGCTTCCCCCTCTACCTCTGACCACGTCAGGTTCTCCGGCCGGCAGAACCGTCTCTTCTGGTTGGACTGAAAGCCGCAATCCCAACCCTGCGTTGCTCTCTTGATTCTGGATAGGCCCTCAGACAACCTGGCAGACAGATGTCCCCGGGATAAGACCAATCTCCGGCCTAGCAGCCCGGGCAATCCACCACACGTCCACCCAGACAGCCATCCAGGTGGCACAGAACCCAGATCACCCGACCTCACCCAAATATATAGGTTCTCCCAGCAGGCCAAGGAATTCAAGAAAACCCCTGCCCATTGGTTGGGATACACCATATACCAGTGATGGTGAACCTTGGCACTCCAGATGTTTTGGAACTACATTTCCCATGATGCTCAACTACACTGCAGAGTGCATAAGCATCATGGAAAATGTAGTTCCAAAACATCTGGGGTGCCAAGGTTCGCCATCACTGCCATATACCCATAAGCTGACCTTGGGCTGCCCTTCTCGTATCTAGTACCACCAAGTACCCGGCCACCTAGTGGGAGAAGACAATAGCGCAGCAATGCCAAACTTAGGGAGAAATCAACAGATCTCTAACAATCGACCAAGATAACTACTCCTGCCAAGTACATTTTTGAGGAGCTCCCTGACTGAACCCCAGGGTGCTACACAAATATTCCCCCTCCCAGCACAAATCTCCCCCCAATTCCCCCTCCTATCAGAAATCTCCCTCACCCCCAAAAAAAATCACCCGCCTAGCATACATCCTTTCTTCTCGAATTCTCCATCCTAGCACAAATCTTCTCCCCCAAATCCACAATTCCTCCCAATCCCTCCTACCAGCATAGAACCCCCCCCCAGCAAAAATCTCCCCTAAATCCTTCCTCCTAGCACAAACCCCCATCCCCCCTTCCAGCACAAATCCACCTCAATCCCTCCTCCCAGCACAAATTCCCCCCCCCCCCACCAATCCCCCCCCAGGTCAAAAACCCCCAATCCCTACTCCTAAGACAAATTCGACCCCAATTCCCCCACTCAGCACGCATCTCCCCCAAGCCCTCCTTCTAGCACAAATCCCCCCAATCCCTCCACAACCCCCTCCCAATTATCTTTCCCGGCACAGATTCATCCCCCCCTACCCAAATCCTCTCAGCACAAAATCCCCCCTCTTAGAAGGAATCTCCCCTAATCCCTCCTGCAAGCAAAAATCCCCCCCAATTCCTCCACAACCCCCTCCCAATTAACTTTCCCAGCACAAATTCATCCTCCCTATCCAACCTCCCCAGTACAAATCCCCCCTCCCAGCACACATCCCCCAAATCCTTCCTCCTAGCACAAATTCTCCCATCCCTCTCTTGGCACAAATCCCCCCCATCTCCTCTCCCAGCACAAATCACCCCAGTCCCTCCTCCTAGCACAAATCCCCCCCAGTCCCTCCTCCTAGCACAAATTCCCCCACCCCTCTCTTGGCCCAAATCCCCCCCTTCCCCCCTCCCAGCACACATCCCCCTCCCAGCACACATCCCCCAAATCCTTCCTCCTAGCACAAATTCTCCCATCCCTCTCTTGGCACAAATCCCCCCCATCTCCTCTCCCAGCACAAATCACCCCAGTCCCTCCTCCTAGCACAAATTCCCCCCAGTCTCTCCTCCTAGCACAAATTCCCCCATTACTCTCTTGGCACAAATCCCCCCATCCCCCCTCCCAGCACACATCCCCCAAATCCTTCCTCCTAGCACAAATTCCCCCATCCCTCTCTTGGCACAAATCCCCCCATCCCCCCTCCCAGCACACATCCCCCAAATACTTCCTCCTAGCACAAATTCCTTCTCCTGGCACAAATGCCTCCCCCATCCCCCCTCACAGCACAAATCACCCCAGTCCCTCCTCCTAGCACAAATTCCCCCCATCCCCCCTCCCAGCACAAACCCCCCCATCCACCTTCCCAGCACAAATCTCCCCCCCCATCCACCTTCCCAGCACAAATCTCCCCCCCATCCACCCTCCCAGCACAAATCTCCCCAGTCCCCCCTCTTAGCACAAGTCTGCCCCAATCCCTCCTCCTAGCACAAATCCCCCCAATCCCTCCACAAATCAACAACCCCCTCCCAATTAACTTTCCCATCATAAATTCATCCTCCCTACCGAAATCCCCCCCGAACACAAATCCCCCACCAACCCTTCTAGTACAAACATTCCCCCCAATCCCCCCTCCTGGCTCAAATCCCCCAAACGTTCCTACTAGAACGTATTCCTCTTAGTAAATATACCCCCCCATTACACTTCCCAGCACAGATAGCTGCCAATCCCCCCTCTTGCACAAACCTCCCAGAACAAAATATTATCCCCCCTCATTGTGTACAATTTTCTTGTAAGCTCAAACCCCCCCTTCAACCTACAGGGGGAAACCACTACAAAGCCAGGAGGAGGTGCCCTGCGTTGTACTCTCCTGTCAGAACAACGCTTGTCCATGCAGCACGAGACGGGATCGCTCTTCGATCTCATCGGACTGTACACACACAAAGTTTGATTACCGCCCCCCACCTCCTCCAAGGGCTGCTCATCTCCCGACAGCAGGAAATGTGGTTTGGGGTCATTAATCAGAACTGAAGTCTGGGTGGGCACAGCTAGATCTGATAACGTCTGTGTCTCTTCCTCCAGCAGCTGAAAGCCAGCGGGAGGAAGATGGGGAGAGACCGGCTTTCAGCTGCTGGAGGAACAGGGAGAGGATTACCCTACCCTGCCCCACCGACACGCGTGCTGTCCGGGCCCCCTACAGGAGTACCGGTGGTTGTACTGACAGTGGCCCGGGGCATCAGTATCCCCCCTCACCCCCCCTCCTTTTATTTATCTGAGCCCTCAATCGAACGTCTGCAGCTCTTCTCTTCCCTCACTTCCGGATATCTTTGGCTTTGCTGGGGCACTGGGAGCCATTGGCTCCCATCCTGTCAATCAAAGCCAATGACGAGGAAGCAGGGGGCGGGGCTGAGTCCCACTGTCTGTGTCAACGGAGGCAGCAGCGGGGCTCGGGAGAGAGCACACAGGAGTGCCCCCACGGGAAGCTTCCTGTAGGGGGCACTGGACGGAGAGGAGGAGCCAGGAGTGGCGGCGGGGACCCGAGAAGAGGAGGTTTGGAGCTGCTCTGTACAATTCCATCATCACACACAGCAGGTACATATAGAGATGTTTGTAATTTAAAAGAAAAAAAAATACCTTTACAACCACTTGCAGGCCGCCCACCGCGCATATACTGCGACAGGGCACCCGCTCTGCGCCAGATCATGTATCTAGTACGTCATGTGACACGTCCGGGTTTGGGGCGTGTGCACGTGCGCCACCAGCATCCCGCTCCCGCTGTGATCACACAAAACGGGAGCCCAGTGATGGGTACCGGGGACTCGATGTCCGCCGGCACCCGCCGATTACACAGCACACAGGCAGAATGACAGTCTGTCAGAGGGGAAGGCATGGATCCTGTGTCTCTGCAAAGCAGGAACACGCATCTTAACCTTCCCCTAATCAAAGCAACTCCCCCCGGCAGTGAGTAAGCACAGGCTAGGGACACATTTAACCCTTTGATCGCCCCTGATATTAACCCCATCCCGGCCAATGTCATTAGTACAGTGACGGTGCATATTTTTTTAGCACTGATTGCTGTAGTAGTGTCACTGGTTCCCAAAAAGTGTCAGTTAGTGTCTGATTTGTCCACCACAATATTACACTTTACCACGTGATCAGCCGTGTCCAATCACCTCCTGACAGGGAGGGGCCTGTGCTGATTGATTACCAGTGCAGCCCCCCCGAGGATGCCCACACTGGACCACCAGGGACGCCACCAGGACCACCAGGGATGCCCACCACTAGTCACCACCATGTATGCCACCCATGGCCACCAATCAGTGCCAAACAATGCCTGCCAATCAGTGATGCCCATCAATACCATCCATTACCAATACCATCCATTGGTATACATCAGTGCCACCTATCAGTGCCCATCCGTGTCGCCTATCAGTGCCCATCCGTGCCCAGCAGTGCTGCCTTTCAGTGCCCGGCAGTGCTGCCTTTCAGTGCCACCTATGTGTACCCGTCAGTGCCACATATTGGTGCCCATCAGTGTCACCTTATCAGTGCCCTTCAGTGGAGGCGAAAACGTACTTATTTACAGAGTTTTTTAACAGAAACAAAACAAAAAAAAAATTTTTCAAAAATTTTTTTTTTGTTATTTGTTTAGCAGAAAATAAAACTCCAGCTGTGATTAAATACCACCAAAAGAAAACTCTATTTGTGGGAAGAAAATGATAACATTTTTATTTGGGTACAATGTTGTATGACCGCGCAATTGTCATTCAAAGTGCGACAGCGCTGAAAGCTGAAGGGGTTAAATTGTCACACTTTTTTTGTTTATAGAGCAAAAAATAAAAGCCGCAGATGTGATCAAATACCACCAAAGGAAAGCTCTATTTGGGAAATGGACAAAAAAAATGTATTTGGGTTCAGCGATGCACGACCGCGCAATTGTCAGTTAAAATAGTGCAGTGCTGCATTGCAAAAAATGGCCTGGGTCGGGAGGGGTGTAAACCTTCTGCAGGTCAGGGGGTTACTATCCTGGCTTCTTAAAAACATAATTACATAACCGTGCAGGAAGGAGATTGCATAAAGCATAAAAACCAAGCTGACGTGTAGCCACCAACCCAGAGATCTTCCATAGAGGAGGTGGTGGGGTGCGGGTCGGACGCCTCGTCTGGTACAGGTAAGACCCCCGTCCTGAAGAAGTCATGCTTATAAGTATGGACGGGCGCCGCCACTTCTACTTCTTACCTGCTCTGTGCAGAGAGCACCGCCTTGCTCTATATGCATTCAGTTAGTTAGCTTGCTATATACACTCAGCGGACACTTTATTAGGTACACCTCGTCAGTTGCTTGATAACACAAATTGCTAATCAGCCAATCACACAGCAGTGTACGCGGGTCTGCGAGTGTACGCGGGTCTGCGAGTGCACGAGAGTCTGAGAGAGCACGTCGGTCTGCAAGTGCACGTGGGTCAGCGAGAGCACATGGATCTGCGAGTGCATGAGTCTGCAAGTGCATGTGGGTCTGCGAGTGCACGAGTATGCGAGTGTACGTGAGTCTGAGTGCACGTCAGTCTGAGATAGCACGTGGGTCAGCGAGTGCACGAGTCTGCGAGTGTACGTGAGTCTGCGAGTGCACGTGAGTCTGCGAGTGCACGTAAGTCTGCGAGTGCACGTGGGTCTGCGAGTGCACGTGGGTCTGCGAGTGCACGTGGGTCTGCGAGTGCACGTGGGTCTGTGAGTACCTGTGTATTCTTTTGTTGAGTATTAGTGTCAGGAAGCTAGTTGGTGGGTAATTTGGACAGGGTATGATCCCCAATCCTCATTAAACCCGGCGGGTGTGGAGATGTGACTCGGTGTACATCTTGTGGCATGTATGCCTTCCTTGATCATCCAATCGAGGGCGAATACTGCTGTGCAAAATGTAAGCACATTGGTTGATTGTATATAGCAGCGGCGGCGCGTCCATAAGGGTGCACGGGCGCCGCCCCCTCTCTTCTGCCACCCCTCTAGCACCAATAGATAGATTCATGCATTGCATGAATCTATCTATGGCCGCCGCTGCCACCCCCTATTCAGGCGTCCCTTTTCGTGCGCAGGGCGCCTGAATTACAGCAGTGGGGGGTGGTTCTGAAGCACCTGATTAGAGCCATGGGCTCTAATAGACGTCAAAAAAGGTGACCTGCAAGCGCCATGCTGGGCACCAGGCGTCCTATCATAGCAGAGGACGAGAAGAGAGGATGGGAGAAGACATCGAGGAGCTGTCCCACGAGACAGGTAAGTGCAGACGGCGGGCCGGCGGGGGGCACACTGGCAGAATTTGATGTGGCACGGTGGCTGCGTTTGATGGGGCACAGAGGGAGCAATTGATGGGCATAGTGGCGGCAATTAATGGGCACAGTGGGAGCAATTGATGGGCACAGTGGCTGCATTTTATGGGGCACAGTGGCTGCATTTGATGGCACAGTGGCTGTGTTCAATGGCACATTGGTGGCAATTGATGGGCACAGTGGTTGCGTTTGATAGGCACAGTGGCTGCGTTTGATTGCACAGGGGCGGCAATTGATGGGCACAGTGGCTGCATTTGATGGCACAGTGGCGGCAATTGATGTGCACAGTGGCTGCATTTTATGGGGAACAGTGGCTGCGTTTGATGGGGCACAGTGGCGCCAATTGATTGGCACAGTGGCTGCATTTGATGGCACAGTGGCTGCATTTTATGTGGCACAGTGGCAGAAATTGATGGGCACAGTGGCTGCATTTGATGGCACAGTGGCGGCAATTGATGTGCACAGTGGCTGCATTTGATGGGGCACAGTGGCAGCAATTGAGTGGCACAGTGGCTGCATTTGATGGCACAGTGGCTGCGTTTGATGGGCACAGTGGCTGCATTTGATGGCACAGTGGCGGAAATTGATGTGCACAGTGGCTGCATTTGATGGGGCACAGTGGCAGAAATTGATGGGCACAGTGGCTGCATTTGATGGCACAATGGCTGCATTTGATGGGCACAGTGGCGGCAATTGATGGGCACAGTGGCTGCGTTTGATGGAACAGCGGCTGCATTTGATGGGCACAGTGGTTGCATTTGATGGGCACAGTGGCTGCATTTGATGGGGCACAGTGGCAGAAATTGATGGGCACAGTGGCTGCATTTGATGGCACAATGGCTGCATTTGATGGGCACAGTGGCTGCATTTGATGGGCACAGTGGCGGCAATTGATGGGCACAGTGGCTGCATTTGATGGAACAGCGGCTGCATTTGATGGGCACAGTGGTTGCGTTTGATGGGCACAGTGGCTGCATTTGATGGGCACAGTGACTGCATTTTATGGGGCACAGTGGCTACATTTGATGGGCACAGTGGCTCCTATTGATGGTGCAATTGATGGAGTTTTTTTTTCAGAATTTTTCAGTTTGTTTGCACCCCCCCCCCCAAAGATTTTGAGCACCACCCGCCACTGGTACACATCCTCCAGTCTAGCTCCTCCACATAAGCTGCAATGGATTAGAACCCCATAATAACTTACATATGGATCCCAGAGCCACATGATACCATTATCAATATGGCATAATGGGCGTGTATATGAATATAGAGTTGGAACACGTCTTCTAGTGAGCTGGACACGTTTGGTGGCCGGGGGGTAAGTACCGCTCATCAGGAGCGAGCGGGTGATCGGAACTATAATATAAAGTCTTCCATAAGGACCAAAACCTATTAGGGAGAAACTACAAGACATCCGTTTGGACCAAGCCCTACTAAGCTGTGTGTTGGAGGTGCATTGCAAGGAGCTGGAAGTCCACCGGGGACATCATTCACGGGAACCGTGGGAATGTGATCCGTGACCGCAACCTGAAGCACCATCAGAGGCGGACGGGTGAGGAAAAGGAGGGGGGGGGTTTATATGAAGCTCATGGTAACTAAATGGATAGAATGGTGGATAGTAAAATATTTAATAACACATGGATACATGTTTACATGCATTACATTTCATAGAAATGCACACTTCCAGAGTGCCCATTTCTAAAACCGCAATATCTGGTAGTAACATATTTATTAACATTAATCACATGATAAGATTAAGGAATCCGCCAACATTCATGATTGGATATACACATATTGAAATCTGCACGGTCTATGGTCTTTCCGATCCCGGTCACAATAAAAATTGTATATATGAGCAGATATCTTAATGGGCGTGTAATGGAAGTACACAACATCTGGTAGCTCAACGCGTTTCGCGTCTGTAAGCCGCTCTTCGGGAGCAGACATGTGATGTATCTGCAATGGTAGAGTAAATGAACTAAGTAAACTAGCTTGTATCAAGGGGAGGGTAGATAGAAAACAAGATCGCTTACAGGTGAATGTGCACTTAATGGCATAATGTCAGGGGCCGTGAGCCAACCCGAGGGCATCAGTATCGGGGAGCTGAGGGGGCATGTTCAGCGGCGGCACCCATCACAGACAACGCCCCAGGCAGAACCCGGGCACACCGAGCACTCGTGGTGTGAACATGGGAAGCATCGGTGATGAGTGAGTCAATCAAATGAACCAATATTGGGGCTATGTGAGTGAATGAATAATTAATAGTGGGCAGTGGCGTAACTAGAACCTTCAGGGCCCCCGATGCAAGAAACCATGAAGGGCCCCTCTGAACCCCAGCCAGGGCCCTTCCCTCCGAGTCCGGCGGTGGAACTCCAGGGCGTGGTCACAGGTATAACCTTTGTGAGCCCTGTAGTTCCACCACTGGCATCAGTAGTTTTTTTTATTTTTAGGTGCCCCATTGGGGGACTGTCCCTAGGCAGCATAGTTTCCCCGTCCCCAGAAGAGATGAGGAGAACAGACATCGGACTGAGCGGCAATGCATGGAGCAGGAGAGGGGTACTCTGAGGAGCCGGCCGAGGACACAGGTCATGCGGGGAATGCTCAACTAAAGAGCAGCCAGTGCGATAGTGGAGCATGGAGCTCTGCTAGTCACCCTCCAGCCACCCGTGTGCATGGTGCACTGGTACCCTTAGCTGCCTATGCTGCTGCCGACCATATGTAGAGGGGGCTGCATGGGCCCCCTGCAGCACAGGGCCCAGTTGCGGTCGCGACTGCTGCACCCCCTATAGTTACGCCCCTGATAGTGGGGGTGGACTGGATAGTAAAGATATTTAGTGCAGAAATGAAAACTGATATTGTTGGGACTTATGCCACGTACACACGACCGGACTTTCCGTCAGAATAAACTCTGACGGTCTTTCCCGAACGGACTTCCACTGAAACGGACTTGCCTACACACGATCACACCAAAGTCCATTCGTTTAGAATGTGATGACGTACGACAGGGACTAGAATAAGGAAGTTCAAAGCCAGTAGCCAATAGCTGCCCTTGCGTCGTTTTTTTGGTCCGTCGGGATAGCATAGAGACGAACGGTTTTCCCCGATAGGAATTGATTCCGTTGGAAAGATTTATAACGTGTTCTATTTCTAGGTCCGTCAGAAATTTTGAAGCCCCCCACACACGATCGGAATATCCGATGAAATGATTCAGTCGGACCTTTTCTGCTGGAAAGTCCAGTCGTGTGTACGCAGCGTTATCAGGAGTGGAGGTGGAAGACCATAATAGAAGGTCCCCACCAAGACTCCCAGGTTGCGGGAGAAGGGAAAGTAGGGGGAGGGATGAAAGGAAGGGAATGGCTTGTGAGGGTCTGATAAATACCTGGTGCTTGAAGGGAGGGAAGGAAACCAGGCCAATGTGCAAGAAAGCTCAGAGCAACCCAGACCCCACCAGGGCGGTTGCGTATAAATGCACGCCGCCACAGACCAACCCCCAGCGTCACACACATGAGCATGGCAGGGGGAGGGGGGCACCGACACCTGGGCGGAAATTCGCCCGGCAGTTGGCGCCATCGCAGCCTCACCCAGGTGCTTTGCGCAGTCATGTTGAAACAGGAAGGGGCCGTCCCCAAACTGTTCCCACAAAGTTGGGAGCATGAAATTGTCCAAAATGTCTTGGTATACTGACGCCTTAAGAGTTCCCTTCACTGGAACTAAGGGGCCAAGCCCAACCCCTGAAAAACAACCCCCACACCATAATCCCCCCTCCCCCCCACACCATAATCCCCCCTCCACCAAATGATTTGGACCAGTGCACAAAGCAAGGTCCATAAAGACATGGATGAGCGAGTTTGGGGTGGAGGAACTTCACAGAGTCCTGACCTCAACCCGATAGAACACCTTTGGGATGAATTAGAGTAGAGATTGTGACCCAGGCCTTTTTGTTCCATCAGTGCCTGACCTCATAAATGCCCTTCTAGAAGAACGGTCAAACATCCCCATAGACACCCTCCTAAACCTTGTGGACGGCCTTCCCAGAAGAGTTGAAGCTGTTATAGCTGCAAAGGGCGGAGCCAACTCAATATTGACCCCTACGGACTAAGACTGGGACACCATTAAAGGTCACGTACAAGCATCCCAATACTTTTGATAATATAGTGTATGTGGTGCCTCAGAAGAAGACGCACCTCCTTGACTCTCCATATATATGTATATATGTACAGTATCTCACAAAAATTAGTACACCCCTAAGTGAAAACCCCTAAGCCCAAAGTGTCAATATTTTGTGTGGCCACCATTATTTTCCAGCACTGCCTTAACCCTCCTGGGCATGGAGTCCACCAGAGCTTCACAGTTTGCCGCCGGAGTCTTCTTCTGCTCCTCAAAAATGTCAGGGGTGTACTCACTTATGTGAGATACTGTATATATGATGATGTCATCGATGGGATAAGACCCGGGTCCACCTTAAGCAATCTTGCCTCCCCCTTCCCTCCCCACTTCCCATTTTTACCACTCTACACCTCTTTCCACTTCCCCTCCTCTCCCTTAACTGTATTTGCTTCCTTTTCGTTTACTTATTTTGCATTTTGCTTGGGGGACATGTAAGCAGGTGCAGTCTACTTTCTCCACTGCAGGTGGCACTCTTTTGCTGCAGCACTGTTTTTGGAGAGGGAGTCAAAAGGAACAAAGTTCCTCTATGGTTCCCTGGATCACTGGGCAAGCTATCCTATTGGATGCTGCTGCCCAATGTGACTCGAGCAGCCATCTTGGGTCAGGTAGAGACTATTTAAGGCCCTGGCTCACAGGTTTGGTGCACATTTTGCAAGTTGATAGAGCAGGGACAGTTACCCCGCCTGTTAGGGACAGTACTAGCGGTAAGAGAAAGGTTCTCGTTGAGGAGCGAAAGCATAAGCTCGCAATTCCTTGGACACCATCCAGCTTGGGCACTAGATGGCCAGGCTGCACTCTATACAGATGCTGAATTCCCGCTCTCTGCACATTACTGGCGTCTGTGAGTGCACCGGGTTGGGCAGCTTTCCTACTGGGTTTGTTGTGAACTGTTTTCCATTGCACCTCACTGTCTGAATTATTGCTGCACCCCACCTACACTCACATGATCATTCTTTTTTCACACCGGGATGAACGTTCATCTGAAAACTCATAGTGCCATCCTAATTATGTTATGTAGCACCCCCTAGCTGTGTTGCTAGAGTGCTAGCATTTTTGGTTAGCATAGTTAAATTGTCCGGGCTTGGTTGGCAGCCAAGCCTGGTGTTTTTCTGGGTCAGGGTAATGACTCAGGGAGGACTGAATGACTCACAGGCAGCATCTCTGAGACCTCCCCCTACTTCTAGAAACTTGCAGGAGATTCTTGAAGGATGGGAGTGGAGGTGAGGAGTAGCTGCCTGGAGTATTCTGAAGGCCCTGATGGGTTGGCAGGTAATAGGCCCCCTCAAATACTCCGGGTCAGCCCAGCTGGGGGCAGTGGAGTTTGGGTGGAAGATGGAGATGGAGTGTTAGGCTATTGGTGGCCCTTGAGGGTGCCCCGTAGTCTGGGGAGGTGACCTTGGGCCTGGGCCCGGGTGCAGAAGGGACCCTTTTTACGACACGCATATCTATTGTTGCTGGTGGGGTTCTATTTTTGTATGGGGGTCTGTTGCTGCTAGGTAGGTCTATTGTTGCGGGGGGGGGGGTCTTATGTTGTTGGGGGATCAATTGTCGCTGGCTAGGATCTACTGTTGAGAATGAGGTCCAGGTGCGGACTGACAACTCATGGGGCCCCCAGGCAATCAGAGATTATGGGCCACACAGTATACACAAACACACACACACAGTATACACAGACATGTTTCTATTGGCTGAGAAGATACTGGAGAGGCGGGGCAGCTATAATCTCGGGATTTGTAGACCAAAAGGATGTCGGTAAGGGACATTTCAAAGACAGATGTAAAAAAACACAGATCTTTACATACTGTCCCTGGTTTTACTAAGGCTGGCAACTCTGATGGGGTCTCTTAATGGCCCGGGGCCCTCGGGCAGTGCCCGAGTGGCCGAATGGTCAGTCCGCCCCTGATAAGGTCTATTGTTGCTGGCTGTTG
This sequence comes from Lithobates pipiens, assembly GCF_037356315.1. Classification (NCBI taxonomy): domain Eukaryota; kingdom Metazoa; phylum Chordata; class Amphibia; order Anura; family Ranidae; genus Lithobates; species Lithobates pipiens. Next base: position 1,023,738 of record NW_027507757.1, read on the forward strand.
GATGGTCTATTGAGGCTGACTGCTGGGAGATATATTGTTGCTGCTGGAAGTCTATTGTTGCTGGGGGGGGGGGGGGTCTTATGTTGCTGGGGGATCATTTGTCGCTGGCTAGGAGCTACTGTTGAGGATGAAGTCTATTGTTGCTGGTTGTTGGAGGGTCTATTGAGGCTGACTGCTGGGAGATCTGTTGTGGCTGCTGGGGTGGGGTCTATTGTTGTTCACTGTTTTACTATCTTTCTTGTTATCATTAGCACATTCCATAAACATGACTTAGTAGCACAAAATGCTATTTGGTTCTGTATTCTCTAAAAGGGGCGGTACATAGGGGTTGGAACCAAGGGATGGTGCTCAGAGGTAGGTAGCGGGCAGAGACGAGGGGCTGCTCAGAAGGGGGTTCCTGCACTTGTTCTCTGAGAAAGAAAGCCCTGATTATGTGACTTGTTATATCTCCTATGTGTAACACAATAGAAATACGATAATGATCAGACACACCCACTAACTGTGTCAGTTCCTTTACAGGGAAGCAAAATGTCAAATTTCAGCCATGAGACCGAACCAGACGTCTTTTACAGCCATGATCACATGTTCACCATCCTGCTTTTCTCTCTCACCACCCTCGTGGGTGTCCCCGGCAATGCTCTGGTGCTTTGGGTTACCGGAGTGAAGATGGAGCGGACCGTGACCACCATTTTGTTTGGGAACCTTGCTGTGGCCGATATCATGTGCTGCTTGTGTCTTCCATTCAGTGTAGTGCAGTTCTTCTACCCCTCGTGGCTGTACGGTCCTGCCCTCTGCAAGATTTTACCCTTTCTCATTACCCTTAACATGTACACCAGTGTCTTCATCCTGATGGCTATCAGCGTTGACCGTTGGATTCTGGTTGTCCGGCCGGTGTGGGCCCGAAATCACCGAAGAGTGCGCACGGCGTGGATGATATGCTTGGCTATTTGGGTGTTTTCTTCTGCGATGAGTCTGCCTCCCTTCATCTACCGTAGTACCAAAACTTCGGACAACATGACCTTTTGCTCTTCAGAAGATCACAACAAATATGCCGTCACTTTTATACATCTAACCTTTGGGTTTCTGATTCCTCTTATAACCATTTCTGCCTGTTACATCTCTCTGGCTATTAAAGCATACAACATCCGGTTTTTAGATGTAGGTAGAAGATGCACCAAGGTGGCGCTAGGCATTACAGTCGCATTTTTCATCACCTGGGCCCCCTACCACATCGTGGGCGTTGTCTTGCTTTTTGAAGACAATCACGTTGTTGTAATCCTGGACCTTTTCTCTCAGTCTCTGGTCTATTTCAACAGCTGTATCAACCCGATACTCTACGTCTTCATTGGGAAAGATATGAAGAAAAGGGTGAGACAGTCCATCCGTGGGCTCATGGAAAGTGTGTTTCATGAAGACCCATCAACCTTGAGGAGCTCAGATTCCAGAAGGAGCCAGAGTGGGGAGGGCACATGTCTGGAGGGGCTGTAAGAGTGAAGAGATGCCAACCTACGGCAGTAAGGAGTTGGACAAAATGATGGAAACAGCAGGTGAAATAAAGAAATCATCTAACGAATATGGTTGTTGGACCATCTCCGGCATCCAAGACCTGAATTCTCCTGGGAATTGACACATATTAGCCCTTGTGCACACGATCGGAGATTCCGACGGAATGTGTCCGATCGGAGCGTTTTGTCAGATATTCCGACTGTGTGTGGTCTGCATCGGACTGTTTCCGTCGGAATATCCGTCTGACCAAATTTTCCAACTTGCCGGGAATATTTTCCGACAAAATGCTCCGATCGGACATACTCCGATCATGTGTAGAGAATTCCGATCGGACAAAGTGCCACGCATGCTCAGATCAAATTCCTACACCAAAGCTATTGGCTACTAGCCTGAACGTAGTCCCGTCGTAACGAAATAACGTCATCACGTTCTGAACGATTGGATTTTTCCAAAATCCGTCGCACAAAATCCAACGGACAAAATCCGACGGATTTGGTTGTTGGAATCTCCGATCGTGTGTACAAGGGCTAAGTCTTGGATGGTGGATAATTGAAACAAATACCACTCTTCATGCAAAATTGCTTGGAATTGTGACAGAAAACCAAGGCAGAACCTTGTTCTCCAAAACTGACCATAGTGGCTCTATGACATTGAGGTTCCGGCGACCAGGGAAGGTGCGAGACTTTGCCTACATGCTCGTCCAAATCACGATTTGACAAAACCAGCTGTGTGAATCTGAGTATTAGAACCGGTGTAACCACATATTGGGCGAGCCATCGCAGTTTTCTACGGAAGTGAAGTTCCGTCGCCGCCATCTTGCTACACCCCACACTCGTCCCCAGTATGCCCCTGTACACACGGTTGGAGATTCTGCCAACCAAATCTGTCGGATTTTGCCGGTCGGATTTAGTCCGACGGATTGTGTCCGAAACTGTTGCATACACACGGTCGGGCCAAGTTGGCGAAAAATCCGATCGCTCAGAACGTGATGACGTAATTTAGTTACGACGGGACTACATTCAGGCTAGTAGCCAATAGCTTTGATGTAGGAATTTGATCTGAGCATGCGTGGCACTTGGTCCGATCAAAATGCTATACACATGATCGGATTAGGTCCGACCTGCCCAGTTGGTCAGGAAATATTTCCAACATGTTGGAAAATTGGGTCGGACGGAGATTCGGACGGAATCAGTCCGATGCATACCACACACAGTCGGATTATCTGACGACACGGTCCGATAAGATGCATTCCGACAGATTCTCCGACCGTGTGTACAGGGCTTTAGGATACACTAATGCCGCGTACACACGATCGGAATTCCGGCCAGAAAAAGAACGATGAGAGCTGTTCATCAGAAAATGCGACCATGTGTGGGCTCCGTAGGAATTTAGCTGTCCGAATTTCCACCAGCCAAAAATCGATAGCATGTTCTCAATTTTCCAGACGGAAAAACTTTCTATCGGTAATTCCGATCGTGTGTGTATGCAATTCCGACACGCCAAAAATCACGCATGCTCAGATTCAACTACGAGACGGAAGCTATTGGCTACTGACTATTGAACTTCCTTTTTCTAGTCACGTCGTACGTGTTGTACGTCACCGCGTTATAAACGATCGGAATTTGATGTGACCGTGTGTAGGCAAGACAGCTTGAGCCGAATTCCAAAGAATTACCGCTCTAAGGTAATGACTTCTCCCAAAACAGCTGTCTCCACAATCCCACAGGGTGCTGGCTCTGTTTGCAACAGGAACTGAAGTAGAAAAGATGTAGCTGGATAGCCGCACTCCGAATTATTCAACTTTATTTCAAAAATGTAATTAAAATCATAGCATCTAGGCTGGTAAACATAGTCATGGCTAAGCACCGTGTTCGGTGTGAAACATGTCAGCGGCTGTGCAGTTAGTCTGTCTACCAGCCTAGATGCTATGATTTTAATTACATTTTTGAAATAAAGTTGAATAATTCGGAGTGCGGCTATCCAGCTACATCTTTTCTACTTGAGCCGAATTCCGTCGGGAAAACCATCAGAGCTTTTTCCAACGAGAATTCCAATCGTGTGTACGCGGCATTAGAAGGGGGAAAGCGGACATGTATATCACTATAGAAACTCACTTTACTGTTATAAATACATCTAAAATGCAAAACTGCGGTGGGTGTAACAACATGTCCGCTTTCCCCCTTCTAATGCCGCGTACACACGATCGGTCTATCCGGCGGACTTTGCAGCTGAGGTCTGCCGGACTTTCAAAGGAACGGACTTGGCCACACTCGATCACTCTAAAAGTCAGACGGATTCCAACGTGATGACGTAGAATAAGGAAGTTCATAGCAAGTAGCCAATAGCTGCCCTAGGGTCGGTTTTAGTCCGCCGGACCAGCACACAGACGAACGGATTGTCCGCTAGAAAGCCGAGTCCGGCGGACAATTTTGAAGCCAGTCTTATTTCTAACTCCGCCGGACTTTTGGGAAGAAAAAGTCTGCTGGAGCCCACACACAATCGAATTGTCCAGCAAACTCTGGTCTGCCAGATAGTCCTATCATGTGTATGCAGCATTAGTGTATCCTTACTGTGGACGAGTGTGTGGTGTAGCAAGATGGAGGCGACGGAATGTCGCTTCTGTAGCAAACTGCGATGGGTCGCCGAATATGTCGTTACACCGGTTCGCACTGAAGCAGCACGACTGGCAGCGCGACTGCCTCAGGCGACCTGCACGCGAAAGCAGCGCGGCGACTTGCAACTACTTCTGTATAGAAGTCAATGCAAGTCGCCTCAAGTCGCCCTCAAAGTAGGGCAGGAACCTTTTTCTAAGTTGGAGCGACTTGAGTCGCTCCCATTAGAACGGTTCCATTGTACTTGAGTCGCTCCTATTAGAGCGGTTCCATTGTACTTGAGTCGCTCCTATTAGAACGGTTCCATTGTACTTGAGTCACTCCTATTAGAACGGTTCCATTCTACTTGAGTCACTCCTATTAGAACGGTTCCATTGTACTTGAGTCAGGCCGCGTACACACGCGGGGACTGTTCGGCCAACTTTGTCCGCTGAACAGTGTTTCGGCGGACAGTCCGCCCGTGTGTGGGCGTTCAGCGGACAGTTTCAGCGAACAGTCCGCTGAACAAGGTTTTTCGGAATTTCCGAAAAACTGTCCGCTGAAACCTTGTTTCAGCGAACAGTTCCCTCGTGTGTAGGCTTGTTCGACAAACTAAGTTCCGCGCATGCTCAAAAAGGATTTACACGTCGAAAGTTATAATGCAGTGTATAGGACGTCGTATTTTTCGTCCCGTCGTACGTGCCGTTCACGTCATCGCGCACGGTTTCAGCAAACTGTTCGTACGTCATGTGTGGCCATGTCCGTCCATGCTAATTTTGAGCGGACTGTTTGCCGAAACTGTTTGACGGACAAAGTTGGCCGAACAGTCCCCGCGTGTGTACGCGGCCTCACTCCTATTAGAACGGTTCCATTGTACTTGAGTCACTCCTATTAGAACGGTTCCATTGTACTTGAGTCACTCCTATTAGAATGTATAACTGGGGGGTGGGTTGCGCTATGGATCCTTAAGAGTGAATGTAGAAAGGAAAAGAAAAGAAAAGTTAAAAGGTAAGAGCAGCCTCTATTGATTTCCACCCACGGGTGGAACGATGCAAAGACAAAGGGGGGTAATAGATATGGCGCTTATACCTATATGTGGGGACTAGTAGTGTGTTGGTGTATAAAAATGTATTGTATTGTATAGGTCAATTTTCACATGTGTGGCAATATATAATTCTTAAAGTGCTGACTAATTTTGGGCCAAAGTGTATATAATATATATTTTCCAGCGTGCTGGTTCAAAACCCAAAATTTTAAAATTAAATGAAAATTAAATAAAAATACAATAAACTCAAAGTGCACGCCAATGGCAACAGGTTACAATGTAGCAAACCATATAACTTATTAATCTAAATAGCAATATGCAGTTATTAAAGTGTTAATCTAAATGGCAATATGCAGTTATTAAAGTGCGCGTGCAAATAAATTCTTACAGACCTATAGGTGAAGACTAATTGTGATAGCTGGTGGATTAGTCGTGAAAAAAGAATATTAAAGTATATTACGTATACTGTGGTGCCAAACTATAATAAATAAACATATATGAAATATCACGGTGGTAGCATAAACTGGTCTGATAGTGATGCTTTACATAAATTAGTATAAAATTAATAAAAATTAAAAATTAAAATACCATCTACATGAAGCATAAATGTGCTAAAATGATAAAACACAGAAAAATTAAATAAAATTAAAAAATCCAAAAAAAAAAAAACGTGCAAAATTAGTGCAAGAAAATGTGCAAACAATGCAGGCAAATTTTAAACATTGGACGTGATGGAGCAAGTCTCTATTGGGTGGCGGAAAAAACCGCAGGTGCAGAAAAGGAGGGGGGTGATGTTTTCCAACTGTGTTCTTCACATTCGGTGGCTTAAAAGGGTGTTAAAATTATTATGCTCTCACCAGAAGGAGGACCCCATCCGGGGTGGATCAACATTCACAATATTAGCTATTGTGCGGCTCTCTGGCTTCCTTCCACTTTAAAGATTAGGGATCCCTCGTTCCTCCGTGAGTAGCAATAAGCCCCGTTTATATGGAGTAGAGAAGAGGCACAACCATAGTGTGATACCGTTTTTAAAGAATTTTATTGCAGAAAATAGTTAAAAAATTACTCACAAACAACTGGTTTAAAAGTGCGGTGTGTACAGCTTTTAAAATTCCCGCTGTTGCAATCTCCGTCTGAGCTCGAGGTGTACGCTGCCTGGCCACGCCCTACGCGTTTCGTCACATGGACGTCATCTGGAGCGGCCATTTTCGTACACCTTTCCTGTTTTATAGGGTGTATTGTGCCTGTTGCGCATGCGCGATCAATCGGCGCCATTTTAAGTGAGGGAAATGCCCTCTTACACATGTACTGCTCGACAAGCACTATACGCCAGGGGAATGGAGACGCTGCAACGAAAACAATATCGGACGTATATCGAACCTTATACATAATAAAATAAACTACAGATATATACTGACATTTGTACCGGCATATAAAATAAAGAAAGCGGATGGTATTAGATGTGAAGGAAGCAGATGGTATTAAATATGTGTAGTTTCAAAATAGAAGTGGGGAAGGTTAGGTATGTTATACTTGTTCATAGTGAGTGAAATGAAGGAAAAAAAGTTGGAAATTAACAGGGATCAAAATAAAAAGTGTAAAGTGAAAAGACTTATGATAATAGTATATATATACTAGTGAGAGAGTTATTACTGAAAAAGATGTTATAATCCGAGCGAAAATCCAGGTATAATAGGTATATCATAAAATATGGGAAATGTATAAGAGGAATATGTATAAAATATATATAAGAAAAATTGTATATAAAAAATATATATATATAAGAAAAAATAATAAAATAATAAAAATAAAAATAATATAAAAATGAGAAAAAGACACTACAAAATGGGAAGAAAAGGGGAGAAATGTATATATTGGGAACCGTAAAAAATTTTTTTTGAGAACCGGAAAATTTTAAAACCGAAAAATTCAGAAAAATTTAAAATTGCAAGGGGGAGTGGATATGGAAGGGCTTACTTTGCCAGGGGTATGTGTTGATCTAGTTGTATATGTGAAAAATTCTTTTGTGCTTATATAGAGCATTAGCGAGCTTTGTTAAAGGGGGGGGATCTTACAGAGACCTTCAGCCTTATTCACAAAATTCTTGAATAATTGCTGTATTAGAGGAGATGTCAAAAAATATCAAAAATTATCAAAAAATGCCAAAAAAAAAAATTTTTTATATTAAAATGGAATAGTATAAAAATGGAATAGTATAAAAATAAAGAGAAGTAATGCGTATATGTAAGCAAAGTTGAATGAAGATTAGTGGATAGTATAATAGTCATGGTGGATATCCGTGTGGACCTTGATATGACAAATGGTATATTGATAAGATAATACCACTGATTTTATCTGAGCTCCCGACTTTTACCGGGACTTCAATATACCATTTGTCATATCAAGGTCCACACGGATATCCACCATGACTATTATACTATCCACTAATCTTCATTCAACTTTGCTTACATATACGCATTACTTCTCTTTATTTTTATACTATTCCATTTTTATACTATTCCATTTTAATATAAAAAATTTTTTTTTTTGGCATTTTTTGATAATTTTTGATATTTTTTGACATCTCCTCTAATACAGCAATTATTCAAGAATTTTGTGAATAAGGCTGAAGGTCTCTGTAAGATCCCCCCCCTTTAACAAAGCTCGCTAATGCTCTATATAAGCACAAAAGAATTTTTCACATATACAACTAGATCAACACATACCCCTGGCAAAGTAAGCCCTTCCATATCCACTCCCCCTTGCAATTTTAAATTTTTCTGAATTTTTCGGTTTTAAAATTTTCCGGTTCTCAAAAAAAATTTTTTACGGTTCCCAATATATACATTTCTCCCCTTTTCTTCCCATTTTGTAGTGTCTTTTTCTCATTTTTATATTATTTTTATTTTTATTATTTTATTATTTTTTCTTATATATATATATTTTTTATATACAATTTTTCTTATATATATTTTATACATATTCCTCTTATACATTTCCCATATTTTATGATATACCTATTATACCTGGATTTTCGCTCGGATTATAACATCTTTTTCAGTAATAACTCTCTCACTAGTATATATATACTATTATCATAAGTCTTTTCACTTTACACTTTTTATTTTGATCCCTGTTAATTTCCAACTTTTTTTCCTTCATTTCACTCACTATGAACAAGTATAACATACCTAACCTTCCCCACTTCTATTTTGAAACTACACATATTTAATACCATCTGCTTCCTTCACATCTAATACCATCCGCTTTCTTTATTTTATATGCCGGTACAAATGTCAGTATATATCTGTAGTTTATTTTATTATGTATAAGGTTCGATATACGTCCGATATTGTTTTCGTTGCAGCGTCTCCATTCCCCTGGCGTATAGTGCTTGTCGAGCAGTACATGTGTAAGAGGGCATTTCCCTCACTTAAAATGGCGCCGATTGATCGCGCATGCGCAACAGGCACAATACACCCTATAAAACAGGAAAGGTGTACGAAAATGGCCGCTCCAGATGACGTCCATGTGACGAAACGCGTAGGGCGTGGCCAGGCAGCGTACACCTCGAGCTCAGACGGAGATTGCAACAGCGGGAATTTTAAAAGCTGTACACACCGCACTTTTAAACCAGTTGTTTGTGAGTAATTTTTTAACTATTTTCTGCAATAAAATTCTTTAAAAACGGTATCACACTATGGTTGTGCCTCTTCTCTACTCCATATAAACGGGGCTTATTGCTACTCACGGAGGAACGAGGGATCCCTAATCTTTAAAGTGGAAGGAAGCCAGAGAGCCGCACAATAGCTAATATTGTGAATGTTGATCCACCCCGGATGGGGTCCTCCTTCTGGTGAGAGCATAATAATTTTAACACCCTTTTAAGCCACCGAATGTGAAGAACACAGTTGGAAAACATCACCCCCCTCCTTTTCTGCACCTGCGGTTTTTTCCGCCACCCAATAGAGACTTGCTCCATCACGTCCAATGTTTAAAATTTGCCTGCATTGTTTGCACATTTTCTTGCACTAATTTTGCACGTTTTTTTTTTTTTGGATTTTTTAATTTTATTTAATTTTTCTGTGTTTTATCATTTTAGCACATTTATGCTTCATGTAGATGGTATTTTAATTTTTAATTTTTATTAATTTTATACTAATTTATGTAAAGCATCACTATCAGACCAGTTTATGCTACCACCGTGATATTTCATATATGTTTATTTATTATAGTTTGGCACCACAGTATACGTAATATACTTTAATATTCTTTTTTCACGACTAATCCACCAGCTATCACAATTAGTCTTCACCTATAGGTCTGTAAGAATTTATTTGCACGCGCACTTTAATAACTGCATATTGCCATTTAGATTAACACTTTAATAACTGCATATTGCTATTTAGATTAATAAGTTATATGGTTTGCTACATTGTAACCTGTTGCCATTGGCGTGCACTTTGAGTTTATTGTATTTTTATTTAATTTTCATTTAATTTTAAAATTTTGGGTTTTGAACCAGCACGCTGGAAAATATATATTATATACACTTTGGCCCAAAATTAGTCAGCACTTTAAGAATTATATATTGCCACACATGTGAAAATTGACCTATACAATACAATACATTTTTATACACCAACACACTACTAGTCCCCACATATAGGTATAAGCGCCATATCTATTACCCCCCTTTGTCTTTACTCCTATTAGAATGGTTCCATTGTACTTGAGTCACTCCTATTAGAACGGTTCCATTGTACTTGAGTCACTCCTATTAGAACGGTTCCATTGTACTTGAGTCACTCCTATTAGAACGGTTCCATTGTACTTGAGTCACTCCTATTAGAACGGTTCCATTGTACTTGAGTCACTCCTATTAGAACGGTTCCATTGTACTTGAGTCACTCCTATTAGAACGGTTCCATTGTACTTGAGTCACTCCTATTAGAGCAGTTCCATTGTACTTGAGTCACTCCTATTAGAACGGTTCCATTGTACTTGAGTCGCTCCTATTAGAGCAGTTCCATTGTACTTGAGTCGCTCCTATTAGAACGGTTCCATTGTACTGAGTCGCTCCCATTAGAACGGTTCCATTGTACTTGAGTCGCTCCCATTAGAACGGTTCCATTGTACTTGAGTCACTCCCATTAGAACGGTTCCATTGTACTTGAGTCGCTCCCATTAGAACGGTTCCATTGTACTTGAGTCGCTCCTATTAGAACGGTTCCATTGTACTTGAGTCACTCCTATTAGAACGGTTCCATTGTACTTGAGTCACTCCTATTAGAGCAGTTCCATTGTACTTGAGTCGCTCCCATTAGAACGGTTCCATTGTACTTGAGTCACTCCTATTAGAACGGTTCCATTGTACTTGAGTCGCTCCTATTAGAACGGTTCCATTGTACAGAACGGGACGCGACTTGTCAGGCGGCTAAGTCGCCTTGCAAGTCGTCCCAATGTGAACTGAGTTTTACTGTCTTGGCAAATCCTGTAGTGTTTCCATATTTCTGTCCAACCCCCGCAGGTCATTGAAGGAGGCTTCCCTTTAAATTTGATAAACTGTATTAAATCAGCGTGTAGTGCAGCTTTTATGTTTTTTTTAGTCTCATAAGTCAATGTGTAAGGAATTTTACCAATATGAGTTGTTTTTGAAAACTTTATTTTTTTTTATGTACACATCCACAGAGGTGAAGCTGTTATAGCTGCGAAGGGCGGAGCCAACTCAATATTGAACCCTCCGGACTAAGACTTGGATGCCATTAAAGTTCATGTGTGTGTGTGTAAAGGCAGGCGTCCCAATACTTTTGGTAATATAGTGTATGCATACAGGGCAGTCATATTTACTTGTTGCTGTGTTGCCTCCTTAATCACTTGATGACTGCCCACAGTACTTTTACTGTGGGCGGCCAGCACAGGCAGGCTGGATCGCGCCCCCGTGCACGTCGTCCAGCCTGTTCTTGGAATCGGAGCGCAGAGCGCGCTGCTCCTGCGAAGTGCGAATACTCGTAGCCGGGGCTCGGTGATCATGTGATCGATATGCAATCACATGATCACAATGTCTATTCATGAATTCATTCATAACAGTTGGGAGTGTTTCATCAGTTGTAGGCTTGGAGGTGAGCTGGGGGGGGGGGGGGTATGTATTTAACCATTATAATATCTCTTTATTGAGTCCAAATCCCATCTCTTATGTGTTCATCTTAAGATTTACTGTCCTCATGTAGAACTTACCTTGACTAAGGACCAGATGGTATTCATCAAAACTATTTTATATAATAATTGTTTTGTTTATTTGTTATCATTTATAGTTTTTGTTCGTCTCCCCTTGGGTCCAAAATTTTTTTTCGTTCCCCTGAAGAAGCCATCGGTATGGCGAAACATGTTGGGACTCCTTTGACCAGCAATAATAATAAATCTCGACCACATTATATTGAGTAGATGCCGATTTTATCGAATGTATCGTGTATTGTTGTGAATCAATTTTGATAATACATACTTTTATGATTATTCCATTTAATAAAGAATTAGTATTCATCCCTTTTAAACTATGTATTGTATTTAATATTGTTAGCTTCTTATTTCTCTATTGCTGATTTAATGACTTTATTTTCGATATACCTTATTATTATTATTAGGCACCGTAATAATCCCCTTTTCCCCCCAAGCACCATATTTCTTCTATTCATAACAGTTGTGTTTACTATGCTTTCGATTGGCCCACAGCTATCACATGATTGCCCCGGGCCAATCGAAGCACCCTGTACCATGTGATTAGCTGTAGCCAATCACAGATCACTAGTAATCACAGCTGTTATGAATGTAATCCTATTCATGACAGTATGAAATATTGATGTTACAATGATCATCAAAGTGTAAAAGTATGTAAAAGAAAAAAAAAATTGTAATGAAATAAAAAATAATATAAAAAAATCAATAAAACGCTTCTAAAAAGGCGGGCTTTATGTTGACATACTATTGAAGAAGTCCACGCTGTGGACCCGTGTGTGTTATAAGATATTTTTATTTTCTGTTCCCTTTTTTTTCTTTTTAAAACTCCCCCTCTTCCTTTTTTTTTTTTTTTTTTTCATATCTCTCTTTTGTGTTTTTTTTGCTGTAGAAATACTACTATATTACCGCTTCCTGTTCTCTACCCCTGATGAAGGTTCTGTAACAACAGCAACTGGAAACGCGTCGGGTTTGGGATATCTAGGAGAGTACTAGTGGTCTTTGTACAGATGTTGTTTTGCTGTAACAATGTATTTTAGCGTAGACATTTAATGTTTATGTGTCTCTTTTTATTATTCTGTATATTATAAATAAAACGTATGTTTTAGTTGTACTTTGATGGTGTCGGTGGTCTATTAAAGTCCCATTAAGGGGGGAGGGGGGGGGGGGGTTTCCTTCTTGAATTGAGAGGAAAAGTGCCCCATCATTGTCCCAAGAAGCGTATGTTTTAGGTAAGTAACCACCAGGCATGTACTGGCCATAGGGACTATAGGGAGTTTCCCGGTGGGCCGATGGCTCAGTGGGCCGGTTTCAGTGACAGCCAGTGGCATCGTTGGGGGGGACTTTTGGGGCTATAGCCCCCGAATCTGGGGCCCATAGCCCCAAGTCAGTCCAGGAGTCCCCAACCACAGGGTCCCGGCCCACTACCTGCCCTCTTTCTGGTGACCCTGATGTAAGGAGGGTCTCTCTGGGGACACTGATGTAAGGAGGGGCTCTCTGGGGACCCTGATATAAGAGAGAGGCTCTCTGTGGACCCCGGATGTAAGGGGGGGCTCTGTGGGGACCCGGATGTAAGGGGTTGGCTCTCTAGGGACCCTGATGTAAGGCGGATGATCTCTGGGGACTCTGATGTAAGAGGGGCTCTCAGGGGACCCTGATGTAAGGAGGGGCTCTCTGGGGAACCTGATATAAGAGAGAGGCTCTCTGGGGAACCTGATATAAGAGAGAGGTTCTCTGTGGACCCCGGATGTAAGGGGGGGCTCTGTGGGAATTTTGGTGAGTGAGGAGAGCAGAGCTTTACAGATGAGGAGTACAGAGGGGAAGAGAGCCCGGGGAGGTAAGTAGGTGGGGGGGTAGGTCAGACACAATGTAGTGTGTGCTCTGTGGTGTGAGGCGAGCTCTGAGGTGTAATGGGGAGTATATGGAGTATATGGCCGGCTGTAGAGGCAGGCATGTACTGGCCATAGGGACTATAGGGAGTTTCCCGGTGGGCCGATTGCTCAGTGGGCCGGTTTCAGTGACAGAAAGTGGCATCGTTGGGGGGGACTTTTGGGGCTATAGCCCCCGAATCTGGGGCCCATAGCCCCAAGTCAGTCCAGGAGTCCCCAACCACAGGGTCCCGGCCCACTACCTGCCCTCTTTCTGGTGACCCTGATGTAAGGAGGGGCTCTCTGGGGACCCTGATGTAAGGAGGGGCTCTCTGGGGACCCGGATGTAAGGGGTTGGCTCTCTAGGGACCCTGATGTAAGGCGGATGATCTCTGGGGACTCTGATGTAAGAGGGGCTCTCAGGGGACCCTGATGTAAGGGAAAGGCAATATGGGGACCCTGATGTAAGGGGAGGCTCTCTGGGGACCCCGATGTAAGTGGGGGGCTCTCTGGGGACCCTGATGTAAGGCGGATGATCTCTGGGGACTCTGATGTAAGAGGGGCTCTCAGGGGACCCTGATGTAAGGGGAAGGCTATATGGGGACCCTGATGTAAGGGGAGGCTCTCTGGGGACACCGATGTAAGTGGGGGGCTCTCTGGGGACCCTGATGTAAGGGGGGTTCTCTAGGGGCTTTTTTGCGCAATTGCGTACAGTTTATATACTGTTTTTTTGCGTGTTTGCAAAATTAAAGTGGGCCGGTCTGGATGAAGTCCAGGGCCAAATTTTTGTCCCAGTCCAGCCCTGGTAACCACTGACTACTGATGAGGGGGTTCCCTTTTCCCATGGACACCAGTAAATAGGGGACCTTCACCCAATGACACCGATGTAATATTGCTTTACTCCCACTGGAAACCAATGATTGAGGGCACTTCAGTGATGGCCAATGTTACCGGGGTCTAATACTTATGATCACCAATGACACCCATTGTTGGTGTGATTGAGAGGAATAGTGCCCCATCACTGGCATCATTGAGAGAAACTGTGTCCCTTCATTGGTGCCATTGAGAGGAATAGTGCCCCATCATTGGTGTCAGTGGGAGGAATAGTGCCCCATCATTGGTGTCATTGAGAGGAATAGTGCCCCATCATTGGTGTCATTGAGAGGAATAGTGCCCCATCATTGGTGTCATTGAGAGGAATAGTGCCCCATCATTGGTGTCATTGAGAGGAATAGTGCCCCATCATTGTGGTCATTGAGAGGAATAGTGCCCCATCATTGGAGTCAATGAGAGGAATAGTACCCCATTGTTTGTGTAATTGAGAGGAATAGTGCCCCATCATTGGTGCCATTGAGAGGAATAGTGTCCCTTTGTTGGCGTCATGGAGAGGAATAGTGCCCCATCATTAGCGTCATTGAGAGGAATAGTGCCCCATCATTAGCGTCATTGAGAGGAATAGTGCCCCATCATTGGCATCATTGAGAAGAATAGCGCCCCATTGTTGACGTCATGGAGAGGAATAGCGCCCCATCGTTGGCATCATTGAGAGGAATAATACCCCATTGTTTGTGTCATCGAGAGGAATAGTGCCCTATCATTAGCGTCATTGAGAGGAATAGTGCCCCATCATTGGCGTCATTGAGAGAAATAGTGCCCCATCATTGGCGTCATTGAGAGGGATAGTGCCCCATCATTGGCATCATTGAGAGGAATAGCGCCCCATTTTTGATGTCATGGAGAGGAATAGTGACCCATCGTTGGTGTCATTGAGAGGAATAGTGCCCCATTGTTGACGTCATGGAGAGGAATAGTGCCCCCTTGTTTGTGTCATCGAGAGGAATAATGCCCTATCATTAGCGTCATTGAGAGGAATAGTGCCCCATCATTGGCGTCATTGAGAGAAATAGTGCCCCATCATTGGCGTCATTGAGAGGGATAGTGCCCCATCATTGGCATCATTGAGAGAAATAGTGCCCCATCATTGGCATCATTGAGAGGGATAGCGCCCCATTTTTGACGTCATGGAGAGGAATAGTGCCCCATCGTTGGTGTCATTGAGAGGAATAGCGCCCCATTGTTGACGTCATGGAGAGGAATAATACCCCATTGTTTGTGTCATCGAGAGGAATAATGCCCTATCATTAGCGTCATTGAGAGGAATAGTGCCCCACCATTGGCGTCATTGAGAGGAATAGTGCCCCCTCATTGAGAGGAATAGTGCCCCCTCATTGAGAGGAATAGTGCCCCATCACTGAGAAGAATAGTGCCCCATCATTGGTGTCATTGAGAGGAATAGCGCCCCATTGTTGACGTCATGGAGAGGAATAGTGCCCCATCGTTGGCATCATTGAGAGGAATAATACCCCATTGTTTGTGTCATCGAGAGGAATAATGCCCTATCATTGGTGTCATTGAGAGGAATAGTGCCCCCTCATTGAGAAGAATAGTGCCCCATCATTGGTGTCATTGAGTGGAATAGTGCCCCCTCATTGAGAGGAATAGTGCCCCATCACTGAGAAGAATAGTGCCCCATCATTGGTGTCATTGAGAGGAATAGTGCCCCAATTTTTGGCGCCATTGAGAGGAATAGTGCCCCATCACTGAGAAGAATAGTGCCCCATCATTGGTGTCAGTGGGAGGAATAGTGCCCCATCATTGGTGTCATTGAGTGGAATAGTGCCCCATCATTGGTGTCATTGAGTGGAATAGTGCCCCCTCATTGAGAGGAATAGTGCCCCATCACTGAGAAGAATAGTGCCCCATCATTGGTGTCATTGAGTGGAATAGTGCCCCATCATTGGTGTCATTGAGTGGAATAGTGCCCCATTGTTGGTGTATGTTGGCAGAATAGTGTCTCTTATCAATAGGAGGAATAATGCCCCAAGGACTGGATAAAGACAAGCAAAGGGCTGCAGTTCGGAGACCACTGGTCTACATGGTAATAAGAAAGCCATTGCACACTAGAGGGGTCACTGGAGTCTGCATTTATTGGGAAGAATAGGCACAAGCTTGACTTGTCCTCACCCCACTAACGCATTTCACCCACAGGCCTTAGTTACTGTCAAGCTTGTGGATTTCCTTCCTAATAAATGTGGACATCAGTGATCCCTCTAGTGTGTGGCGGCTCCCTGCTTAGCACTTGATCTGTGAGCGGAGAGTTCATATACCTTCCCACACCCGCATGTGAAGTGCCAGTGATGACAAGAATCCGGATGCAAAAATCAGTGGCATGCACATACGCTACGTATCAGTTATGCAGCCCTTGCGCATGCACAAGGACCTCTGACATTATAGGTATTGGTTTCCCTGGCCTGTAATGGGACCCAGAATCTCGGTGGCCAGGTGACCACTAAGGAACATTAGTAAAATGAAGGTGCCCTGGCTGGGTTCTGGGTCTTTGGGTTGCCCCAAACACGAAGTATGGTTCTGGTGCAGGAATTGGCACGTCCCGAGAAGCTTCTGTTTTAGGTAAGTAACCACTGACTACTAATGGGGGGATCCCTTTTCCCATGGACACCAGTAAATAGGGGACCTTCACCCAATGACACCCATGTAATATTGCTTTACTCCCACTGGAAACCAATGATTGAGGGCATGTTGCTGATGGCCAATGTTACCGGGGTCTAATACTTATGATCACCAATCAATGGGTTCCTATTTACATAAACACCAATGAATAGGGGACCTTCACGTGATGACACCAATGTAATAGGGCCTTCCCCCACTGGAAACCAATGATTGAGGGCACTTCACTGATGGCCAATGTTACCGGGGTCTAATACTTATGATCGACAATGAATGGGTTCCTATTTACATAAATACCAATCAATAGCGGACCTTTGGTGATGTAACAGTGATATAATAGGCTCAATACACCAAGATAGACATGCCGGTAGGCTAACTGGCTCCTGTCTCAGTTGGCCTCACTATCTAGTATATATATATATATATATATACACAGTATATGTACTGTATACATGTGAGCTAGGGACCGCAGATTGTAAGCTCCTCGGGGGCGGGGACTGATGTGAATGTACAATATATAAAGCTCTGCATACATTGTTGGTACTATATAAATACCTGTAATAAATAGATAAATAAATAGGTTTATCTTACTCTATATGCCATTTTATATTGTGATCTCCTTCAGAAATGTTCAATTCATAAACATAAATATTTTGGTGTGGATTTTTTTTTTTTAAATTTTTTTTTGCATGACACGAGCATTTCTCAAAGATTATTATTTTATCTCACCATTTAACGATCTACCAGACAGCAAGGATAACTTGCCACAAATGTGTGGAAGTGTCGAATTGTAAGTTTCTTAACTTGCTGCACATTTTTCACCGCCAAGTTGTACATGTGCCGAGCGCTTGAAGCACGAGTCCCAGTTGACACTTTTCCAATTTGTAGCGAAGTTTGCGTGGCAAGTCTCTAGCGAGAGCAAAGTTGCGGTGGCGAGTCTACAGCATGAGCTCTGAAAAACCCTACAGCGTGAAAATTCAACCGCAGTGCCCCCTTGTGGTGGTGTCAGACTTAACGTACCTGACTGATGAGCCCGAGGTAGCAGGGGAAGGCCTCCCTTACGTGTCTGGTTCGCGGGCCCCCTGGTAGTATGGCGCGGAAGCGCAGGCTGGTATGAGAGCCTGGCGGGTTTGATGCAGGAGAAGAGGCCCGAGGGCCTGATGCAGATGGGTCGGAGGTCCCTAGGCAGCTGGACGTTGGCAGCGGATGCAGAGCAAGAGCTGGTGAGGCAAGTCCAGACACAGGCACGGTCGGCAACAGACAGGTGGTGCAGTACAAGGGATCAGGCAAGTTCAAAGTCCGGGCCACAGGCAGGGTTGGCAGCAGGCGGGCAGCGCGGTACAGTGGAGCAGGCAGGTTCAAGGTCACAGACAGGCCGAGGTCAAGGGCGGGCAGCAAACGGGATGATCCAAAGGTCAAGCCGGGTAGTCAGGAGATCAGGAGCTTCAAAGCAAGGTAACGGGTACTAGGGCACAGGGAGCTGCAGATCGGACATTGCAGGGGACACCTAAATAGGCCGATTGGCGCCAAGCCTACGCCGATGGTTCTGGATAGGCAGCTTGTCAGGGATCTGGAGGCCTGGACATACAGTGGTGTACAGAGCTGGTGCAGCAGACAGCCAGGCAAGCACGGGAGACAGGATCAGAGGCAGAAGCAGGGTCTCGGGAATAGCCGGGGGTCGTCAACAGGTGGGCAGCGAGGTACCAAGTCATGACCTGAGACACAGTCAGGAACGGAGCCGGGTCGAGGGTAACCGACAAGACAGAAGCAGAATCTGGGATCATACCAAGAACACGCCAGGTAAGTAACAGGGAGAACATGCAGGATCAATCAGGACACAGGGCACAGCTGAAGAACAGTCAGCAAAGGATATAGGAATGAACTCCCTTTAAATAGTCCGTCTGGCGCCAACAGGGATTGTGCCTGTGCGCACGCACGCACGCGCATGCGCGATCGCAAAGTCTCGCGTGCAGGCGCTAAGCAGGAACACAGATCCTTGTGTTCCCCCAGTCAGTTCATCCCCCCACACAGTTAAAAAGCCACCCCCTAGGCACACAGCCAACCCTTTGATTGCCCCTGGTGTTAACCCTTTCCCTGCCAGTGTCATTAGTACAGTGACAGTGCATATTTTTAGTACTGATCACTGTATTAGTGTTACCGGTTCCTGCAAAAGTGTCAGAAGTCTCAGTTAGTTGTCCGTTTTTATCACCGCAATGCCGCAGTCCCACTAAAAATTGCTGATCACCGGCATTACTAGTAAAAAAATGTAAAAAATAAAAACGCCATAAAACGATACCAATAGTTTGTAGACGCGATAACTTTTGCGCAAACCTATATATATATATACTTATTGGGATATTTTTTATTTTTATTTTTTTACCAAAAACATGTAGCAGAATGCATATAGGCCTAAACTAAAGAGGAAATTTGTTTTTTTTTTACATTATTTTATTGGATGTGTTTTACAGTAGAAAGTAAAATAATGTTGTTTTGTTTTAAATTGTCGCTTATTTTTGTTTTTTAGAGCAAAAAATAAAAATCGCAGAGGTGATCAAATATGACCAAAAAAATTCTCTATTTTTGGGGAAAAAGGACACCAATTTTATTTGGTTACAGTGTCGCACGACCGCGCCATTGTCAGTTAAAGTAACGCAGTGCCATATCGCAAAAAATGGCCTGGTCAGGAAGGGGGTAAAACCTTCCTGGGCTGAAGGGGTTAAAGTGATTGTAAAGTCTCGTTTTTTTTTTTTGTTTGTTTTTTAAATAATAAACATGTTATACTTCCCTCCTCTGTGCAGTTTGTTTTGCACAGAGCAGCCCGGATCCTCCTCCTCTTGGGTCCTTCTTTGTGGCTCCTGGCCCCTCCCCCCTATCGAGTGCCCCCTCAGCCAGCAGCTTTCTATGGGGGCACCCAAGCCGAGTCACAGCTCCGTGTATCCATTCAGACACTAAGCCCTGCCCCCTTTTGATTGGCTGACTGACTTTGATTGACAGCCCCGGGAGCCAATGGCGCCGCTGCTGTGTCTCAGCCAATAAGGAGGAGTGTCCCGGACGGCTTAGACATTTGTGGACATCGCTGGAGAGAGATGGGGCTCAGGTAAGTAAATAGGGGGGTGCTGGGGGGGGGGGGCTGCTACACACAAAAGTTTTTTTATCTTAATAAACCTTCTGCCTTTAACATCTGAACAAAGCTTTGCAACTTTGTATTATATTAGTACTACTCTGTGTTTCCGGGAAAATTATACCGTGTTTTTTAAAATTTGAATAAAAATAATTTTTGTCATGTACAATCAAAGAGAAAACTATAATATTGCCAAAAGAAAACATATATACGATTTTATTAAATCCGTCCAACAAAAGGAGTCAACACTTGTAACTTTTGACGTGTTTCAGCCTCTTTCATAGGCCTTAGTCATAGGTACAAGGCTGAAACGCATCAATAATTACAGGTATTGATTTATTTTATTAGATGGATTTAAAAACATTGTATATGTTTTATTTTTGAGACATCGTGGTGCCGGATTTTTTTTCTCTTTGATTGAACGTTTGGATGTCTGAGCGCTGGGGCCATCCGAGCACATGAGTGGACTGTCTCTTTGCTGGATAAGAGATGTTCTTTGCTGGTTTGGGCTGTCTTATTACTATATAGGGCTGTCTCTTTCCTGGAATGGGATCTCTCTTTGCTATATGGGGATGCCTCTTTGCTGGATTGGGCTGTCTTATTACTATATGGTGATGTCTCTTTCCTGGAATGGGATCTCTCTTTGCTATATGGGGATGCCTCTTTGCTGGATTGGGCTGTCTTATTACTATATGGGGCTGTCTCTTTGCTGTATTGGGATCTCTCTTTGCTATATGGGGATGTCTCTTTGCTGGATTGGGCTGTCTTATTACTATATGGGGATGTCTCTTTGCTGGATTGGGATCTCTCTTTGCTATATGGGGATGTCTCTTTGCTGGATTGGGCTGTCATTACTATATGGGGATGTCTCTTTGCTGGAATGGGATCTCTCTTTGCTGGATAAAGGATGTCTCTTTGCTGGATAAGAGATGTTCTTTGCTGGTTTGGGCTGTCTTATTACTATATAGGGCTGTCTCTTTCCTGGAATGGGATCTCTCTTTGCTATATGGTGATGTCTCTTTGCTGGATTGGGCTGTCTTATTACTATATGGGGCTGTCTCTTTGCTGTATTGGGATCTCTCTTTGCTATATGGGGATGTCTCTTTGCTGGATTGGACTGTCTTATTACTATATGGGGCTGTCTCTTTGCTGTATTGGGATCTCTCTTTGCTATATGGGGATGTCTCTTTGCTGGATTGGGCTGTCTTATTACTATATGGGGATGTCTCTTTGCTGGATTGGGATCTATCTTTGCTATATGGGGATGTCTCTTTGCTGGATTGGGCTGTCTTATTACTATATGGGGCTGTCTCTTTGCTGGATTGGGATCTCTCTTTGCTATATGGGGATGTCTCTTTGCTGGATTGGGCTGTCATTACTATATGGGGATGTCTCTTTGCTGGAATGGGATCTCTCTTTGCTGGATAAGGGATGTCTCTTTGCTGGATTGGGCTACCTTATTACTATATGGGGATGTCTCTTTGCTGGATTGGGATCTCTCTTTGCTATATGGGGATGTCTCTTTGCTGGATTGGGCTGTCATTACTATATGGGGATGTCTCTTTGCTGGATTGGGCTGTCATTACTATATGGGGATGTCTCTTTGCTGGAATGGGATCTCTCTTTGCTGGATAAGGGATGTCTCTTTGCTGGATTGGACTGTCTTATTACTAAATGGGGATGTCTCTTTGCTGGATTGGGCTGTCATTACTATATGGGGATGTCTCTTTGCTGGAATGGGATCTCTCTTTGCTGGATAAGGGATGTCTCTTTGCTGGATTGGGCTGTCTTATTACTAAATGGGGATGTCTCTTTGCTGGATTGGGATGTCTCTTGGAGCCCAGTAAATTATACCGTGTTCTTTCAGGATACGTTGGACCTTCATTTAGTGGTCAATGTTAATGATTTTTTATTGAAAACTGACCCAAAATTGGAATAAAAATCATTTTTTAAATGTACAATCAAAGAGAAAGAAAATCGGGCACCACGATGTCTCAAAAATAAAACATATATACGATTTTATTCAATCCGTCCATTAAAAGGAATCAATACCAGACAGTCGCACTTCGGATGAGCTCCGCCGCCTCGGAAGCAATCCGCTGCCATCCAGTGCCGTCGACAGCTCCTTTCGCCTCCAGACCCTCCGCACCAGCATCTGGGCTCCCTCGGAGCTGATCTGTTCCATATTGGTGACCAGGCCACATCACGGCCCGTTCCGAGGACATCTCCATCCCCGGATCTCCGGCCGCCATCTTGCGGCCTACAAGGCCTCCGGATCCACCGGCATTTCCCAAGGCGCTCTACCGGAACATCGGAGGCCCCCCTCTGCCAGCATTAGCGGCGGTACCCGAGGCCGAACAGCGGACCGCAGAGCTCCTGCCCCACGGCGGTCCGCCGGCACAGCGTTCCGGCCTGCGGCCTATTTCATCACCCGGCTGTCATTTTGCGGCCCTCGAGGCCCACGGATCGTCCGGGACTTGTTGCGGGGGCCATCCGATCTAACGATCATCCACCCCGGCTGGCTCTCGGTCCCTCGGCCTCCCGTCCACCCTGTGATCCGTATTGCGGCCTTCTCGGGCCTCCGGGAGCCGTCCACCATCTTGAGGCCTGCTCCAGCTTCTCCAGGCCACATCATACAGGTTTGACGGCTGCCTCCTCTCGTTTTCCATCACCAGAGGACCGGAGCTGCAGAGTCACTGAGCCCCAGGGGAGACCAGAGGAGCTCTACCTGATTCAAGCACTAAGGTGAGAGACGGGCAGCTTGGTACACCCCTAACCCACCCACAGCCTTACTGTCCCCCTGTACTGTGACTCCCACCCAGCTACATTATAATTATATTTCCATCCTCTCCCTGCTATATCACAGCAACACATCTCCTTGGGGGGTCCTCTCAGGCCAATGCGCAGACAAGTTTACATCCCCTCCCTATCTTATCCCCACTTCCAGCTGCACCC
Source organism: Lithobates pipiens (assembly GCF_037356315.1). Taxonomy (NCBI): domain Eukaryota; kingdom Metazoa; phylum Chordata; class Amphibia; order Anura; family Ranidae; genus Lithobates; species Lithobates pipiens. Next base: position 1,046,580 of record NW_027507757.1, read on the forward strand.
ACCCCCTCTCTACCCCATAACAGCCCGGAATTGCTCTCTGTGGGTCCCCAAGAGCAACCCCCAAGTACTCTTCTGGCAAAATGTAGCTGCACAATGATCTTGACACAGGCTATAACCCTGAGACCACGAAATAAAATGGACTAAAGATATACTCCCATACAATTGGGGACGCTTGCGAGCCGCGATGCAGTTCAGCATACATATCCAATAATCCCATCGATTCAGCGAGGATTCAATACGACAGATAGTGTTCTATTGCCTTTAATAATAATTTTTCACATAAAAATCCATACATTTCATACTAGTGCATGCCGTCGGGCAGGAAGGCGTACAATCGCCGTGCGCAACAGCACTTATTAACCACATACCCACTACGCAATAAGGAGCAAAAGAACATGGCTCAAAAGGGCACCAGCTCATCACCGGAGCAGCCCTGCACGGCCGTCACTGGCCCTCAAGTAAAGTCTCCTTCAAAACAAAATATCAACGATCTCCCCTCCCAGATCACAAAGGCTGACTTGGATTCCAGTCTAACCAAGATCTACGAAAAACTTGTAGACAAAATACAGTGTGAACTACAAAAAACAACAAACACACTCACCCAAGAAATTGCTACTCTAGGAAATCGCACAGATGTTCTAGAAACCAAACATGATGAACTTACACTTGCGCACAACGATCTTAGAAGGGACTTTGAGCTCTTGGCAGAAAACCACTCTTACTTACAATCACAAGTGGAGGATTTGGACAATCGCAACCGCAGAAATAATCTACGGATTCGCGGCATCCCAGAGTCTGTCACGGAATTGTTACCTGCGGTGTCCAAGTTGTTCCACAGCCTCCTCCCAGATTTACCTCCGTCCTCATTTATGTGCGATAGGATTCATAGGGCCCTGCGCCCCAAGCCTCCCCCAGATAAACCCTCACGGGACATTATATTGTGCATGAAAGACTTCCTCATAAAAGAAAGTATACTTAGAGCATCTAGGAACATGCAAAATATTGAATTGGATGGCTCGAGAATCCAAATATTCCCAGATATCTCACAAGCCACCCTGGAGAGGAGACGCAAAATGAAAGAGATAACATCGGTATTACAATCAGCTCATATCAGATACCGGTGGGGTTTCCCGTTTAAATTAACAGTCCCCCACAATGGTACTACTTACACAGTTTTCAATATCTCAGAAGGTAAAGATCTTCTAGTAAAATTGGGACTTCTGGACCCGGGCACAGTTGCAAGACCACCTTCTACTCCTCATACCTCACCTATCTGGGCCACCCCGGCCACACGCCGAGGACAAGGAAGATGGCGCCCCTCACTCAGAAATTTAGACCCCTGAAGCTATATTTGTGCTCTGCCGACTGCTTTATCTCCATTCTTTTACAGGAGCGGAGGAACCCCCCCCCCTTTTTTTTTTATTTTTTTTTTTTTCCTCTTACGCTTGATCCTAAGACCAATTTTTATAGTTTTTTATTCAGCAAGCACTAAAGTTTGACTTATTACAATTGGTACTTAGCAGCTATATTCCTTCAGAAAGTATCAGTTCGGTATTTACATAATCTTTACTATGGGATTTCATGTGTATGTATACATTTATTACACCCCTCCCCTTTTTTTTTTTTTTTTTTTTTTTTATTTATTTATTTATTTATTTATTTTTTTTCTCTTCTTCTCTCTCTTTCTCTCCCACTTTCCTTACTGGACCCTAATACATAACCTTTATTGTTCAAATGATTCTAAATCTTTATATGAGTATTATTAGGATCAATATTCAGCAGTTACACAACGTTAAGATATTTCTAGTTGGTTTTATATAACCCCCTATACATGTTTCTATGTGACACTGTGCTCCTGTGGTACGGAGAAAAGGAAGGGGAATTTCCTAAAGATAAACATTTTTATTTTTATTTTTAAAATTTATTATTTTTTTTTTTTCCCCCCTTTTCCTCCTCTCTCTAAGGGGCAATAGCACACTCTTGGTTTACTCTTTTTATAGTTTATAAAATCCTTGCTGAGGCTGTTCTGCTCCGCCTCTGCTAGTTTGTTCCCCTACTCACAAAGGACTCCATAAGCATGATTCACCTGGTGGATACGCTTCTACTAATGAACATGCTTTCCATGTTTTTTTTGGAGGATGCTCCATTTGTGAGTTATGGACATTATGGTCCACAACAATGTTCTTTTTGGTCAGTTAGTGCTCCTCACACTGACCCCCATGTTATTAATGACTATAATTCATTTATTTACTGTACTGTTCTTTATGTTTCGACACATTTGAATAGGTCAAACAAATATTCTCTACGTTATTTAATGCAATATGATGGTAAGATTTTATGCTGGGTAGTACTCACACTGTTCAGGTTCTTAGAATATGTTTGGTTCTACACTTTAAGAACCTCAATCTACATTGTTTACGGGTATAGGTACAATATATCACTTATTAAAAGCTTAACTAGAATATACATACACAAGGTTTTGATGAATTACTTCATATACACACTTGATATCATAGTTGGCCAAATAGTTACCACAGAATTCCTCTCTTCGCTAGGTAGTATCTCCATCTTGCTTTACACCTTGTTGATGGAATCATCCTCATCACCAATATCAAATCAACTCAGCCTCAGATCAATCCCTGGGCCCCATGACCCTCTGCCACTATCCAATAACCTCTGTAGCCTATTAACGCCTCCCCAATGGGTCTCAGGGTGATTTCTCATAATGCCCAGGGCATTAACTCACCTCATAAGAGAAAGAAAGCCTTTCGCCACTACAAAAGATTGGGGGCAGACATAATTTTAATGCAAGAAACCCATTTTGCAACAGAAAAACACCCCAAATTTTTTGACAAAAGCTTTAGTCAATTTTACTGTACTACTTACAACACGAAATCCAGAGGAGCCGCCATATTCATTAGAAACTCTGTAGTTTTTGAAATTCAGAGTCTCTATAAAGACCCAGATAGTCGTTATTTAATTCTGAAAGGCTCAATTAATGGTCGCTCCATCACCATTGCTTCGATTTATGCTCCCAATAATGCCCATTCAAACTTTTTTAATACATTTTTTGACACTCTAGATAAATATCACTCCTCGCACTTAATTGTGGGAGGTGATTTTAATCTAGCGGCCCATTCGGCCCTAGACAGAAGTAGAGTTGTCCCATCTTCCAAAGCCTTCCCCAAGTCTCTTAATAAATTATTATATAACCACCAATTAATAGACTCTTGGAGAGCACACAATGTTGGCATCAAATCCTACACATTTTATTCCCACCCACATAACAGCTTCGCCCGTCTAGACTATATCTTCTGCTCCCCAATCCTACTCGCCAACTCCTCCAAGGCTGACATCCACACATGCTCCTGGTCGGATCACCACATAGTTTCTTTTGACACCTCTTGCATAGGTCTAGCCAAAACTACACATTCATGGCGAATTAACGACTCTATACTTACTGACCCTTCATGCATCCAGCAAATTCGATCTCACCTTGAGCAATATTTTGCAAATAATGTAACACCGGACATGTCCCCTTCAAATGTTTGGATGGCACATAAGGCTGTGATTAGAGGCCATTTGATTAATATCGCATCATTCAAAAACAAGTCCAAACTAGCAGACATCAGGTCCCTCACAAAGGATCTAGACCATCTATATCATAGAAATAACCAGAACCCGTCTAGCGACCTTCTTAAACAAATCCAGGAGAAACGCACAACCTTAGACTCCTTATTAACTTCTGATACTGAAAAAGCCCTTAGATGGTCTAAAGCTAGATTTCTACTTAACAGTAATTCATATTCCACTATGTTCGCTAGAAAATTAAATCAATCCATGAAACCGCCCCACACATATAAATTAAGAAATACATCTGGAAACACAGTGTCTCACCCTAAAGAAGTCATGAAACTGTTTTTAGACTACTATAAAAATCTCCTCTCTACCCCACAACCCTCTCCTAAACAAACCTCTTTAGATTGGCTTAACAACATTACACTACCTACCCTCTCTGCGGAACAAGTTGAATCTCTCAATGCCCCTTGCACTGACACTGAAATCAATAAAATCATTGGCACTTTAAAGATATCCACAGCCCCTGGCCCAGATGGCTTTTCCACGTCATATTATAAAAAATTTCCCTCTATTATTACTCCTCACCTTACTAAACTATATAACAATATTTTACAAGGCGCCCAGTTTCCATCTGAGATGCTCTTAGCCAACATGTCCCTTCTTCCCAAACCAAATAAAGACCATACGGCCCCCCAAAACTACCGCCCAATATCAGTGATAGATAATGACTTGAAAATATTTGGTTATTTCTTGGCAGATAGACTATCCAGAGTTATCTCTCCTTTAGTTGACCCTGATCAAACGGGCTTCATTCCAAACAGGCAAATTACAGATAACATAAGATTGACCTCAAACATTATTCAAGATTCCAACTTACATTCCAAACCTACCCTACTACTTAGCCTAGATATACACAAAGCTTTTGATAGCGTATCCTGGTCATATCTAGACATTCTACTTCCCAAATATGGCATTAACAATAACTTCGTACATGGCTTTAAGGCTCTGTATCACAACCCACAAACACGTATTAAACTCCCTGGCAACGAGTGCGCATGCGCGAGGCTTCCAAGATGGCCGCGATCATCTAAAGCTCCGCTACCTCGCGGAACGACGGAACCCCTACCGCACGACACGGCTACCCTTCCGCTTCCCGAGCTATAGGGACGGACTCCCGAAGTGTTGGGGCACATTTCTGAATGACCGGTGGACTGGCTAAACGCAATCTGGGCCCGCTGTTCGCTTCATTGGACGTGAGGGAGAAATCCAAGATGGCCACCGCAGCACAGCTCCTGTCTCAGGATCACAGATCCGCAGGCACAGTGGATTTCAGGTCAGATACAGACTTTCCTCCTCTCCACGCCACCCCAGGCAACCCCAGGGGTCTCCCCAAGGAAGCCACACCGTCCCCGGCCTCCACGGTCTCTCTGCTGGAACGCACCATCCAGGAGTTCTCCCCCTCCCCAGCGGGGACTTACAGGGTTTCCCAGGCCGCCATGGCCCCCCACGAGGCTGCTCATGCAGACCCAGTCTCCCACATGGATGCCCTGTTTGGCAAATTCTCTGAACTATTAGAAAGGGGCCTCTCCCAAACTGCCTTGCAAATCACGGGGGAATTGAAAGCTGATTTTATTAACCTAGGCTCCCGGATCGAAACGATCGAACATAAAATGGAGGATACCATAGCCAGATCCATCCAAAACTCCAGGCACATTTATTCAGTACAGGAGCAATTGGACATAGCCATGGCCCGTATAGATGACCTCGAAAATAGGTCACGCAGATATAACATCAGAATTCGCGGGCTTCCAGAATCAATAACTGATGTGTCCAGGGCGGTGCAAGACCTCATTCAACAGCTAATCCCTGACATCCCAGCTACTAAGCTTGAACTTGACCGGGTCCATAGAACCCTCGGCCCCCCTAGGAAGGATGGCACCCCGCGCGATGTTCTGGCCAAGCCACATCACTTCTCGTGAAAGAAGAAGTTATGAAGAGAGCCAGATCCCTGCAACACGTCACATACCAGGGTCTCCAGGTTCAGATCTTTGCGGACCTCTCCCCCTCCACTATACAGAGACGGAGAGCTCTAAAACCCCTCTTGCTTGCAATGTCACAAAAAGACATAAAATACAAATGGGCATTCCCATTTGCGGTCAGGTTCACGGACAAAGGGAAGTCTTTTGCCTTCTCCACTTTCCCCGAGGGGGAAAAGCTCCTCACCAGGCTGAAAATCATTTCTCAAGAAGCTGATATGGACACTTCTAACCCTAGCCAAGGATCCAACAAACGGCCCACTCCTAACAGCCCACAATCCCCGTTGTGGACCTCCGGAAGAGCCAAGAAGGTCAAGGATAATGCACCCACCTGAGCAACATACAGACCCCTTTTCAGACTCTCCATTCTGTGACTGACCGTCCGAGGTCCTGGAGAGGGCCGGAGGACTGCTCCCCAAACATTGAAAGTTTGGCCCTCCAACCCTTTTTGCCCTCCCCTTGCCTAGGACTTGTGCTACCCTTCTCCCCATTGCCTTCAATATTCCGGGACGCTATGCAGTACTTCGTCCATCTACTGGACTGCCCGTAACCCCTCATATTTTTTGCGTCCCCTCGAAATGAGCCCTAAGGATGCTTTGAGGATTTCCCAGGGGGCTGCATTCCCCAGCACCCCCCCTGGATATACCATCCTACCTTCTGCCTAAAGAACAGCATTCATTGTTTAGCCCCAGTGTCTTCTAATCATTATGTTTAGCCGTGCCTCAAGAAAAATTCTTTTTTTTTTGTATATTGCTGCTTATATGTTATTGCTATTGAATGTTGATTTCACAGTTCGGGTAGTTACCCGACTAGGGGTCCCCAGTTCCGCGAGGGACCACATGTGTAACTCTCCCTCCCTCGGCCTTTCCCAGGCGTCTGAGGGTCGGGACTTCTGACCTTATGGGTCGGTTGTCTACACTGTTTTTTCTTGGGATTTCGGGGGGTGTCTCCTGCCCTGATCTCCTCTCTCTCTTCTCAGGAACCCTTTCTTTCCTTGCCCTTTCTCCTCCTCTCTCCCCCCTTGATGGTAAGCTACCCCCGTTGAATGTTTACATGACACTACTCTTTTTCTCCTCAGGTTGGGCTGAGCCAACCCAGTCGGCATGGTATCCTGGGAGACAACCTCGGGCCACCGATCCCAATGCCCTTACCGAGAACCCCGCTATGGACTGGGTAAGTGAGGTCGCTTTCAGATGCTGGGCTTCCCCTCTGCTCCATGGCTGATCCACAGGCTGCTAGGCTTAAGATAGCCTCCCATAACATTCAGGGTCTTAATTCCCCCATCAAACGGAGAAAAGCCCTTGATTACTACAAATCCCTGAAACTAGATATAATTCTACTTCAGGAAACCCACCTTCCTATCCGGTATGGTCCCAAGTTCCTACATGCCCACTTCCCTCAGTTCTACTTAGCCAACGCGGAATCCAAGACCAGGGGGGTGGCCATTTTGATTGCCAAAACATGCAAATTTAATAAAAGTTTTGAAAAAGCGGATCCGGAGGGCAGGTATTTACTTGTAAAGGGCACTGTGGGGGACCAACTTTACTCCTTGGTCTCCTACTACGCCCCGAACACAGGTCAGACCAAATTTTTCGAATCCCTGCTGCGCACCTTAGCACCTCTTTTAGAGGGAACGGTTATTGTCGGAGGGGACTCTAACGTCGCCTTTGATCAAGGACTTGATAAATCCTCCCCCTCACATTCCCGCTTAACCAGGCCCACGAAGGCAAGCTTACGGATCGCCAAATTGCTGCACGCTCATGGGTTATCCGATGTCTGGCGGGAATTAAACCCCACAAAGAGAGACTACACTCACTTCTCAGCGCCACACCAATCATATGCACGTATAGACCACATACTTGTCCCCTCTTCGCTCCTTCCCAGGATGCTCAAAGCCTCCATCACTGACACAGTGATCTCGGATCACTCGCTGGTAATTGTGACTGCCCTGGGGGGTTCGAGTGGGAGACACCCCAGGCATTGGAGGTTAAATGAATCCCTCCTTTCGGAGCCATCACGAGTTATGGATCTCGACAAAGCACTGCAGGAATATTTCTCTATTAATGCGACTCCTGATGTCTCCCCCGAAACCCTGTGGGCGGCGCACAAAGCATATATTAGGGGAAAACTCATGCAATTAGGTTCTCAAATAAAACGGGAAAGGCAATCAACCATCCTGAAGCTAGAAGAGGAATACTCTAAACTCAGAGCTCTTCACAAAAAGGACCCCCTCCGCACCCCCACCTCCGTACTAGACAAGACTCGCTTAGAACTCAATCTCGCCCTCACCACGAAAGCAGAAAAATCGGTTAGGTGGTCTGGCCACAAATTTTACTCACAGGCGGACAAAATAGGCACACTCCTGGCTAATAGACTCTCCCCTAGAACCAAGCTGAGCACCCTCCCTCGGATCAGAAGCGCAGGACTCCCGCCCACGTCTAATCCGGTCACAGTTCTGAATGCCTTTCAGAACTTTTACACCTCTCTCTACAGTAGCCCCCCACCTCCCAAAGATAACCTCCTTCCAAAGTTTTTGGAGGGACTCCCCATCCCTGCCTTATCGGACGTTCACAAACAAGTCATGGAAGCCCCCTTCCAGGCAGAGGAGATACTGGAAGTCATAAAGGATCTTAAAAAAAGCTCCGCCCCTGGACCCGACGGTCTTTCGATCCCTTACTATAAAGCCTTTGCCAACACGCTAGCCCCTCACCTGGCCAATCTCGGTAATCATAAAGCTAATGGAGACCCCCTGGATCCCCACCTTAACACGGCATATATCACGGTCATCCCCAAACCTGGCAAGAACTTGGAAGATGTCAGCAACTACAGACCGATTTCCCTTATTAATAATGATCTCAAAATTCTCACGAAAGTTATGGCCAATAGGCTAGCCTCCTTCATCGGACGCTACGTCCACAAGGACCAAGTTGGTTTTATCCCCGGCAGACAGGGACCTGATCAAATTCGGAGGGCGATTGATATTATCTCCATTTTGCAGTCTAATTGGGAAGGGGGACCCGGACAATCTGGCTTCCTCCTTTCCTTAGATATTCAGAAGGCTTTCGACTCGGTCTCATGGCAGTACATCTTCCAGCTCTTTGACAGGTGGGGATTTGGGGCTCGTTTCCTGGGCTTATTACGGGCCTTATACTCCCAGCCGAGGGCCCAAATTCGAATGCAGGGATACCTCTCTGAGTCAATTCCCATCACCAGGGGGACCAGACAGGGGTGCCCCCTATCCCCCCTCATATTTGCAATAGCCATTGAAACACTGGCGATCGCAGTCCGCCACAATATGGACATTGGAGGTGTCCAATGCGGTAGTCAAACGCACAAATGTGGTCTCTTCGCGGACGACATACTGTTGTTCCTCACTTCCCCCCTCACAACCCTGCCCAACTTATCCCGGGTACTGGACGACTTTGCCAAGGTCTCAGGCTTGAGGGTTAATTACTCCAAGTCTGTGGCATTGAATATTTCTCTCCCCACCCACCAAGTCCTCTCACTCAAACAATCCTTTCCGTTCCAATGGAGTGACACTGCCATCCAATACTTGGGTATCTCCCTTACACCTAAAATAGAGATGTTGTATGCCCACAATTACCCCAAATTATACAGACAGCTGGAAACTGATCTCTCCTCATGGTCTAAACACGAACTATCCTGGCTTGGCCGGATTAACTCCATAAAAATGACCCTTCTCCCCAAAATCCTCTACTATTTTCGAGCCCTGCCAATACCAGTTCGGAAGGACCACCTTTGCTCTCTGCAAAGCAAAATACTGAAATATATCTGGGGTAATAAGGGATACCGTCTACCGCAAAACACGCTCTTCCTGCACAGACGCAGGGGGGGGTTGGGTTTGCCTAACCTCCACAAATACTACCTTGCAGCTCGCCTAGCCCAACTCTCCTCGATCTACTCCAAATACGAGAAACCGGATTGGCAGTCCATAGAACGCTGTTCTGTACCCTCTTTTACACTAGATTTTCTATTATGGTGCCCGCCCAAAGCCAGGCCGCCCATCATGTCCCCATCCCTATCTCACTCCTGCGCCCTATGGGACGGTCTTCGCAAAGAGCCTTCCCTAGTCTCCACTTTAAGACCCCTTGCTCACATGTTCCGTAATCATGACTTTCCCCCTGGTCTGGACATTGCGGCCTTCAGATGGTGGTTGGACAAGGGACTATACCGGATAGGTCACTTTTTCAATTCCAGGGGTCCGATTTCCCTAGCTTATTGCATCGAACACTTAGAGCTACCAGACACAGAGAGGTTCCGCTTCCAACAAATATCTCACTTCTTGAACTCACTTTGGAAAAACAAACCCCTTCCTCCTTCCTTTACTGAATATGAAGCCTGGTGTGGTAGGATCGGGGAGCAGAGGGGTGGTATTTCAGTGATCTACGCGGCTCTCACCTCCCCAACGGGCAAATCCCCCTATATGACGGCATGGGAATCTGATCTCCAGACCTCTGGCAGTCTTGAAACCTGGCAGCTGGCCCTAGCCAGATCCTTTCGTGGGATCCAAAACACCTCACTAATGGAGGCTAGCATCAAATTGATAACCAGGTGGTACCTCACTCCAGTCAGGCTAGCCAAAATATATCCCACGGCTAACCCCTTATGTTTCAGGGGGTGCCAACTTCGTGGCTCCATGATCCACATCTGGTGGGAATGCCCTAGACTTCGATCGTTCTGGACTAAAATCTTCAACTTGATTTACTTAGTCACAGGCTGCCGGGTTCCGAGAACTCCAGAGGTTGCGTTACTCAATACCCCTGTTCCTTTGATGTCTAGTAACACTCAGAAACTAACTTATTTTATCCTATTAGGAGCCAAAATTGCGATTGCCTCCGCATGGAAGCAACCCAGACCCTCCTTCCTCGCAGTTAAGAGGAAGATATCGTGGATAATGTCCCAAGAAAAACTGTCAGGTATTCTGTCAGATACCACACCTAAATTCCGAAAGGTGTGGGACCCTTGGGCCCGTTACATGGGAATCTCTCTGCTGCCTGGGGTACCCCCAGGCTCTTCTCTAGTGATCAGACCTCACCCCTAAAGCGCCTCCTCTTACATTGAATGCTAAACATTCTCCAGCTATAACCTTCCACCCTTTCAGGACATAGCTTACCTCCCCTTACCCCTCTGTCCTCCTCTTCTCCTCCTCTCTTCTTTTCTCCGTCCTTCTAGACGTTCTAAGTTTTTGGTTTGCTCAACAGAGCTGTAATTGACAGGTTCACCATACAGTCCAATTTAATGTTGCGGTGCCCACTGCGGACGGTCCTCCAACTGCTTTATCCCTCTGAGAGGGGGGGGCCTGGGAGGATACTCCCCCATCCTGGCACAGCAAGTTCCCTTTTAGGGGTGTCGGGAAGGGGGCTCCTGGGGGCTTCCCCTAATGGATCTACTTGGTGGGCTCTCCCTGGGGGGTCACCCTCCGTTTACCTCTATTTTCATGTAGCCCCTCGATGAGGAAGGGCATGCCGACTGTACCCTTTTGATATTGTCTGTCTTTCACTAATGTCTCCTGTTTTCATTACTTACATTGTGACAGCAGGCCCTCCCTGCTGCAGTTTGTTTATATACTGTTATACGTATGTAAGTGCCTTTATCGTAAAATAAAATATTTTGAAAGTAAACTCCCTGGCAACAATTCTGAATTCTTCCCCCTGACCAAAGGCACAAGACAGGGATGTCCCCTTTCCCCTCTACTTTTCGCACTTGCAATAGAACCCCTAGCCTGCGCTATCAGAAACAACCTAGATATTAAAGGATACTCCAAGGGAACCAGAGAGTATAAATTAAGTCTTTATGCTGATGACGTGCTTCTATTTATAACCGACCCTCTCATCTCTCTTCCCAACCTTACAAAAACCCTAGACATCTTTCATGACTTGACAGGTCTTTGTGTCAACTTGTCCAAGTGCTCGGCTTTACCGATTAATATTCCCCCAACCTTAATTTCTTTGCTTAAAGACAATTTCTCATTTAACTGGAATGAGGACTCATTCAGATATTTAGGTATCCAGATTACACCATCATATAAATCACTATACCAAGCAAACTACCCCTCACTAATCAACAAGATTAAAAATCTACTTAAACTTTGGTCGTCATACCACATCTCATTCTCGGGCAGAATAGTTGCCGTGAAAATGATGATTTTACCAAAATTATTGTTTTTTTTTAGAGCTCTTCCCATTGCATTAGCTAAAAAAACATTAGACTCCCTACAAAGGGACAACAATAAATTTATTTGGCTTAACAAAAAAAATAGATTTAGCAATTCTCTTATGTTTAGACCCCAAATAAAGGGAGGTCTAGGTATCCCCAACCTCTGGCAATATTATCTTTCGGCCAGATTCACCCAATTAGCTCAATGGTATGCACATTCACTTCATATCCCTTGGCTCCGCTTTGAGGAAGAATCTATCCTACCCTATAATCTACAAGGACTCCTCTGGTCCAAATCTATTCCTCCACAGAAACTAAGGCATTTAAACTCTATCGTCACTCACACTCTTCAACTATGGAATAAACAGGCCACTAAATTTAAATTGTCCTCAGATACTCCCCCCCTTGCTTCCTTTCTAGGCGACCCTCGCTTTTCCCCCCCAGAAAGAGCTCATGATCATAATTCTCTATCGCATTGGAAGCTACATAATCTAACGCACCTAAAATCACTCTCTCACAATAACTCATTTCTCACCTTCACTAGTCTACAAATAAGATATGATCTCCCACCCTCGGAATTAGAGAACTATACCAATATAAAACACTTCTATCAGAAATTTTATTCACTCACACTCCACCCCCCTTACACACAATTCGAGCAAATTTGCATTTCCTTCCCTCGAGATACGGGCATAATCTCCAAGATTTATAAGTGCTTAAACGAGTCCAATATGCCTGAGAAAACACTCCCCATGCTACAGTGGGAATCTGATCTAAATACCACATATACTTCTGAACAGTGGGACTCTATCCTTACAAACCTACATAAATGCACAAAAACAACCTCAATTAGAGAATCTTCCATCAAATTGTTACATAGATGGTACCTTACACCTGCCAAACTTAACACTTTCTATCCCTCAATTTCTCCTCTTTGCTTTAGGGGTTGCCCCTCCCAGGGAACCCTATTACATATCTACTGGGATTGCCCTCACATAAAAAATACTTGGCATAAGGCCAGCAAAGTTATAGAAAAAATAGCCGGTAAAAAGCTCTCTCTTACGCCCCAAATATGTCTCCTATTCTTCCCTTTACAAGATATCCCAAAGAACAACATTACCCTAATCCATACATTCCTAAGCACAATACATTGGGCCATAGCCTTTAATTGGCGCTCCACTACGGTACCTTGGCCACAAATCCTTAACCACATGATGGACATCAAACTTTCAGAAAGAATTCACCACATGCTATACGACTCAATGCCCCTTTACCAAAAGAAGTGGATGCCATGGGATACCTCTCTTTTAATTTAAGAGAGAATGGGAGATATAGGGTGAGAAAAGGTGAACCTAGACTCAGCTTTTTACTATCTTCCACCCCCCCACCACAACATGCAAGTATCAATCGCTATATAACCCTTCCTTCCCACCTCTACCACTTATATATAGCCAACATTACAACAATGTGCAAATTTACAGATTTTCTTCTATTATTCATTTAACCATAATCCCTGTACTACATTTATTGTTATTATCATATGCTTTTATACCTGTACCTTCGCTTAACTGTTTTATACTCTGACCTTACAAATAATAAAAATCGTTTGTAAACAAAAAAAAAAAGGAATCAATACCTGTAATTATAGGTAAGAGGCTAAAACGCATCTATAATTACAGGTATTGATTCCTTTTATTGGATGGATTTAATAAAATCGTATATGTTTATTTTTTTTGAGACACTGCGATGCCGAATGACGGCTGCAGCGCGGACCTACTTTGCCGGGTAGGATGTCATATGACGGCCTGTGGGGCGCGTGTGGTGCGTTCTGTGATCAGCGAGTCAATGAGACCAGGCTCATCACAGATCGGAGTAAGGGGGTCGATCCCGACTCCTTACCACGTGATCAGCTGTCAGCCAATAACAGCTAATCATGTGATGTAAACAGAGCCGGTTATTTTGTCTCCTGTCATCGATCACCGGCTGCTGTCGGAGGGACATCGGTCCTGATCAAGGAGAGCAGATGCCGCCTCATCTGTGCCACCTATTGGTGCCCACCAGCACCACATATCAGTGTCCATCAGTGCCACCTATTAATGCTGCCTATCAGTGCCTCATCACCAGTGCTGCCTATCAGTGTTACCTACCAGTGCCCACCTGTGCCACCTACCAGTGCGCACCAGCACCACCTATCAGTGCCACCTATTAATGCCACCTATCAGTGCCAACTATCATTGCTACCTATCAGCGACACCTATCAGTGCCACCCATCAGGGCTCATCAGTGCCACCTTATAAGTGCCCGTCAGTGCCACCCATCAGGGCTCATCAGTGCCATCTTATCTGTGATTATTGATTGGTTTGCGCAAAAGTTATAGCGTTTACAAAATAGGGGATAGTTTTATAGCATTTTTATTAATAATTTTTTTTTTTACTCGTAATGGCGGCGATCAGCGATTTTTATTGTGACTGCGACATTATGGCGGACACATCGGACATTTTTGACACATTTTTGGGACGATTGTCATTTATACAGCAATCAGTGCTATATAAATGCAGTGATTCCTGTGTAAATGACACTGGCAGTGAAGGGGTTAACCAGTGGGTGGCAGTGTAGGGGTTAAGTGTTCTTAGGGGTGTGTTACTAACTGTGGGGGGCTGGGCTTTCATTTAGTGAACACTGATCTCTGCTCCAATCACATGGAGCAGAGATCAGCGTCACTAGTTGCTAGGCAGAATGGGGAAATGCTGTTTACAATGGCATATCTCCATTCAGCCGCCCCATGACACAATCGCGGGTATGCCTGCAGCGATCGAGTCCGCAGGACCCATGACCGGACTCACGGGGGTCCCGACCGGCACACGAGCGTGCCGGCGGCGGCGTGCTCGCAATGGCAGGGCGGCAAATTTATAGGGACGTACAGGTACGCCCATTTGCCTGCCTGTGCCATTCTGCCGACGTACATTGGCGTGCGCTGGTCGGGAACCGGTTAAAGCAATCCACTGAGCCGGCCAGAACCACCTCTGCAGGGAGTCTATTCCACATTTTCACAGCTCTTACTGTGAAGAAACCTTTCCGTATTTGGAGATTAAATCTCTTTTCCTCTAGGCAGAAAGATTGCCCCCTTGTCCTCTTTGTTGACTGTAAAGTGATTAACTCAACACCAAGTTCACTATATGGACCCCTTATATATTTGTACATGTTGATCAAATCCCCCCTTAATCTCCTCTTATCAATAGTGAATAAATTCAATGAGCTACTATGGAATGCCGCGTACACGCGGTCGGATTTTCCGATGGAAAATGTGCGATGGGAGCTTCTTGTCGGAAACTCCGACCGCGTGTAGGCTCCATCGGACATTTTCCATCGGAATTTCCAACACACAAAATTTGAGATCTGGATTTCAAATTTTCCGACAACGTTGTCGGAAAATTCCGATCGCGTGTGTACACAATTCCGACGCACAAAGTTCCACGAATCAAGCAGAAGGAGCCGCACCGGCTATTGAACTTCAATTTTCTCGGCTCGTCGTACGTGTTGTACGTCACCGCGTTCTTGACGTTCGGAATTTCCGACAAGATTTGTGTGACCGTGTGCATGCAAGACAAGTTTGAGCCGACATCCGTCGAAAAAAAAAAAAAAAACATGGATTTTGTTGTCGGAAAATCCTGTCATGTGTACGTGGCATAGGTGTTAATTGACATTACGCTAGTTGGTGGTCAGCCAAATCAATATTAGTCTTCAGCTCTTCTTAGCCCCTAAAAATATAAAGATAGTGTAGCACTTTAAACAAATAATAAAAGATGTGAACATTTGAATATTGAAAAGAATAGAAATATAAAAATATATATAAAAAAATTTGTTGCGCTAAAAGCAAAAGAAAACAAACAAATAAAAACACAGCAGCTAACACAATATTGCTGGATACAATATGCAAACAAATGTAAAGTATGGTGTAGCGCTACACCATACTTTACATAAAAATATTTATAGTAATAATAAATAGAGTCCAAAATCTGAAGACCATGGTGACAATCCCAGTGTCCTCTTCTATAATGAACACCATGTATCGATCCGCAAGACACTCGGGTAACACTGGTCTATAAATTTTGGGAAATTTTCAACCTCTGAGATAAAATGTGCTAATTCTTACTAGAAAACAGGCAGGCATGTACTGGCCATCGGGACTACCGGGAGTTTCCCGGTGGGCCGATGGCTCAGTGGGCCACTCTGATGTAAGGGGGCTGGTAATGGGACACTCTGATGTAAGGGGGCTGCTGATAGGACACTCTGATGTAAGGGGGCTGCAGATGGGACACTCTGATGTAAGGGGGTGCTGATGGACACTCTGATGTAAGGGGGCTGCTGATGGGACACTCTGATGTAAGGGGGCTGCAGATGGGACACTCTGATGTAAGGGGGCTGCTGATGGGACACTCTGATGTAAGGGGGCTGCTGATGGGACACTCTGATGTAAGGGGGCTGCTGATGGGACACTCTGATGTAAGGGGGCTGCTGATGGGACACTCTGCTGTAAGGGGCTGCTGATGGGACACTCTGATGTAAGGGGATGCTGATGGGACACTCTGATGTAAGGGGGTGCTGATGGGACACTCTGATGTAAGGGGATGCTGACGGGACACTCTGATGTAAGGGGGTGCTGACGGGACACTCTGATGTAAGGGGACTGGTGATGGGACACTCTGATGTAAGGTGGTGGTGATGGGACACTCTGATGTAAGGGGGCTGGTGATGGGACACTCTGATATAAGGGGCTGCTTATGGGACACTCTGATGTAAGAGGGCTGGTGATGGGATACTCTGTTGTAAGGGGACTGGTGATGGGACACTCTGATGTAAGGGGACTGGTGATGGGATACTCTGTTGTAAGGGGGCTGGTAATGGGACACTCTGATGTAAGGGGGCTGGTGATGGGACATTCTGATGTAAGGGAGTGCTGATGGGGCACTCAAAATGTAAGTGGGCCAGTCTGGATGAAGTCCAGGGCCAAATTTCTGTCCCAGTCCAGCCCTGAAAACAGGTGATAAAGGTGCTGGTGGGTGAAAGTTTCCAATATATGTCATAATAAAGATTTATACACACGGGGGGGGGGGGGGGTATATTTGCCTACAAGGGAGGGGGGTGTCTGATGGTCATGATGCCTCGTAACTTCTCAACAAAGTACGGTAGAAAAATGAAAATGGTGCCACATGGAAGTGTAAAAATAAAAATGTATCTTCACTTTGAGACTCCAGATTATTTCCTAACTGTAATTTATAATTTTTTTATTGCAAGGGGCATTTGTTTTGGGTAGAGCTACGCCTCATACAGTTACTTCTGGTGACTTGTGAAAGTGTCATTGCCTAACATTTCCAAGGAACAGTTGTGTGATGTTTTCCCTCAGAAGTCACAATGCCTCAAAGCTGTGTAAACAACGCAGATAACTTCTACTACATTTGTGGTGAGGTTACATTAGCATCTCACAAGTGCAGTATGACGGCCGTGGTAAAAAAGACATACCGCCGATATTTCGGATGCAAAATAGGGGATCAGGACAAGAGTTGGGCCCCTCATTATTGTTGCATTACATGTGCAACTTATCTGCGTCATTGGATAAACAAGAAGAAAAAGTCCACGCCTTTCACAGTCCCAATGGTGTGGAGGGAACATGAAAAACCAATAAATGAAATGAAAGTTATGTTATTGGTATCAAAAAAAAAGATACATTTAAAATGATTGGTGTGGCACCTTTCTCGTTCCTATATCACATTTTGCAGAAAAGTTATGGAGCACATCCCCCTCGTAATTTTGAATTATGTTGATGCACTTTTGACGTGAAGCTGTATCTTGGAAACTGGACCCAATTAATACTCAGGACTTAATCTTCCTTTATTAGTGACCCAATTCTGGTAAAATTTAGCTACTCTAATTTCCAAGGCTTTCCGAGACCAGTGTAATCAGGGATCCACCACAAGATAAAGCATGCACGCTTACCAGAATGAATGGACTCCCATACATAAAGGTAAGTCAATCACACCTAGGCGCAATCATGTTGGAAAAAGAAGGGGCCATCTCCAAACTGTTCCCTCAAAGTTGGGAGCATGAAATTGTCAAAAATGTCTTGGTATGCTGATGCCTTAAGAGTTCCCTTCACTGGGACTGAGAAGCCCCTGAAACATAACCCCACACCATTTTTAGTGGGACTGCAACACGCATCGGCTCCGGTGCCATGCAGCGGGCGCGCCTACGGTGCCGATCGTGCACAGACTGTGTCTATTGCATGAAGCACCGTACCTGTACAGTGATTCACGTAATAGAGCCGCTCTGCTCTATTATAACTGCGACGGCTGGTCGGCAAGTGGTTAATGATGCTTAAAATGAAACAAGAAAAATGAAAAATTACTTAAAATATAGTGCATGGGGGGTCCCTTTAGTCTGCCTGTAAAGTGGCGCATCTGTACCATGTATAGAACCTGCTGCAGCAAAACTGACATTTATAAAGAAAAAAATGGCATTTAAATCGATTTTCCCTGCAAGCTTTCTTTATGATGTAAAGGGGGAGCCAGTCTGTATGACGAGGCCACAATGTAGTGCACTGGGAACAAGATTAGGGATTTTTTGGATAAATTCTGGTGTCTCTTTGGCAGACTTTGGGTGGAAATAACAACGTTTTGCACCACAGTGAGCAAGTCTTATGTGAAGAAGCCAAATTATAGTACACTCAGGCCAAGTTTTACAATTTTTTTTTTTTTTATATAAAGTCTTGTGTTTCTTTCACAGACTTTGAATAGAATATAAAAGTAACAGGTGCGGAAAAGTTTGGCTTTTGGCGTTGGTGACGCCTCCACCCCGTAACCCTATAGAGGTACCTCTTGATGAGAACAAGAATTAGTCTTGCTTTAAAAAATTTAAATATGATGCCCCGGTCAAACAGTTGAGAAAAAATTGGTCTTTGGGTGTTGGTGGTGCCTTCACACCATCACCGTATAGAGGTACGATTGAAGAAAGGAAGAATTGGTCTTGCTGTAAAACATGTAAATGTAATAAACCGGTCAAAGAGTTGTTAAAAAATTGGTCTTTGGGTGTTGGTGGCGCCTTCACGCTGTAACTGTATAGAGGTACTCTTGATGAAAACAAGAACTGGCCGTGCTGTAAAAAAAAATTATTTAATGCCCCGGTCAAACCGTTGTGGAAAAATTGGTCTATGCCCTTGTACACACGGTCGGAGATTCCGACAACCAAATCCGTCGGATTTAGTCCGTCGGATTTTGCCCGTCGGATTTTGCCCGACGGATTTTGTCCGAAACTGTTGTATACACACGGTCGGACAAAGTTGTCGGAAAATCCGACGTGATGACGTTATTTCGTTACGACGGGACTACGTTCACGCTAGTAGCCAATAGCTTTGGTGTAGGAATTTGATCTGAGCATGCGTGGCACTTTGTCCGATCGGAATTCTCTACACATGATCGGAGTATGTCCGATCGGAGCATTTTGTCTGAAAATTTTACCAACAAGTTGGAAAACTTGGTCCGTCGGATACTCCGATGGAAACAGTCCAATGGAAACCACACACAGTCGGAATATCCGACAAAACGGTCCGATCAGGCACATTCCGTCGGAATCTCCGACCGTGTGTACAAGGGCTTAGGGTATTGGTGGTGCCTTCACACTGTAACTGTATAGAGGTACTCTTGATGAAAGCAGGAAATGGCCTTCCTGTAAAAAATTGAAATCTGATGCCCCGGTCAAACAGTTGCAGACATTCTGAACTTTGGGTTTTGGTGATGCCTTCACGCCGTAACCCTATAGAGATAAAGCAAGAATTTAATTTGATAGCCTGGTCAAACAGTTGCGGAAAAATTGGTCTTTGGGTGTTGTGGTGCCTTCACACCGTAACCCCATAGAGGTACTCTTGATGAAAGCAAGCACTGGCCTTGCTGTAAAAAAAAAAAAATCTAAAATCTGATGCACCAGTCAAACAGCTGTGGGAAAATTGGTCCTTGGGTGTTTATTGTGCCCATGAAACCTATACCAAAAAATTACTTCAAGATAAAATCACAAAGCTATGCAGCCTAGACAGTCTTCCAAAGACCACCTTTTCCGTGAGACTGTAACCTACCACAGTCTGGAAAGGTGTTACATAAACTGTTCTTTGGAGATGGTGGAAATCTTGAGGAGGACCGACTATGATGGAAAGTATGGGCTGTACTCAAACCCAAATCCGAGAAAGGCCAAGATCATGACAAAAGTTGTGAAGAGTCTGCACAGGAATTGTACTCCACATAGGACATGTTTGAGGCCTTAAAGCTCCTACGGGATCGGGACGTTTCTGGCTCCGGGCTTTCCTCCTCGTTACTGTTATTATGCACCTGCTGTGTATCTGCCATGTTCCTCTCCCACTGCGACGAAAGAGATGCGGTGGGGAATATTCTAGAAAGAGTGTCAGGGGCGGGCGGAGTTTCACGCATGTGCAGTGTATATAAAGTGGAACACACGTGTGTCGTACGTACGTTCTGTGTGCGGAGGAACGGAAGCGACGGACGTAATAACAAAGGTAACATTTTAACTTGGGACATGAGTGGCCTATACTGATTCTAGATTGAGGCCTATAATGGGATAAGATTAGGAGAGTTTAGCCTGATATTTAGTGTTTTTGTCTTGTGTTTGGTCTTTCAGCAAAAATGAAACAATTTAAAGACCAGGATTTCATGGGCCAATTCATAGAGAAATACAGGGATATGCGGAATTTGTGGGATGTGAAAAACCCCTTATATTGCAACAAACCAGCAAGGAAGGCATCGCTGAGCCACATATCTCAGTAGAGGATGTCCTAATAAATAAATAAATACATTTTCCCCCCTCTTCAGTCCTTTGGTCCTCCTCCCCCAACCAGCCGGGACTCTTCCCCCCTCTTCAGTCCTTTGGTCCTCCTCCCCCCTCTTCAGAACGATCAAGAAAGTGCTTCTAAAAAGTAGGTCGTTGTCGTGTGGTGTTATTATTATTACTTGCATGCTGCGCCATATGCTTTTCTTGACTGTTGGACAGTTTAAAATGGCTGCTTTCATACAGTAATCGGTCGTAGTAAACATCGTTTGTTTGCCAACTAAATACAAATCCAAAGACATGCAGGTAGGTTAATTGGCTTATGTCCAAAATTGGCCCTAGTATATGAATGGGGACCTGGGATTGTGGGCTCATTGAGGGTAGGGACCGATGTGAGTGTGCAATGTACGGGGATAGGGACAATTGTGGACACTCACTCAGGTTGAACTGGATGGACTGGTGTCTTTATTTAACCTTACTAACTATGAAACTATGAAACTATGTTTTTGCCAGATACAGGGTTAACTATATTTGGTCTTGATAATTTGTATAAAAAGAAGTTTAGGACATTGTTGTCTAGATGTCTTGGAAAGTAGAAGGAATTGCAAACTTGATTCAGTGTAATGTAAGAAGAGGACACTCAACAGCTGTTTACACATCTGGACTCAGGTGCACTAGTGTGGGACACCAGAACAAACTTTTTAGGGTGTCCCACACAGGTACTCCAGTGGATACTTGGGGTGTCTACATGTGTGAAACTTGACCAAAAAAGGTAAATATTCCAGCTTTGTTAAGGGATAAAAATCATGTGTTCAGCTTGGAACGCTGCAAATGTTATGTTTTGAAACATGCCTGTTTATGTACCGTAAAAAAAAAAAAAAAAAAATGTAACTTTATCAAACCCAGATTTTTGGTTTTTAAACAAAAAATTTTTTACAACGCACATGTGCCTGTGCACATGATAAAAAGGTTTTATACTCAATGTGTGGCTTCTTCTTTCAATGATCAATACCAGTTTTTGTGTTAAGTTGGAGTTTACAGTGACAATGGGTGTTATTTAATTATGGAAAAACCACTTTGCACTACAAGTGCACTAGGAGAACCTAGGAGACAGCAAAAATAAACCCAAGCAGTAAATGAAAATCAAGATTTTATCTGATAAAACATAAAATGTATTACTAATTTGCTGGCAAAGCAATGGCCCCCCCAACCGTAAAATATTCTACATATTTTTTCCTCATTTCACAAGCGCTTTGAGGGGGGGGGGGCAAGCCAGGACGGCCCGTTTCCATGAAGTCCAGCCTCAGGCCCAACTGAAGCAACATAATTAGGATTATTGCGTTTTAAAAACGTATGCAGGATGCAGCAAGATAAAATTATGTGATTTAGTTTGTGTTCCGCCATATTTATGGCCATATGAAATAGGCGGAACCGGCTGGCCAGTATCCCAAACGCATTCTCTACGACTCTTCTGGCTCTGGCCAGCCAGTAATTAAAAACCCTCTTCTCCGGGGTGAGGGTCCTCTGGGGGAATGGCCTCATCACGTGGTCACCCAGACCGAATGCCTCATCTGCTACGAACACAAATGGGAGTCCTTCCACGTTTCTCCTCCAGAGGTGGCAATCCCAAGCCACCACTCTCGAGACATCGATAGAACTCGGTCCGGGCAAATACTCCACCATCCGACATCTGGTCATTCCTCCCCACGTCCACATACAGAAACTCATATGTCGCCGACACCACCGCCATCAACGCGATACTATAAAACCCCTTATAGTTATAATAGCATGACCCCGAATGGGGTGGTGGGACGATGTGGACTTGCTTCCCATCAATTGCCCCTCCACAGTTGGCAAAGTCCCACCGCTGGGCAAAGTGGGATGCCACAGTCTGCCATTCCTGTGACGTTGAAGGAAACTGTGGCGTCAAACAAGAAAAAAAAAATTTGTCATTTTGCACATAAACATTGCAAGCAGATTAGGCACAAACATTCTTGCCCAACATCAGTATTTACATTTTTTTTAAGGAGTATTTACTTAGCAGATTAGTCACCCCCTGTGATGGCCCATTGTAAATATTTTAGGCAGGGATGTTTTGGACAGGTAATCCTCTCCACTTCATTGAGAGCTGAATGCACAAATAATGTGTGTTACTTTGGCCAGCCCCTCCTTACTTACACTATTGGCAGCCCACCGGACAGGTAAGAAGTGTCATAATACAAAAATAAATACACACTACAAAAGGAAGGACATTTTTACATTTTGCAATTACCTATCAAGATAATAGGAGAACAAAACTTTAAACAGTACCATTTGAAAGTATTGAGGCAGGCCCTTTCACTACATGCTTTGGTGAATTTGTCCATAAATATGAACACAAAAGAGGTAGATATAGTGTGTTTGGCTTTGGCAAAGTCAGCAGATAGAGGATTGGTATCAGTTGACTTAGCGGTTGGGGGGAGGGAGGGTTCCAAATGATTTTGGGACCCCCCAAAAAAAGCCTCTGGCACTCTGCCTGAATTAAAGCACACAAATAACATTTGTACACATTTTAGGGGGTGTTTAGGGAAAAGCACTACAATGGAGATGACAAAATACATTGTTAAGTGACTAGGCTAGATGTATATGAGCCCAGGATAGCATGCTGGAGAGGTTAGTGAAAGCAAATATGTATGAAGGACAAAAAAGGAAGTTTAAAAATTCCAGCATGCATGAGGATAAAGGGGAGATTCACAGCATATTACAATCATGGTAATTAGGGAATGATGAAAGAAATACAATACATTAGAAAACATTAAATACATAGAATGTGATGATAAAGGAGAAATCTTACCTTAATATAGTCCTTCTGCAGGACCTGAATAATGGCAGAACAGGTCTCTGGGATAATGATCCCCAGAGCCTGAGGGGAGATGCCCTTCAAGAACTTGATGTCCTGCAGGCTTCTCCCAGTTGCCAAGTACCGCAACGTGGTGACTAGCCTCTGCTCGGGAGTGATGGCTTGCCGCATGCAGGTATCCTGCCTGCTAATAGAAGGGGACAGCAAAGCCAACAAACTGTGAAAAACAGGGTCCATCATCCGGGAAAAAAATCCTGAAATCAGCAGGTTATTCTCCTAGATCTCCCGCAGCAAAGGCACGTGAGAGAATTGGTCACGATGGAGCAACCAATTCTCGTCCATGAACTCCTCCTCGCCCTGTTCATGGACTGGGCTTGTATCAAAGCAAGAAGCCCAACACCAAGCCCCCGCACAGCACAAACTCTTAAACGAGTACGTACAGGCAACATTGCTTCAAAATGGTCGTCTGGTCAGAACGAACTAAACAGAAAGCACTGAAAAACAGCAAGGCCTGAAAGAACGAGCTGAAAATCAGAAGCTAGCAGACAAGAACGCAATCTCTCACTATAGAAATCCAGAGAATCACCGTTCACAACTGGATTCTCACAGCTACCTGATAGGCCTCCTCTCACTAGGCCTAGCAGCCGATAGAGTGTTTAAGAAAAGCAAAGTCTCTGCCACAGACTTGGATGTAGAACACTTAAACAAAGTCTCTGCCACAGACTTTAATGTAACTGAGGGACGTAGGTAAATTTAGAGAACTATCATATGGTACCAGTAACTCGCAGTCGGTCCTGCGATACCGTATGATTGTAGATCCTTTAGTGTCTTTCAACTGAGCCTTCTGAGAAGCCAGCCTTATGCATGGTCTTCTCCCGAAGAATCCTCCCCTGGGTGCTTCTCCAGTTGCTGGGCCTCTCCTCAGACAAGAAGGCACCGGACCACCTTTGAATCCTCCTCTCAGTTACTTTGCCTCGGGCTATTCAGCGCCGAGACTCAAAATTGGATGGATCCCATGAGGGCCATGGGGGCTGG
This sequence comes from Lithobates pipiens, assembly GCF_037356315.1. Lineage (NCBI taxonomy): Eukaryota > Metazoa > Chordata > Amphibia > Anura > Ranidae > Lithobates > Lithobates pipiens. The sequence continues at coordinate 1,071,072 of NW_027507757.1, forward strand.
TCAGGAGGACCAGGACCAAACAGACAGAAAGATCTTCTGGACCAGAACCCAGAAGCACCTGATCTCAGTACCTTAAATACTCTTTCCAAGAATGCACAGCAGGATGACACACCCACTGGGCTGGTTCCGAGAAAGAATGGCACTCAATACGCCTAGCTAAACTGCATTCTCACACTTGCCAGCAGTGACAGCGATACCTATGGTCAAAGAGAACCCAGTGCAATCCAGCTAGACTGGCACTGAAATCATAATTTGGCATAATCAATCCTAAAACCCAACTGTGATTTTAGGAGTATTAAATTTAAAAAAACACATAGCGCATGCTTGTCATGAGCGGGTGTACAGACCTGGCAACTTAGCACAGGTATGCTGGGACCCCTCATAATGGGCGCAGCAGGTATAAAGACCATCAAACTCAGTGCAGGGATAGTGAAAACCCTTCATGATGGAGTGAAGATTTACTCCCCAGTATGTACAGAGAGCACAACATTTTAACAGAGACTCAGAAAAAATTGATGCCAAGGCATTTACCATTATCGCTGGGGAACGAACATTCCCAAGGAGAGGTCAGCAATGGCAGTGCTATAGTAATATCAGAAAGTTGTATTTTTATTTGATGCCTGAAGTAACCAAACCGGTTAGTCATTGTGAAAGCACAATTCCATTTCCACATATATAATTGTACATTTCTCTTCTACAGAAGGATATAATATAACACAAGCCAGGATTCTCCATTCTGTTCTCACCAGGACCAACGAAGAATAAAGACAACCGATCTGACATTCTACTCGCAGCACATTGGAAGCCATCGTCTTACACAATGTGGTCTAGTTTAGGGGAAAATTCTAACTAAATGATTTCAGGTCCCACAGGAAGGAAGTTGTGATATTATAACAGTTATGTAAAATTAACCTGAAGAAGAAGAAGAACAATTCACTGACAGCGATATTCTGAGGAGGTGGCGAGCTTTCCTGCTGAGGACAGGTGGAGGTAAGACCAGCCGTGAAGACGTCATTCCACAATGGATGGACGCCATCACCTCTACTAATGGTCTCCATGTCTTCTGTACTCTCTGCTCAGAGCGCCTATCTAACTATAGAGAGAAGTACTCTGTATGGGGACAATTTCAGATCTCATTGGCTCTTCATCTAATGGTTCATACTACTAAATCTCTTCATTTGTTGGGTGCGTATATCTGTGAGTGACACGTCCTTGACAGTTCTGGTTTATATTTAATTCTCCAGACAAAAGGATTCCAGGTGGGAGTTATTAGGAGAGGGAGAAAGGAGGTAAGGGGGTGAGAGAGAAAGGGGAGGGGGGGTTAGAATATAGGAAGGAGAGAGGGGCAGGAGAACAGGGTGAGGTGGGAAGGGGGAGAAATAAAAAGATAGAGCGAAAGAGGGAGAGATGAGGAGAGAGAAGGCGAGAGATACAAAGGCAAAAGAGAGAAAAAGCCAGAGAGATGGCGAAATAAAGGTAAAGGAAATGAAGAGAAAGAGAGAGATTCAACAGTAAGTGGGAGAGATGAAGATAGAAAAAATGAAAGAGATACAAAGGAAAGTGAGAGGAATGTGAAGAGAGATAAAAAGCACAGAGAAAGATGAACAGAGATAAGGAGAGAGGAGAAAGAAATAAAGCCGGGGAGTGAGGGAGATAGAGAGTGATGTAGAAAGGTGAGATGGGGAAAGAGGGGAGATAGAATACGGGAAGGTGGGGGAGAGAGGGGAGATAGAAATTGGGAAGGTGGCGGAGAGAGGTGAGACAGAAAGCGGGAAGGTGGGGGAGAGAGGGGAGACAGAAAGCAGGGAGGTGGGGGAGAGAGGGGAGATAGAAATTGGGAAGGTGGTGGAGAGAGGGGAGACAGAAAGCAGGAAGGTGGTGGAGAGAGGGGAGACAGAAAGTGGGAAGCTGGGGGAGAGAGGGGAGACAGAAAGTGGAAGGGTGGGGGAGAGAGGGGAGATAGAAAGCGGGAGGGAGGGGAGATAGAAAGCGGGAGGGAGGGGAGATAGAAAGCGGGAGGGAGGGGAGATAGAAAGCGGGAAGGTGGTGGAGGGAGGGGAGACAGAAAGCGGGAAGGTGGTGGAGAGAGGGGAGATAGAAAGCGGGAGGGAGGGGAGATAGAAAGCGGGAGGGAGGGGAGATAGAAAGCGGGAAGGTGGTGGAGGGAGGGGAGACAGAAAGCGGGAAGGTGGTGGAGAGAGGGGAGATAGAAAGCGGGAAGGTGGTGGAGAGAGGGGAGGTAAAAAGCGGCAAGGTGGTGCAGAGAGGGGAGATAGAAAGCGGGAAGGTGGTGGAGAGAGGGGAGATAGAAAGCGGGAAGGTGGTGGAGAGATAGAAAGCGGGAAGGTGGTGGAGAGAGGGGAGATAGAAAGCGGGAAGGTGGTGGAGAGAGGGGAGATAGAAAGCAGGAAGGTGGTGAAGAGAGGGGAGATAGAAAGCGGGAAGGTGGTGCAGAGAGGGGAGATAGAAAGCGGGAAGGTGGTAGAGAGAGGGGAGACAGAAAGCGGGAAGGTGGTGGAGAGAGGGGAGATAGAAAGCGGGAAGGTGGTGGAGAGATAGAAAGCGGGAAGGTGGGAGAGAGAGGGGAGATAGAAAGCGGGAAGGTGGTGGAGAGATAGAAAGTGGGAAGGTGGGGGAGAGAGGGGACATAGAAAGTGGGAAGGTGGGGGACAGAGGGGACATAGAAAGCGGGAAGGTGGTGGAGAGATAGAAAGCGGGAAGGTGGGGGAGAGAGGGGACATAGAAAGCGGGAAGGTGGTGGAGAGAGGGGACATAGAAAGTGGGAAGGAGGGGGAGAGAGGGGACATAGAAAGCGGGAAGGTGGTGGAGAGAGGGGACATAGAAAGCGGGAAGGTGGGGGAGAGAGGGACATAGAAAGCGGGAAGGTGGTGGAGAGATAGAAAGCGGGAAGGTGGGGGAGAGAGGGGACATAGAAAGCGAGAAGGTGGTGGAGAGAGGGACATAGAAAGCGGGAAGGTGGTGGAGAGAGGGGACATAGAAAGCGAGAAGGTGGTGGAGAGAAGGGAGATAGAAAGCAGGAAGGTGCTGGAGAGAGGGGAGATAGAAAGCGGGGAGGTGGTGGAGAGATAGAAAGTGGGATGGTGGTGGAGAGATAGAAAGCGGGATGGTGGTGGAGAGATAGAAAGCAGGATGGTGGTGGAGAGATAGAAAGCGGGAAGGTGGTGGAGAGATAGAAAGCGGGAAGGTGGTGGAGAGATAGAAAGCGGGAAGGTGGGGGAGAGAGGGGACATAGAAAGCGGGATGGTAGGGGAGAGAGGGGACATAGAAAGCGGGAAGGTGGTGGAGAGATAGAAAGCGGGAAGGTGGGGGAGAGAGGGGAGATAGAAAGCAGGAAGGTGCTGGAGAGAGGGGAGATAGAAAGCGGGGAGGTGGTGGAGAGATAGAAAGTGGGATGGTGGTGGAGAGATAGAAAGCGGGATGGTGGTGGAGAGATAGAAAGCAGGATGGTGGTGGAGAGATAGAAAGCGGGAAGGTGGTGGAGAGATAGAAAGCGGGAAGGTGGGGGAGAGAGGGGACATAGAAAGCGGGAAGGTAGGGGAGAGAGGGGACATAGAAAGCGGGAAGGTGGTGGAGAGATAGAAAGCGGGAAGGTGGGGGAGAGAGGTGACATAGAAAGCGGGAAGGTGGTGGAGAGAGGGGACATAGAAAGCGGAAAGGTTGGGGAGAGAGGGACATAGAAAGCGGGAAGGTGGTGGAGAGATAGAAAGCGGGAAGGTGGGGGAGAGAGGGGACATAGAAAGCAGGAAGGTGGTGGAGAGAAGGGAGATAGAAAGCGGGAAGGTGGGGGAGAGAGGGTAGATAGAAAGCGGGAAGGTGCTGGAGAGAGGGGAGATAGAAAGCGGGGAGGTGGTGGAGAGATAGAAAGCGGGATGGTGGTGGAGAGATAGAAAGCAGGATGGTGGTGGAGAGATAGAAAGCGGGATGGTGGTGGAGAGATAGAAAGCGGGAAGGTGGTGGAGAGATAGAAAGTGGGAAGGTGGGGAAGAGAGGGGACATAGAAAGCGGGAAGGTGGGGAAGAGAGGGGACATAGAAAGCGGGAAGGTGGTGGAGAGATAGAAAGCGGGAAGGTGGGGGAGAGATAGAAAGCGGGAAGGTGGGGAAGAGAGGTGACATAGAAAGCGGAAAGGTGGGGGAGAGAGGGACATAGAAAGCGGGAATGAGGTGGAGAGATAGAAAGCGGGAAGGTGGGGGAGAGAGGGGACATAGAAAGCGGGAAGGTGGGGGAGACAGGGGAGATAGAAAGCGGGAAGGTGGGGTAGAGAGGGGAGATAGAAAGCGGGAAGGTGGGGGAGAGAGGGGAGATAGAAAGCAGGGAGGTGGTGGAGAGATAGAAAGCGGGAAGGTGGGGGAGAGAGGTGACATAGAAAGCGGGAAGGCGGTGGAGAAAGGGGACATAGAAAGCGGAAAGGTGGGGGAGAGAAGGACATAGAAAGCGGGAAGGTGGTGGAGAGATAGAAAGCGGGAAGGTGGGGGAGAGAGGGGAGATAGAAAGCGGGAAGGTGGTGGAGAGAGGGGAGATAGAAAGCGGGAAGGTGGGGGAGAGAGGGGAGATAGAAAGCGGGAAGGTGGGGGAGAGAGGGGAGATAGAAAGCGGGAAGGTGGGGGAGAGAGGGGAGATAGAAAGCGGGAAGGTGGGGGAGAGAGGGGAGATAGAAAGCGGGAAGGTGGGGGAGAGAGGGGAGGTTTGCTTTAGAAAAGTAAAGATAAAAAGAAAGGTGGGAAGTGTAGAAATGGGGGGAAGAGCGTTAAGCTGGCCATACACAAGAAGAATTGTGTGTGAAAGGTTTCTAATTGTTATTGAGGTCAAACTGACATTCATTTCGACCAACGTGAGAAGAAAATTCCAAGGAGACTTTGGAATTTATTCTCTCAAATGAACACATTTCTAATAGTGAATGTGGTTTTCATTCCTAAACTGAATGTTCAAAGCAAACAGCATTTTGAAATACTTTTGATTGAAATTCATCAAGCACTGACAAGATTTTTCATATGAACATTAGTTTGAAAATCTGCCAGTGCATGGCCAGCTTTTGATATAAGGCGGGGGGTGACAGGGCGGGGGTTGGTAGTAGGGAGGTAATATAGAAAAGTGAGAGGAGAAAGGAAGCAAGAGGGTGAGACTGGTGGGGAGGGGGAAAGAAAGAAGCAGTAGAGCAAAGAATAAGCAAACAAGAGTAGGAGTTAGGTAAAAGAAGAATAAAAGAGGTAAAAAGGAAAAGGAGAGAAAGGGAAAAGGGTGAAATGGAGAGAAAGTTTTCCTTCTTTATTTTTTTTCCTGTTTTCTTTTTATCTTGTTTTTTTTTCCTGGATTTTTTTTTTCCAGGAACTCCTTACAGCCATTTTTGGACAGAGAGGCTGCCTAAAGCCCCGTACACACGAGAGGACTTATGTCCGACAGACTTCCGAAGGAGTTCCGTCGGAGTTCCGACGGAGTTCCGACGGAGTTCTGACGGACTTTTCGGCGGAGCGTACCTGGCCACACACAATCACACTAAACTCCGACGGATTCGAACGTGATGACGTACGACTGGATTCGAATAAGGAAGTTCATAGCCAGTAGCCAATAGCTGCCCTAGCGTCGGTTTTAGTCCGTCGGAGTAGCATACACACGAGCGGATTTTTCGAAGGGGACCGGGTCCGGCGGAGTTCCTTCGGAAAAATTTGAAGCATGTTCCATATTCTAAAGTCCTTCGGACTTTGGCGAGTCAAAAGTCCGTTGCAGCCCACACACGATCGGATAGTCTGACGGACTCAGTCCTTCGGACTTTGGATGTTGAAAAGTCCGCTCGTGTGTACGCGGCATAAGGAACCATAGCACCATTCCATGTTGCACTTGATTTACACCATATATTTAACTCAAATGTATGAGGGTTTTCTGTAAAATATCCTTGTGCTTTTTGTGATCCTACTAGTGTACGATACTGTGATATTGTAAACTTTTTTCAATTTGTATCTGTTTGCTTATACTGCAACTTATTGCAGAAAAATTAAAAAAAAAAAAGTTTATGAAAAGAAAAAAAGAAACAGAGAGAAAGGGGGGAAAAGTGAAATGGACAAACCAACAGGGTGTTGGTGGGGGTGTTGGTATTTGTGTTGGTGTACTTGTTTTTTTTGGTGGTGTGGGTGTTGGGGTGAGTGTTAGTGTTGGTGGTGGTGATGTTGTTGTTGTTGTTGCTGGTGATGATGGTAGTGGTGGTGTTGTTGGTGGTCGATGGTGAGAGTGTTGTTGGTGGTGTTGTCTGTGTTGGTGGTGATGGTTTTGATTGTGTTGTTAGTGTTGGTGTTTTTGTTGGTGGTGGTGTTGCTGTTATTGTTGTTGGGGCTGGAGTCGTTGGTGGTGATGCTGTTGTTGGCTGTGTTGGTGGTGTTAGTGGTGGTGTTTTTGTTGTTGGTGGTGATGATGGTGGCAGTGTCATTGGTGATATTGTTGTTGTTGGTGGTAATGGGGGTGTTGGTGTTGTTGGCTGTGTTGGTGGAGATGGTAGCGTTGTTATTGGTGGTGTTAGTGGTGGTGTTGTTGTTGGTGATGGTGGTGTTGATGATGCAGTGTAGTGGACAGTGTAGTGGTCAGTATAGTGTAGTGAACTGTATACCCTGTTTCCCCCGAAAATAATACCTAGTGTGCTTGTCGGTGAGGGCTGCTATATAAGCCCTACCCCCCAAATAAGCCCTAGTTAAAGTCCTTGTAGGTCTTATTTCCAGGGTAGGGCTTATTTTTGAGTAAACAGGGTAGGGCTTATTTGGGAGGTAGGGCTTATATTACAGCTATCACCGACAATCACGCTAGGTCTTATTTTTGGGGAAACAAGGTAGCTGCTAGTATAGTGGTCAGTGTAGTGCAGTGGATAGTATAGTGGTCAGTGTAGCGTAGTAGACAGTATAGTGGTCAGTGTAGTGTACAGTGTAATGGTTAGTGTAGTGGACAGTATAGCGGTCAGTGTAGTGTAGTGGACAGTATAGATGTTAGTGCAGTGTAGTGGTCAGTATAGTGTACAGTGTAATGTCTAGTGTAGTGGATAGTATAGTGGTCAGTGTAATGTAGTGGACAGTATAGTGGTCAGTATAGTGTAGTAGGTAGTGGACAGTGTAGTGGTCAGTATAGGAATCAGGTTGGTCAGTGTAGTGGTCAGTGTTGGAATCAGGTTGGTCAGTGTAGTGGCCCGTATATGAATCAGGTTGGTCAGTGTAGTGGTCAGTGTTGGAATCAGGTTGGTCAGTGTAGTGGTCCGTATATGAATCAGGTTGGTCAGTGTAGTGGTCAGTATAGGAATCGGGCTGGTCAGTATTATTGTAGGAAGGGACTCGGAGTGCTAAAAGTCCGCAGGTTAGAGGGGCGCAAATTACTAGCCTTGCCTCGGGCGCTGACAACTCACGCTACGCCACTGGTTGGTTGTGATGTTGTTGATGATGTTATTGTTGGTGGTGATGGTGGTGTTGTTGGGTGTGTTGGTGGTGATGTTGTTGGTGGTGATGGTGTTGCTGTTATTGTTGATGGTGTTGTTGTTGGTGGTGGTGTTGGGTGTGTTGGTGGTGATGTTGTTGGTGGTGATGGTGTTGTTGTTATTATTGGTGTTGTTGTTGGTGTTGTTGGGTGTGTTGGTGGTGATGGTGTTGGTAGTGATGGTGTTGTTGTTATTGTTGGGTGTGTTGGTGGTGATGGTGTTGTTGTTATTGTTGGTGGTGTTGGGTGTGTTGGTGGTGATGTTGTTGGTAGTGATGGTGTTGTTGTTATTGTTGGGTGTGTTGGTGATGGTGTTGTTGTTATTGTTGGTGGTGTTGTTGGTGGTGGTGTTGGGTGTGTTGGTGGTGATGTTGTTGGTGGTGATGGTGTTGTTGTTATTGTTGGTGGTGTTGTTGGGTGTGTTGGTGGTGTTGTTGGGTGTGTTGGTGATGATGGTGTTGTTGTTATTGTTGGTGTTGTTGTTATTGTTGGTGGTGTTGGGTGTGTTGGTGGTGATGTTGTTGGTGGTGATGGTGTTGTTGTTATTGTTGGTGGTGTTGGGTGTATTGGTGGTGATGTTGTTGGTAGTGATGGTGTTGTTGTTATTGTTGGGTGTGTTGGTGATGGTGTTGTTGTTATTGTTGGTGGTGTTGTTGGTGTTGTTGTTGGGTGTGTTGGTGGTGATGGTGTTGTTGTTATTGTTGGTGGTGTTGTTGGGTGTGTTGGTGGTGTTGTTGGCTGTGTTGGTGGTGATGGTGTTGTTGTTATTGTTGGTGTTGTTGTTATTGTTGGTGGTGTTGGGTGTGTTGGTGGTGATGTTGTTGGTGGTGATGGTGATGGTGTTGTTGTTATTGTTGGTGGTGTTGGGTGTGTTGGTGGTGATGTTGTTGGTGGTGATGGTGATGGTGTTGTTGTTATTGTTGGTGGTGTTGGGTGTATTGGTGGTGATGTTGTTGGTAGTGATGGTGTTGTTGTTATTGTTGGGTGTGTTGGTGATGGTGTTGTTGTTATTGTTGGTGGTGTTGTTGGTGTTGTTGTTGGGTGTGTTGGTGGTGATGGTGTTGTTGTTATTGTTGGTGGTGTTGTTGGGTGTGTTGGTGGTGTTTTTGGCTGTGTTGGTGGTGATGGTGTTGTTGTTATTGTTGGTGTTGTTGTTATTGTTGGTGGTGTTGGGTGTGTTGGTGGTGATGTTGTTGGTGGTGATGGTGATGGTGTTGTTGTTATTGTTGGTGGTGTTGGTGTTGTTGTTGGTGGTGGGAGGGAGAGAGAAAAAAAATCCAAAAAAGAAATGGTGTTACAGAAGAAAAAAGAAGATAGAAGGACAACAACAAAGAATAAGAGAGAATAAAAACAAAAAAAGAGAGCAGTAGAGAGGGAAAGAGTATGGAGCAAAAAAGATCTCTGTATTATATTATACAGTAAGGGATATATTGCTTCCTTTAAGAAGACGAGATAACGATCACATTCATCCGGTAACTCTCTGTGTCTTTATAGGAAATAACGATGTCAAATATCAGCAATGTGACGGACACAACCAAGTCCTTGAGCTATGGGAACATTTTCATCATCGTGGTTCTATTTGTCATCTTCCTTGTGGGGGTCCCTGGCAACGCTTTGGTGCTTTGGGTCACCGGAGTGAAGATGAAACGCACAGTCAGTACCGTTTGGTTTTGGAACCTTGCTCTGGCCGATATCATCTGTTGCTCATTTGTCCCACTCATCCTAGTAATTAATTTCTATCCCCATTGGCCATATGGAAAAGCTTTGTGCAAAATTTTACCCTTCATCCTCATCCTCAATATGTTCTCCAGCGTCTTTATCCTGGTGGCCATCAGCATCGACCGTTGCATCCTGGTGGTCTGGCCTGTGTGGGCCCAAAACCACCGCTGCTTAAGAACAGTGTGGATTGTCTGCTTGGTTATTTGGATTGTGTCCGTTATATTGGGTCTACCTACTATCATCTACCGGACAACGGACATTGAGAATAATATGACTGTATGTATCTATATGAAAGATTATCTGTAGTGATCTGAAAGGTGGTCTCTGTAGTGGTCTCCCTCAGTCCCTCACCACATACAGTGCAGGATTAATAGCCCTGCACTGTATGTGATGATGTTGAGGGACCTTCTACAGATCAGAGCTTTGGAGCTGGAGAGAGGACAAGCAACAATGCATGCTCCTCCACCCCCAAGACATAATGAACATCTATCTATTGCAGTGCAGGGGGGAGGCCAATGAAAGGGTAGATTATTTTTCTTATTCCTGGAGTTGGACTTAAATAATTATGCATAGTCATAACATTGATTTTTTTTTTGTTTTGGATAGAATATTTCGCTATGTCCAATTTAGGAGACTTCCCTTCACTTCCTGTCCTGAAGATGCCACAGATCAGCATGCGGAGCTGATCTGTGTCTTACCTTTACTGTTGTGGGTCGGCTGGCACCTGTTCCACTAGCTTGTGTTCAGCTCTGCTGCACTCTGCAACTATGGGTGTTGCCGGCTCCACCTGTTGCTTAATTATATCATTCCTTCCTGCTACTTCCTGTCCAGCCCCCATGTGCTTCTCTATTTAAATTCCTTCCAGATCAACTTCTGATTGCTTGAGAAACGCCTGTTTCTGAGCCCCCTTCGTGTAACCTGCTTTAACCTGCCCTCTCGTGAACTGATCTCTTGTGTACCGACTCGGCTTGTCCTGATTACGTTGTCTGCAGCCCTCCCTGACCTTGGTTCACTATCTGGCTCTCCTTTGCTTCATCCATCCTTGTCTTCTGGTACTCCCCTAGCGAGCAGGGTGAACCCGGGGGTCGTGACCTGGGGTCAGCACGCAGCTAAGCCCAAACCCTCGTGAAGGGGGTCCCTGGCAGAAACCCGGCTGGCCCTTAGACTCCACGCCCTGGGGGATCCCATGTCAACTGCTCGCCTGTGGGCTCACTGTAGTAGTACCGTGACAGAAGATGCAACGGGAAGCCAGAGAAAATCTCTACAAAGTGAGGGGAAATCCCCAAAGGAAGATTTGGCCTTGTCTCTTGATCTGGTGGAAAGCTGCAAAATTTTGGACTTGTCAACACTTTCAGTCTCATTGACTGCGGTCTGCAGGACAAATAGAGATGGTGAATATCTCCAGCAGAAAACAGTAACAGGCACCAGGACAAAAAACATGTGGCAAGGGCCCTATTGTAGCCCCTATTAGGCCCCTATTTAATAGGAATCACTGTACTACCCTGGTGCCCAACTTGGGACCCAGAGGCCACATGCAGTCCTATAAAAACTTTTTTGCGGCCCTCGGGGAACCCTGCAGGCACAAAATCTGTATTTCTTATGGTCTTGCTAAGGCAGTAACTTCTACCAGTCTCAATATGTCCATGGTCTCTGACCATCACTTGTATCATGTCTGTGGTCTCTGACCATCTCCTATACCATGTCCACAGTCTCTGATCATCTCCTATACCATGTCCTCAGTCTCTGACCATCTCTTGCAGCATGTCCACAGTCTCTAACCATCTCTTGTATCCTGTCCGCAGTCTCTGATAATCTCCTACACCATGTCCGTAGTCTTTGACCATCTCCTACAGCATGTCGAAAGTCTCTGACCATCTCTTATACCATGTCTGCAGTCTTTGACCATCTCCTATACCATGTCCAAAGTCTCTGGCCATCTCTTATACCATGTCCACAGTCTTTGACCATCTACTACAGCATGTCAAAAGTCTCTGACCATCTCCTATACCATGTCTGCAGTCTTTGACCATCTCCTGTAGCATGTACACAGTCTATGACCATCTCCTATACCATGTCTGCAGTCTGACCATCTCTTATACCATGTCTGCAGGCTCTGACCATATCCTGTATCATGTCTGCAGGCTCTGACCATCTCCTGTATCATATCTGCAGGTTCTGACCATCTCCTATACCATGTCTGCAGGCTCTGACTATCTGCTGTACCAAGTCATTAGGCTTTGATTATGTCCTGTTGTGTTTCTGCTGTCTCTGGCATTGAATACTCATAGAATTTTATGTGCAGCCCTTTGGCGATGTTGAGGACCACGCTTGAGGCCCACCATATCAAGATTGTTAACCCCCACTGCTGTAGTAGTTGCCGCTACTACACCGAGAGCTGCGATTTTCCAGGTCCCACTTGAGTTCCACAAGAGGGTCTACCACATGGCACACTTTCCATAGTCAGTTTGCCCGCTATTGCTGACATTTTTGTCAGTGGAAAAGGTGGAGAGGAGGAGCAGTGACAACATGATCTCCACCTCGCCCAATCAGAGAATGACTTATATTCATTGAAAAAAATTAATAAAATACAAGACATTATTTGAATAGAGGCAGTGCAGAGGGAGCTCCTCTCAGTGGTCATTGTGCGGAGGGGAAGCCGCCCACACAGGGCCTGGAAGATTGCGGCGATCACTGTAGTAGCACCGACTACTACATGGTTTATCAGCTTCCCCAGCAGCCCATTAGGTATAAATTATAGTTACACTGTGCCATGCAATGCAGATCATTCCAGAAGTTCAGCTTTAAAAATAGTTGCATCTTTAGATACATTTTTAATTTGTTAAACAAATCAGTGTTACATATAAAGTGATTTATATTTTCCATTCAAAATGTTTAACTTGTCATTTTATTATAAATAGTTTTCCAAGTATTTTAAACCTCTTGCCTCTGTGTATATCTCATATTGTATGTACATCGGGGGTGTAGAGACCGCCTACTGCGCCACCATGTGTAGAAGTGCTGCAAGTGACTGCGCTTTACTGCTCCGGTGTCTAAGGGGGACATCTTTGGACCCACCAAGGCTGATAATGAGTTATTGGACACAATATCATCCCGATGACTTATTATGAACAGTTTCAGAAAGTTCAGCAAGGGTGCTGACCTCAGTGCTTAACATGAAGACAGCCACTAGAGGGCGACTCAACAACTCTATATATAAGGACAACCATCATGGTACACCGAGTAAGTCATAATGAGAAAAGCACGTCAAAAATTTGTTTCAGGTAAATGTTACTAAAATCTAGACACGGGCAATTTATTTCGTTCTGAATTCGTTTTTTTAAATATCCGAATTACAAAAAAACCTGTTTAACCACTTAAGGACCAGACTCGTTTTGAGATTTTGGTGCTTACATGTTTGAAACTGTTTTTTTTTGCTAGAAAATTACTTAGAATTGTTTTTTTTTCTCTAACACCCTAGAAAACAAAATGGCAGTCGTTGCAATACTTTTTTTTTCACACCGTATTTCGCAGCGGTCTCACAAGCGCACTTTTTTTTTGGAATTAATTCACTTTTTTGAATAAAAAAATAAGACCGCAGTAAAATTAGCCCAATTTTTTTATATATATATTGTGAAAGATGATGTTACGCCAAGTAAATTGATACCCAACATGTCATGCTTCAAAATTGCGCCCCCCTCGTGGAATGGCGACAAACCTTTACCCTTAAAAAGCTCCGTTTAAAAAAATTCTACAGGTTGCATGATTTGTGTAAAAGGTCTAGGGCTAGAATTATTGCTCTCGCTCTACCGATCGCGGCGATACCTCACATGTGTGTGCTTTGAACACAGTTTTCATATGTGGGCGCTACTCACGTATGCGTTCGCTTCTGCGCGTGAGTTTAGCGGGACGGGGGGGGGGGTTTAAAATTATTATTTTTTCATTATGATTATTTATTTTACCTTTTATTTTTTATTTTTACACTGTTTAAAAAAAAATAATTGTCACTTTTATTCCTATTACAAGGAATGTAAACATCCCTTGTAATAGAAAAAAACATGGCAGGTCCTCTTAAATATGAGATCTGAGGTCAAAAAGTCCCCTGATCTCCTATTTAGACTAAAATGCAATAAAAAATAAAAAATTATAATTTAAAAAAATAATTTTAAAAAATTGTCCCTTTAAGAGCTGTGGGCGGATGTGACGTTTTGATGTCGCTTCCGCCCAGCAATTGTATGGAGACGGGTGGCGGCCATCTTCCCCCTCACTCGTCTCCATACCGAGCCAGCAGGAGGATGCAATCGCCTCCGCTGCTGCCGACAGCTCCGGTAAACGGCGGAAGGCTCTGGATCGCGGTGGGAGGGGGTGCCCTCTCCCGCCACCGATAAAAGTGATCTCGCGGTGAATTCGGCGCAGGGACCACTTTTATCTTGTAGCGGACCGCCCACTGAAGAAGGGGATTATGGCGGCAAGCTGCTACCATAACAACAACATCCTCCTTCAAACAGCCGCCGTAAAACTGCAGCGGGTGGTCCGTAAGTGGTTAACGTATTTTTCTGAATATTCGTGGACTCGAATATTCGAAAATTCGTAAAAAATTCATAAATTTGTAAATTTGAAAATTTCTTAAATTCACAACTTCAACAATTCGGAAAATTCGTAACTTCGATAATTCGAAAATTCGAATATTCTGAAATTCGTGACTTCGACAATTTGGAAATTCCGAAATTCGTAACTTCGACAAGTTGGAAATTCGAAAATTCAAAAATTCGTAACTTCGACAATTCTGGAATTCAGAAATTCGTAACTTCGACAATTCGGAAATTCGAAAACGTAGAAATTCGTAACTTTGACAATTCGGAAATTCCCAAATTCCGAAATTCGAAATTCAAAAATATGAAAATTTGAAAGTCTGAAATAATAACTAATAATAACTTAACTAAGACTATTAAATTATAAGTCTTGGAATTTCCTTTCAAATTTGGCTGTTAGAGAACATAACAAATACGAATGTATCCAAAGTTACGAATTATCCTAAATCCGGCGCAGGGACCACTTTTATCTTGTAGCGGACAGCCCACTGAAGAAGGGGATACCGGGGTTATGGCGGCAAGCTGCTACCAGAACAACATCCTCCTTCAAACAGCCGCAGTAAAACTGCGGCGGGTGGTCCGTTGTGGTTAACGTATTTTTCCGAATATTCGTGAACTCTAATATTTGAAAATTCATAAAAAATTCATAAATTTGTAAATTTGAAAATTCGTAAATTCACAACTTCAACAATTTGGAAAATTCGTAACTTCGATAATTCGGAAATTCGAAAATTGAGAAATTCGTAACTTCGACAATTCGGAAATTCGAAAATTCAGAAATTCGTAACTACGACAATTCGGAAATTCGAAAATTCAGAAGTTTGTAACTTTGACAAGTTGGAAATTCGAAAATTCAAAAATTCCTAACTTCGACAATTCGGATATTCGAAAATTCAGAAATTCGTAACTTCGACAAGTTGGAAATTCGAAAATTCAAAAATTCGTTACTTCAACAATTCGGAAATTCAGAAATTCGTAACTTCGACAAGTCAGAAATTCGAAAATTCAGAAATTCGTAACTTCGACAATTCGGAAATTCTCAAATTCTGAAATTCTAAATTCAAAAATATGAAAATTTGAAAGTCTGAAATAATAACTAATAATAACTTAACTAAGACTATTAAATTATAAGTCTTGGAATTTCCTTTCAAATTTGGCTGTTAGAGAACATAACAAATACGAATGTATCCAAAGTTACGAATTATCCTAAATAACGAATGCCGTATCTAAACGCATGGAAACGTTATGAATTAATAATAAATAACAATAATATTAATGAAAACTTTTTATTACTATTATTATTTATTACTAATTTGTTCCGTTCCATTCGTTTAGATGCGGCATTCGTTATTTTCAGATAAATTTGTATTCTTTACCTTCGCTAACAGCCAAATTTGAAAGTTAATTCCAAGACCTAGAATTTAATAGTAATAGTTCAGTTATCATTTACTATTTCGTTATTCTTAGGAATTTTCGGACTTTCTTATTTTAAAATTTTAAAATCTATGAATTTTCAAATTTACTAATTGCGATCCTAACGGTTGATCTGAAAAAAATGGAAAACAAAAAACCCAAACAAAAGAATGAAACGAAAACGAAGAAATTTTTTTTGGCAGTGCACGCGTCTACTAAAATCGCTATTATGCCGCGTACACACGACCGGACTTTCCGGCAAACTAGGTCCGACGGGATCAGTCCGTCGGACAATCCGATCGTGTGTGGGCTAATCCGTTCGTCTTTTTCGGGAATAAAATCCGGCGGACCTAGAAATAGAACACGTTTCAAATCTATCCGACGGACTCAATTCCGACGGACTCAAATCGGGGGGGCGACGACCGTTCATCTGTGTGCTGGTCCGACGGACCAAATGCGACGCAAGGGCAGCTATTGGCTACTGGCTATTGAAAGTCCCATTTACGTCATCACGTTCAAAACAAACGGACTTTCCAACGGACTTAGTCCTGTCGTGTGTGGCCAAGTCCATTTGTTCGGAAAGTCCGGCGGAACTCCGCCAAAAGTCTGTCGGGAAGACCGCCGGACCTAGTCTGCCGGAAATTCCGGTTGTGTGTACGCGGCATAAGACTTCATTCACATGGGTGACTGAAAGGCAGTACAAACAGGCGCCACCTACTGGTTCGGAAAGTCTGTCGGAACTCCGCCAAAAGTCAGTCGGGAAGACCGCCGAGCCTAGTCTGCCGGAAAGTCCGGTCGTGTGTACGCGGCATAAGACTTCATTCACATGGGTGACCGAAAGGCAGTACAAACAGGCGCCACCTACTGGAAGGTTAACATGCCCAGCAAACAAAAATGTAATATATTGCAGCTTTCCGGTCCTTAGGTGCGGTGGCTGCATTACTGCATTTGTTTTCTTTTTTTGTTTTACTGGTGATCCTGCCAGTAACGCCCTTTCTATCCTGAGGCGACAACTCACACTTGCCGTACGGTATGGAACAGCAGAGTTGTCACTCTAGGCCAGTGATGGCGAACCTTGGCACCCCCAGATGTTCTGGAACCACATTTCCCATGATGCTCATGATGCTACGGACTCAATTCCGACGGACTCAAATCGGGGGGGCGACGACCATTCGTCTGTGTGCTGGTCCGACGGACCAAATACGACGCAAGGGCATCTATTGGCTACTGACTATTGAAAGTCCCGTTTACGTTCAAAACGAACGGACTTAGTCCGGTCGTGTGTGGCCAAGTCCGTTCGTTCGGAAAGTCCGTCAGAACTCCGCCAAAAGTCCGTCAGGAAGACCACCGGACCTAGTCTGCCGGAAAGTCCGTTAGTTTGGAAAGTCCGTCGGGAAGACGGCCGGACCTAGTCTGCCGGAAATTCCGGTCGTGTGTACTCGGCATAAGACTTCATTCACATGGGTGACTGAAAGTCAAGTTCCTCCACCCCAAACTCGCTCATCCATATCTTTATGGACCTTGCTTTGTGCGCTGGTCCAAATCATTTGGTGGAGCGGGGGATTATGATGTGGGGGGAGGGGGGATTATGGTGTGGGGGTTGTTTTTCAGGGGTTGAGCTTGGCCCCTTAGTTCCAGTGAAGGGAACTCTTCAGCATACCAAGACATTTTGGACAATTTTATCCTCCCAACTTTATGGGAACAATTTGGGGACGGCCCCTTCCTGTTCCAACATGACTGCCCACCAGTGCACAAAGTAAGGCCCATAAAGACATGGATGAGAGAGTTTGGGGTGGAGGAACTCGACTGGCCTGCACAGTGTCCTGACCTTAACCCGACAGAACACCTTTGGGATGAATTAGAGCGGAGACTGCGAGCCAGGGCTACTCATCCAACATTGGTGCCTGACCTCACAAATGCTCTTCCGGAGGAACGGTCAAACATTCCCATAGAAACACTCCTAAACCTTGTAGACGGCCTTCCCAGAAGAGGTGAAGCTGTTATAGCTGCAAAGGGTGGGCCAACCCAATATTGAACCCTACGGACTAAGACTGGGAGGCCATTAACGTGTGCGTGTTAAAGCAGGCGTCCCAATACTTTTGACAATATAGTATGTGTTAGGACCAAAGACCACCTTCCTTCTCCTCTTCTCTATAACAGAGGGAGGACATGACCTGTAGTTCTCAGAGAAAACTGTGAAAGATAGCAACTAATAGCAGTCGGCACAGAGCACAGGAAGTTATCGGCTCATTAGGCTTCTGGCAGGATTATTGCACAGATATAACAAAATACTTTCAATGGTATATTTTGAATGGAGCAGAATGTATTGTTTTGTGAGCCGGGTATAGATAGCGGGTACAAAAGCTCCCTGGGGTGGGCAGACTTCCAGACACAGATACCAGTTCCATGGAGTAGAATCAAACAATGGTGTGTTTATTGGTGCTATATACAGGTCTATATACCGGCGCTGTACAGTGTGATCAGCAGAAAAAACGGTTCCAAAAACGTTCAAAACAAAATCCTAGCCCTGTCCCGGCACCGACTACACAAATCAGTGGAGTAACTAGAACCTTCAGGGCCCTGGTGCAAGGAACCACAACCCCCGTCTGGGGCCCTTCCCTCACAGCCCGGTAGCGGAACGCCAGGGCCCGGTTGCGAGCGCGACCTTTGTGACCCTGGTAGTTCCGCCACTGGTGTCAGTAATTTTTTTGTTATTTTTTTTATTTTTATTTTTTAACCTTTTTTTAATTTTTTTGTATCTTTTACAATTTTTAGGAGCCTCGTTGGGGGGCTTTGGTGAGATATCAGTTTTTTTTTTCACCTTTGAGACACAGAAAGGATATTGCGGACTCAGCGCTCAATCTCCATCTCTGCAGTCTCAGCTACACAGAATGAACGGACAGGAATAGCTCTGTTCACAGCTTCTCGGTCATTCACAAATTGAAGCATAGTAAACACAATTTACTCGGTTTCAGTTATGAATAGACAGAGAGACGGTATGGATCACATACTCTCCATTCAGAAGAGGAAGGGGCTGGTAAATGACACATTTGCTGGCCCCTTCCCCGCTCTCCATCCTGATAGATCCCCCACAGCAGCCAGCGGGAGAGGGGGGACGAGGGAACCCGGCAGAGCTGTAGGGGGCGAGGAGGGGGCAGGAGAGGGGACGAGGGAACCCGGCAGAGCTGTAGGGGGCGAGGAGGGGGCAGGAGAGGGGACGGTGGGAATCTGGCAGAGCTGTAGGGGGCGAGGAGGGGGCAGGAGAGGGGACGAGGGAACCCGGCAGAGCTGTAGGGGGCGAGGAGAGGGCAGGAGAGGGGATGGTGGGAATCCAGCAGAGCTGTAGGGGGCAAGGAGAGGGCAGGAGAGGGGATGGTGGGAACCCGGCAGAGCTGTAGGGGGCGAGGAGAGGGTAGGAGAGGGGACGGTGGGAATCCGGCAGAGCTGTAGGGGGCGAGGAGAGGGGACGGTGGGAATCCGACAGAGCTGTAGGGGGCGAGGAGGGGGCAGGAGAGGGGACGGTGGGAATCCGGCAGAGCTGTAGGGGGCGAGGAGAGGGGACAGTGGGAATTGGGCAGAGCTGTAGGGGGCGAGGAGAGGGCAGGAGAGGGGGCGGTGGGAATCTGGCAGAGCTGTAGGGGGGCGAGGAGAGGGGACGGTGGGAATCTGGCAGAGCTGTAGGGGGCGAGGAGAGGGCAGGAGAGGGGGCGGTGGGAATCCGGCAGAGTTGTAGGGGGCGAGGAGGGGGCAGGAGAGGGGATGGTGGGAATCCAGCAGAGCTGTAGGGGGCGAGGAGGGGGCAGAAGAAGGGACAGTGGGAATCCGGCAGAGCTGTAGGGGGCGAGGAGGGGGCAGGAGAGGGATGGTGGGAATCCGGCAGAGCTGTAGGGGGCGAGGACGGGGCAGGAGAGGGGACGGTGGGAATCCGGCAGAGCTGTAGGGGGCGAGGAGGGGGCAGGAGAGGGGACGGTGGGAATCCGGCAGAGCTGTAGGGGGCGAGGACGGGGCAGGAGAGGGGATGGTGGGAATCCGGCAGAGCTGTAGTGGGCGAGGAGGGGGCAGGAGAGGGGACGGTGGGAATCCGGCAGAGCTTTAGGGGGCGAGGAGGGGGCAGGAGAGGGGACGGTGGGAATCCGGCAGAGCTGTAGTGGGCGAGGAGGGGGCAGGAGAGGGGACGGTGGGAATCCGGCAGAGCTGTAGGGGGCGAGGACGGGGCAGGAGAGGGGACGGTGGGAATCCGGCAGAGCTGTAGGGGGCGAGGACGGGGCAGGAGAGGGGACGGTGGGAATCCGGCAGAGCTGTAGGGGGCGAGGAGGGGGGAGGAGAGGGGACGATGGGAATCTGGCAGAGCTGTAGGGGGCGAGGAGAGGGCAGGAGAGGGGGCGGTGGGAATCCGGCAGAGCTGTAGGGGGCGAGGAGAGGGCAGGAGAGGGGACGATGGGAATCTGGCAGAGCTGTAGGGGGCGAGGAGGGAGCAGGAGAGGCTACGGTGGGAATCCGGCAGAGCTGTAGGGGGTGAGGACGGGGCAGAAGAGGGGACGATATGAATCCGGCAGAGCTGTAGGGGGCGAGGACGGGGCAGGAGAGGGGACGGTGGGAATCCGGCAGAGCTGTAGGGGGCGAGGAGGGGGCAGGAGAGGGGACGATGGGAATCCGGCAGAGCTGTAGTGGGCGAGGAGGGGGCAGGAGAGGCTACGGTGGGAATCCGGCAGAGCTGTAGGGGGCGAAGACGGGGCAGGAGAGGGGACGGTGGGAATCCGGCAGAGCTGTAGTGGGCGAGGAGGGGGCAGGAGAGGGGACGGTGGGAATCCGGCAGAGCTGTAGGGGGCGAGGACGGGGCAGGAGAGGGGACGGTGGGAATCCGGCAGAGCTGTAGGGGGCAAGGAGGGGGCAGGAGAGGGGACGGTGGGAATCCGGCAGAGCTGTAGGGGGCGAGGACGAGGCAGGAGAGGGGTCGGTGGGAATCCGGCAGAGCTGTAGGGGGCGAGGAGGGGGCAGGAGAGGGGACGGTGGGAATCCGGCAGAGCTGTAGGGGGCGAGGAGGGGGCAGGAGAGGGGACGGTGGGAATCCGGCAGAGCTGTAGGGGGCGAGGATGGGGCAGGAGAGGGGACGGTGGGAATCCGGCAGAGCTGTAGGGGGCGAGGATGGGGCAGGAGAGGGAACGGTGGGAATCCAGCAGAGCTGTAGGGGGCGAGGAGGGGGCAGGAGAGGGGACGATGGGAATCCGGCAGAGCTGTAGGGGGCGAGGAGGGGGCAGGAGAGGGGACGGTGGGAATCCGGCAGAGCTGTAGGGGGCGAGGAGAGGGCAGGAAAGGGGAGCTGAAAACAGCAAAGGGAGGCAGGAGAACACACAGGGACAGCAGACAGATGCTGGATAGGAGAAACGACTGTGGCGGCTGCTTATAGAGGAACCAATCTCTCCATTTTCCTACTGCAGCCATTGAATGCTCCCTTCTCCTTCTCTCCCCTCCCGTAGGTTTTCAGCAGCTGTAGGAGGCAAATGGAGAGATCAGTTCCTCTATATGCAGCCACCGCCGCTCCTCCTTACCAGGTGTACAGGGGGCCCCCTGGAGCATGGGGCCGGGTCACAATTGCGACCCCTGCAACCCCTGTAGGTACGCCCCTGACACAAATCACAGCTCTGACTATCAGACTGTACAAGCTTAACGCTTGTCAGCTCCACACACACAGCATGCTTGATTTTCACCAACCTTACAGCTCTAACAGACCCAACCTGTCTGTTCCCCAGGCGCTAAGCACTGACTGCAGGTTCCAGGTGAGTCTAAATTGCCACTGAGAGGAGTAAAACCCAAACTGTACCGAGGATCAGAGATCCCTAAATTTACCTGCCGGGTATGGCTACCTTGGCTAATTGTGAAGGATCAATCGATTTCACTCTAAGTCTCTAATTGCTGCACTTCTCTCTTTTGCCGCTAGGTGGCCGGGTACTTGGTGGCATTAGATGTGAGAAGGGCACTGCAAGGTCAGATTAGGAGTATATGGGGTATCTCAGCCAATGGGCAGAGGTTTTCTTAAATCCTTTGGCCTGCTTGCGGCTTCCAGTCCAACCAGAAGTGACGGTTCTTACAGCCTGAGAGCCTGTCATGGTTGGAGGTAGAAGGGGAAGCTGTCGCCACTAAGGGGCCAACCACCTTATTACCAGGGACCACAGTGAGTAACTGGAGCCAGTACCGGAGCAGCATTCCCACCAACCGGGTATCAAGCGAGGGACTCAGCCGGAGGAGGGGATGCTTGCAGAGCAGCCTTGTGTGTCAAGCCAGGGACTGAGCCGGCCAGCGGGGTAAATATTGAGAGGTATCTGGAGTGCCAAGATAGGGATGTAGCAGGAAGCGGGGGGGGGGGTGCTTGAGGGAGATACCACCGTGAAGATTGGAGGAGCTCAAGGATTCAGTGGCAGC